>NW_005871089.1:1848767-1949776 GCF_000147115.1 Myotis lucifugus | reverse complement strand
CTGTTCCCTGGGCAGCTTTTCTAGGTTCTCAACCACAATGGCTGGAAGAGACGTTCCTGAGTACTCTAGGGGTCTGGGAGTCAGCAGCACCTTCAAGTCTCAGCTTTTCTGTGGCTTCATTTAGGACTCTGACTAGTCATTTAATATCTTAGAACCTCGGATTCCTTATGTGTAACATCTACTTCATCAGGTCCTGATAGCCATGGCTCCCCGGGTTTGAATCCTAACTCCTGCATACTAGCTGTGAGGCCTTGGACAAATGACCCCAGTTCCCTGGGCCTCCATTTCCTCACTTCTAAAATAAGGATATTAGTGGCCATTTCATAGGGTTGTCAGTGTAAAGCAATAGGAACAGTGCCTGACATAGGACAGGCATTCAACAAACCTCAGCTATTATAAATCTGCAATCCTGAAAGCAAGAGTTTTGAAAACTGAGTTTTTCTCTTTCTTTTTATGTTTTTATCAGTTTGGTGTCAAAACTCATTGGGGCAGCCAACCTGACCTTAACAGGCATGGTCTCTTTTACCCTACGTGATATGAAATCCATATGCTTCACTGCAGAAGTAAAAATGTGTTTAATTATGGGATGCTGCCCCACACCAGAGAAGGAATGTCATTAAAGTGTGAAATATGCCGTGAATTACCTTTCTAAAATCTGAACAGTTCTGAATTCTAAAATGCACTGACCATAAGTATTTCATATAAGGGACTGGGGAGCTATGTTACTATGAGGTGTGTCTGGAATGAAAGGAGCTAACACATGATAAGCCCTCAGCCTTCAGTAGTGACAGACCCTCCGAGTGTCAAGTGATGTTGGAGGGTCTTCAGGTTTCTACACAGGAAGAGAGAGAAGGAAGCATTCTCTCCCAGCTGGTCCCTCTCTTTACTCTCCCACTGACAGGCCAGGCCAAGCCTTGAAATTCTCGGCTCTCTTCTTCTCTCTTCTATCAGTCCAAACGTGGTTTATTCCTCAGAATTCAGCTAAAGCATATTCTCTGTGAAATGGTCCCCTCCTGACCAGGTCAAAAGCATGTGGCAGGGAGGTTGGGTGGGTTGTATCTCCTCTCCACATCCAGTCAGTGGCAGGGACAGCCTACAGCACTGGGCTGAGGAAGGACTCTCACAAACCATCTAGCCACAGTGGGAATGGGTGGCCATCCGTGCTGAAGTCTGAACTGCAACTGATAAGAGAGGCTAGACTACCCACCTAACAGGCTCAGGCCCTGCCTGGGATGGGCATTAACTTGGCTTGACTTCTAAATTATAGCTTTCTTAAGCACAGAGATTATATCTAACACCTTTTGTTTTTCCTGTAAATGTTTGTTTATTGTTGTTAATGCTTTTGTATGAATATCCTCTCAGATTCTATTATGAGCCTAGGGCACCCAACGAATACTGTTGAATGAATGCCGTAATCTGCAAATATTGTTTGATCAATTCACTGACAAGCTCTTCTCAGCCCCTATATTCCTACCTTTGCCATGGGCACTGCCTAGTTTGGCATATTTATGCTGCCCTAGCCAGGGAGGCTTCTTAGAGCTATACAACTATTTTAATGCCATGATACTGTGTCTAGAGTTTATAATTTATTAAGTCTCTAGACAACATCTAGGTCCTCAATTAGACACAGCCTCAAAGCTGTGTGTTCACTCAAAATACACTGGAGAAACTTTCTAGAAAAGTTCATAGAATCCTGAAACCTACAACCTGAGAGCAGGTAACACTCCAGACATTCAACGTGTCTAAGGATTTGAAACTCCTATGAACTTAAAAGGCACCTTGGGTTAAAAGCACCTTGTCCTCAGCTCAAACCCACACAGCCTGCGGCCGGGGTCTCCCTTTCCTCCTGCACCAGGCCAGCTGTACTGGAGGGAGGTCTCCCAGCACCCACTCCCTCTTTACCCTCCACAGGGCCTCCCTAAGGTTGATGCCTAAGGGCTTCTAAGAATTAGCTTCACTTTGAAGACTATTCAGAACCACAGAGTGGGGGTGGGAGTGGCCTCAAAGCTTTAAAAAGCTGCAAAATAAATCAAAGGATGAAAGGAGATTGTGGAGCCAAGAATTCCTCCCCACCCGGCAGAAGCAATGCATTAACCAAGCAATCTGTGGTGCAGAGCCGCGTGCAGCACGTCGGGCGGGCGGGGAAGAGACAGAGCCAGGGCAGTGCAGGGCGGGCAGGAGCCTGGAGGGCGTGTACCTTCTCTCCGCGGTGGGTTCGCGGACCCGCGTCTGCGGGTGCCGGCTGCCCCGGAGCACCGGGCCCTGGCGGCTGACGTTGAAGCCGGCGGGGGCGCGAGGCTCTTCCCGGCTCCGGTGTAGCGGCACTGAAGTGCGCACAGCCGACACCACGTGGCCCGCGAAGGCGTGCGCGGGGGCTCGGGGCCTCGGGCCGCGCGCGCGGTGGGGTCCGGGCAGGCAGGGCCGCGTCTGCTCCATCACGCCGCCGCTGCAGCTGCGTGAGCACGCGGACCAGGGGCCCCAGGCGCCCCACACGCCGGGGACGCCGCCGCCGTCCTCGGGGGCGCCCTCCGCCGCTGCCATCCGCTGAGGGACCTGCGGAGACAGAGGCTGGTTAGGGACCGGACACACCGCTCCTGCTCGGCCCTCAGAGGCTGTGGGTAACCTGAAAGGCACCGGTAGGCACAGAGCCTGTGTTAAAATCTAAAGAACAAAATTATATAATCCCGCCTGGATTATATTTGTCTTTATACCAGCGCACTCATAAAATATAATTTTAAATATTTCTATGGAGGAAGCAACACACCAAGGCACAAGTGCTCGGGCTCACGGAAGTCCTAACTCAGTCCTTGCTTTGGGTGCCCCGGCCTTGGAGAGCTCAGTTTGGCGCCCTCTCCTCTCACTGAGGTTCTCCCCTCAGGCGTTCCCCCTAACCTGGGTCAGGCCATAAGGAGATTTAGGTCAGGTCAACCATGTGCACAGCAGAGAGCTTGGCACTAAATGCATATCTGTATGCTCCATTACGACAGTCTTTCCTGCTTCCATGGTGAATCCGGGGAGGTGGGAAGTGTCAGAAACTTTTAAAGTTCTATCCAAGGGGTGATTCTACCTTCCCAGTCACTTGCCATTTCAGAGGCCTACCAGGCCCAGCACGCCTGGTGCTAAAGGAGGTGCAGTCTTCCTGCGCTGTGCAGGCTGCTCTGAGCCCCAGCGGGGCACCAGCACTGAGCGAGGCCCTGAGGACAAAGAGAAAAGCACCCAGGTCCACACAAATGGCCTGGACCCAGCAGCAGGAAAGCTCTAAGCAGCTAATATGAGATTGGGGGAGGCTGGTTGGGTGACAGGGGGTGTGGGTGGGAGCAATGAGAAAGCCGCAGAGGTGGGGCTGCATGCCCACTCAGTGCCAGTGACACATGTAATCGCCACCGCACAGCAGCTCTGGTCACCACCACTCCCACCTTTCAGAAGTGAGGCGCCCGGCTGAGGTTCAGAGATGTGCAACCTGCCCCAGACATGTCAATTTAGCAGAGTTGGGATCTAAGGCTACTTAGCTCCCTGTACCTGGAGCTCCAGCAGCCCTGCTGTCTCCCCAGCAGACAGCGCTCTTGTGCTTCCGGATCCTTCTCTTGAAATGTCCTTCCTTTCAATGAGCACCACTGTGACTTTCCTTAGAAGGTGGGATTTTCAATGGCCCTCAGGCTCACATGTAAAGTGCAAAAGTATCTCCAGATTACCTGAGCCTTTTTTTGTTTTTTAAGATGTTGGTTTTTGGCAGCTTTGTTTGGCCCAAGAGCTCCAAGACCTGTCACACTTGCACTCTTCCTCTGTCCCTCGGTGCCCTGAGCAGTGAGAAGGTCCAGGGATTGCCTTCCCCTTTGTGTGGAATTCCTTCCCACCGCGGGGAATGAGAGATGGAGCTAAGATTACTTCCGAGGATGACTGTGAGGAAGCATGAGGAGACCTAAGTGCTCAGTAAATGCCACCATTGGTGTAGCGGAACCATATTGCTAAATGCGAGGACTCGCTCTTGGGTAGAGGTCTTGCCCCCAGGCACTCACTCACTCAGCCCGAAGCCATGGGGTGGGTTTAAATGGGGCTACTTTCTGTCAACTACATTCCAGTACACAGAGTGGTTCCAAGATGACCTTTAAAAGCTTAAATTGGATTCCTGAAGGTTGAGGGAGCAACAAGGCAGGATGAGTGAGAGAGGGAACCCAGGGAGCAAATAAGAGTCTAACCAGAGAGTGAAGCCTAGAGCTGGATATCAAACAGCCAAGCTACAGGAGCCCTGTTCAGAGAACCGAGGTGGAGCCATTAAAGATGGGGTCAGAGCAAGGGCATGACAGAGGGTCCCGTGACGGGGAGGCTGCAGCTCCTTGCCACCCATATGTGAGCAATGTGAGCACCAGATGGGGATGAGCACAGGAATGACGTGCTCAACTCATCACTGCTAAACTGGGGACCCGGAGAGAAGACCCTTTGCCTGCTTATGAACACAAAACAAACAAGCTTTTGTTCTTTCTTCTCTTCCCTTACATGTCCTGGTTTATTAATATCAAAATGATCATAGATTCACTGAGGTGGTTATAAAAATGCCTAATCAGGCCACAGTCTTGACATATAAAGGAACCCCTAAAGTGTGGGTAGTGGGTTGAATGGTGACCCTCCCCAAAAGTATGTCCATGCCCTCACCCAGAACTTGTGAATGTGCCATTAATGGAAAAGGGTCATTGTAGATGTAATTAAGTTACAGACCTTGAGATGAAATCTTCCTGGATTTTCCCAGTGGGACCCACATCCAATGACAAATGTCCTTATAAGACAAAGACAGAGGAAGAGGCCATGTAACCACCAAGGCAGAGACTGAAGTGATGTAGCCACAAGCAGAAAGGCCGGAGCCAGCAGGAGCTGAATGAAGCAAGGAGAGAGCCACCCCTAGTAGAGCATGCAAGTGGCCTCTGGGCACCTGGGTTCTGACCTTCTGACCTCCAGAAATACATTTCTGCCATTTTAAGCCATCGGGTTTGTAGTAATTTGCTAGGACAACCCTAGGAAACCAATACAGTGTGTTAGTACGTCTAAGACAAGAGAGGAAAGTGGACAGACATTTGCAGAGCACCTTTTCTGTGTCCAGCACTGCACAAACAGCTCACATGCATAAGGCTGGGCTCTATGGCACGGGCCCCTCAGCCACGCTGAGGTTGGAGTTATTTTGTCTCTCTTACAGAGAAAAGCTGAGGCCTCCAGAGTTGTGTGACTTGCCCATGGTTCAGGCTAATGAGGGGCACAGACAGGACTAAATTGAGGTATCCTGACTCCACTCCAGTGCTCTTGTTTTTCCCCCATTGCATGTCCCCTCCCTGCCGATGTTGGCAAAAACAGAAGGGCAAAATGAGTAGAAATAAATCCACTTGTATAGTTCCAGTAGAAGGATAAATGAATGAAGGCAGAAGTATGTTTCTGAGACATTTGGGGATTTCACTTATCACCAAGTCCTGATTTCTCACTAACATATATCTAAGGCACTATCTATAATTTTAGGTTAAATGTGCAGCTATACTAAAAATCTACTTCCTAGAACTAATCCCATCCTTAATTTACTTTCCTGTAGCACAGTTGGGCTGGGTCCCTGGGAAAAGAAAATACAAAACCACATTCCATTCTATTCTATTCATAAGAATTCTCTAATATATACATAGTTGAATTATGGTGAGTGACTTGAAATTCCATCTCAGTCCCCATGGTGTGAATCTAACCACATTCTCCAGAATTGTGTTTTTATAGTATGTAGCCAGAAACATAGGGAAAGGGTCCAGAAAAAGCAGAACGGGTTAAATGTAGAGAAAAAGAAAGAACCCCCATCCTCCTTCCACTCCTTCCCACCTTCCAAATAATAGTCAAGGAGTTTTCTGTGAGGCAAAATGAGTAAACTTCCAAGTGTTCTGTGACGTAATATTCCTAAAATTAGGACTAACAGGACCTCTGTTAGTCAATGACAAACAACAAAACCAAAGAATAAGTCATGGTAAAGGACAAAAATAAACAATCCAAAGTCAAAGCCTGTAACCTGCCAGCACGGTGCCCCTTCCCCAACACACTACTTGTAAAGACTGGAGCAGAAAACCTGAGGTGCTTCTAAAAAACACCCAAAATACTGATGTTCCTCATTTACGAAGAAGTCTAACCAATTAGTAAGAAAAACACGAACAACCCAATGCAACTAGGGATGATGGACATGAATAGGTAGTTTACAGTTGTTATGGATTGAATGTTTGTGACCCCTCAAAATTCATATATTGAAGTCCTAACCCCCATTGTGGTGGTATTTGGAGATGGGGCATTAGAGAGGTCAGATTTAGATAATGTCATGTGAGTGGAACCCTCATGATGGGATTAGTGTCCTTATTAGAAAAAAAAGAAAGGCCAGAGCTCTCTGCCTCTCTGCCATTGAGGACATAGCAGGAGGCCAGCTGTTTGCAAACAGGAACAGAGCCCTCACCAGGGAAACACATCTGCCAGCACCCTGATCTGAGACTTCCTAACCTCCAGAGCTGTGAGAAACAAATTCCTATTGTTTAGCCACCCAGTCTGTGGTATTTTATTATAGTAATCTAAGCTGACTAATGTAATGGGGAAATATATATAATACATGGAAACTGTTCAACATGTATCATCAAGTAAATGCAAAATAAAACAACAGAATTCCAGTTTATAGCCATTAGATTGGTAAAGATTATAAAGTTTACAAGATTGCTATGACAAGAATGTTCACTGCTAATGGGAATCTAAATTGGAGCAACTTGGTTGGAGGGAACTTCGAAATAGCTAACCAAATCTTATTTTATTTAAATTATTTATTGTTGAAAATATTACATATGTCTCCTTTTCCCCCCATTGACCCCTCCCAGGCCACTCCTCTCCCCACCCCTGCACATGTCCCAGCCCCCTACTATCTGTGTCCTTTGGCTATGGTTGCTCTCTTACCTCCCCCCTCTCATTCTTCCCTTCCTTCCCACCTTTAGGCCAGCAGCTCTACTTCTAGTAGTTCACTCTACAGATACTCAAAACTAGTGCATTAAGCTGTGTAAGTTGTGTATATAGACTTCTGCTGCATCCTTTTTTTAAGAATAAAACAAAAATATCTGAAAACAAACTAGGAGCTTGGTTCAGTGAAATCTAATCTGTCCAAACAATGGAATACAATTTATCTGTTAGACACTGGATGGCTTCAGCCTTCTATGACATATCCATTAAAGTGGACAGCTCTCCATAATATATTAATTAGTGACAAAAAGCATATAGAGAATAAACCTATCTGCATATATCTCTCTTTAAGCATTAGGCTGAAACATAAACAAACAATTGCTGATATCTGACTATTCTTAATCTACAAAAATGCAATTTCATGATTCATTGCTTCAAATGATTCACGATTCAACCCAATATGAGCAATTCTCTGAACCAGCAATGAAAAGAGCCCAATTAGAAAATCTTTTACCACTAAGCTGGGCAGCATGAATGAAAAACCAGAATGTAGTGTGGCCTCCTCACCCACCCACCACCACCTTTGTATAACTGGCTGGTTGCCCCTAAAAGTCACCTCAACAGCTTGGAGCAGCTGGCAGGCCAGGCCTATCAGCACATACTTAACAAATGATACTAGTAACAACCATCATTTAGTACAGAATAGGGGCCAAGCTAAAGGCTAATTACTCTATATGTATTACCTAATTTAATCCTCAAAATAGCCACGTGAAAAAGCTGTCATCCTCTTCCCTTTACAGATGAAAAACTGAGACTTAAAGAGGATCAGTCACAGAGTTAGTAAAATTCATAACAGTTCATGAGCACACAGGACTTCTCCTTTGGAACTTTCCGATAATATATGGATTGACCTTTGGGGTGATTAAGATTCTATACTGTTCAGCCCTAGCCAGTTTGGCTCAGTGGATAGAGTGTTGACCTCCAGACCGAAGGGTCCTGGGCTCAATTCTGGTCAAGAGCACTTACCTCAGTTTCAGGCTCCTCCCCGGCCCCAGGCCCTGGTCAGGGCGCATACAGGAGGCAACCAATCGATGTGTTTCTCTCCCATCGATATTTCTCTTTGTCTTTCCTCTCTCTTCCACTCTCTAAAAATCACCTGAAAAAATACCCTTGGGTGAGGATTTAAAAAAAAAAAAGATTCTATACTGTTCATATGTGAACAGATGGTCACTACAACTTGAATGGTTATTTTTAAATGGTTTCACACATAGACTGCTGGGCGCTAAAAAAAATTAGGGTAAAATTATTTAAATGATAAAAATAAATAAATAAACAAACAAAAGAGATCTTGTATTATGGAAAGTGATACACTGTAAAGAAAGGAGTGGATGATGGAGATGACACTGGATGGCTTTAGCCTTCTATGACAAAGGTAAGAACTGCCTCTGAGATGAGTGGGGGCAAACGGGAGAATTACAGAAATAAAAGGTGTAGAAGTAGCAATAATACCCTTTATCTGCCTGGGCTGCTATAATACAAGCCCAATATCTAATACAAGATTCACTTCAAGGATTTTTATTTCCATTTTGCAGATGTAGTAATTGAGGTATAGAGTGCCCTAGTGGATGAAGCATGGGCTTTGAAAATACATAGAAGAGATAAAATAATCCAAATATGATCGTGTTGTCAGGTATATTAAATGAAGTAAAGCATCACACCCACTACCAGTCATCAGCAGGAGCACTGCAGACCTCCACTTCATCCCTTCAATGGGAGAACTTACATGACGAGTCAAAAGTTTTAAATATGTAATCAGCAGTGTAATATGTAATATGTAATATGTAAATATGTAATCAGAGAACCAAAATGGTTCTTTCCATTCCACCAGAGATTTTAAAAAATAGGGGCAGGGTGGGTATAGGGGTAAGGTAACAGAATCAAAACAGAAGCTTTTGATGGGATTAAAGTACACATACCATATTATGCTCCTTTCCCCAGAGATTATGTTAGGTCCTGCCTAGAGTGAAGCTAAGGTGGGGTTAAGGGACACACATATGTTTTGGATAAAATCTTCCAAACCTTCTGTTATTCCCTTCCTCATATAAACACTACTGCTTGATATTATGCTGCCTCTCTAAATAGTACTACGGGGCATAAGCCAAGGAGCAGGAGAAAAGGAAGGCATGCAGAGATGTAGGAGAATCAGGTAGACTCACATCCCTCTTTAACTCAACTTGGGCCATGCAAAAGAAGAGGCTGTGCCAGAACTAGAGAGGGAAGTGAAAGCCCCCACAGGTCTGGAGTTGGCTGCCGTAACTAACAATAGTTTGGGATTGGTTGTATGGAAGTGAATGTTAGGCAGGGATGTTTGTGTAGATGTATATGGATGGGAAGGTGTGTGTGTAGGGCAGCCTGGCAATCATTCTCCTTTCCCTGGGTCCTTTAGGAATCACCCCTCCACACTGGATGAAGTTTGGTGGGAAGGTATTCAGGGGCCCTGTCAGCTGAAGCCAAGGTAGGCAATGTGGGTCAATTGAACACTTCCTCCCTGTAATTTGAATCTCCAGTAAAGTGACCAAGAGTCCACAGATGCTGTTGAGTCCTTTACCCTAGCAGTAACTCCTCTGACCCAACTGTTTATGCTTTGAGACCACCCCTCTTACTCTCTGGTATTGCCTCAATGCCCACCTGCCTCCACTAAATTCCCCATTAGTTCTCTTAGTTTTTGTTGCTTATAATAAAGAACCCTAAATCATATCTAAATGATTGCAAATATCATCTCTCTATATAAAAGCCCAAGCGACCATTACAACTGGTCAACCGAACGCTGGTCGACCGGTCGCTATGATGCGCACTGACCACCAGGGGGAAGACGCTCAACGCAGGAGCTGTCCCCTGGTGGTCAGTGCGCTCCCACAGCCAATCAGAGCCCTAATGGGAACTGGGCAAGATGGCCCTGATCGCCCCAATGGTCAGCTAGGCTGAGGGACCCCACCCGTGCACAAATTCATGCACTGGGCCTCTAGTAATATATAAAGCATAGTAACAGAGACAATGTGAAATGAGCCGGGTCTACCCTTGGCACAGGACTTGGAGGAGAGAAAACAGTGATTGGGATGATCAAAGAAAGTCTAGACCTGCCAGAGCCTCTGTATTAAGGGAATCCAGGGCTGGAGGATCCATATGGAGACAGTAGTTGACCACAGTCAGCATAACCAGAAAAGAGTTCCACAGGGACAGACAGAAAGTGACCTCAGAGAAGAGCAGAAGAAGCAACAATCAGGGCCATGTCCGCCATCCCGCAACGCCTCGCATGCTCCACGGACGCTGCCAGCGCCCTGTGACTCCTCACACGCCCTGCAGATGCTGCCAGCCAGCACCCCGCCCTGCCCGCCACGAGAGCGGCTGCTCATTTGGTCATGATGCCATTATAGCGTCACGACCACAGGCCTTTTATGCTATAGATAATATTTTTAAGGGGGACATATTTGATTGTAATAGAAGAATGGGCAAATAAATTAGGGCTTAATAACTCAATGAAATATCATAATCATGAATAATACAGAATATGGAAATAGTCTTATAATACAATATTAAGTGAAAAATGCCAAATACAAACTTGTAACTATATCATGATTATGATAATGTAAAGATTCTGTAGGAACATGGATAAAGCCTGGAAGGGAACATGGAAAAATGAAAACACACAATCTGTTACTGAAGCTAGACATGGGGTAAGTTTCCTTGTAATTTAAAAAGTTCAGTCATGGTTATAATATTGCTCACTCAATAAATAAAAATAAATAGACTAAATAGAGGAAGATTCAGAACAGATTGTGGAGTATGCGAGGCAGGGAGTAAACCAAGAGTTGGTAGTCCTTGTCACAGAAAGCCCAGGCATTTCTCATCGCCACCAGTAAAGCCATAACTAGGAACAGCTCTAAATGTTTTCAATGTATTTGGTTTCGGTCTTAATGTAACATCATGTAAGATTTCACTGGTTTCTAATTTTCTTTCTACAAAATTAAACCCACCATCTGTTTTTCATAGAAAACGAGTAATATGCAAAGTCTGAAATTCTAAAGTCTCATTCTAGGAGAGACTGGAAAAAGTAGGTTTGGTTTTAGCCACATAACCAAGTCACCACCTTAAAGCAAACATTATAAAAATACACCTTGGAATTTGAGCCCAGAGAGCAAAGTTTTGGACAGCTGAGAGCAAATACAAGCAGGAGCCTGCAGCTGGCAGCTCAGCCAGGACATTTGCTACCTGGGACCCTGCACAGGAACAGGGGGAGGTGGCACAGATTGATAAAGAAGCTCCAACCTCAAACCAGTTTTAAATTAAGGACCACCACGATGGTTTTCTCCAAGACACGAATTCAAGCTAACATCTCAATAAACTCTCTTGATTCTGACATAACACGCTGCAAAGGTTCCAAATCTTACCTCTCAGCAATGCCAGCAGCTAAAAACAATGTTAAGAACCTCACAAGGGAGATGAGCACAACACTCTCAGCCTGGACCACTGACTGAATCCCACACACAGTAATTTATATATGAATGAGTTCTACAAGTGCATTCCAGGAACAGCTGAAAGGCTTCATTTGCACAAAACCATAACAAAGGGGGAGTGAGTGGAGGCCCAGGGAGAGATAGATAAATGTGAAAATCAAGTCATAGCTACAGCAGGAGCCAGACAGAGGGAAAAAAACATTGACTTGCAACCATCTGAAAGCTCAGCAGGTGGGGATTTGGTTGCCCTGCAAATTCCAGCTCTTTGTGTAGGGCCCTGAGGTTTTCTCTCACTATCTTTGTCTTTCCAGTTGGTGAATCCTTACAGTGAATGATCTCATACGTCAAACTGTACCATATTTATCCATATATATGGTATTGAGTATAAACTCTGACCCAAACACTGGAGAACAACACAGACATACCCTTGTCCTTCTATTCCTAGTCTTGTGTTGTTTCTCCATGTTTGACCCACAAGGTACCTGCAAAACAATCAACCTACATCCACCTCAGACGTGCAGATTCCTGGCTCCTGGATCCTACCTAGTGAATAAGATCCTCTGGGGTGGGGCCCAGTAGTAAGCACTTTAAATGAGCTTCCCCAGTGATTTGAATTCATCCTCTGGTTTGAGAATCCCCGGCTCCTGGATACTTCTAGGTGAGGCTCAAAGAGGAAAGCACTCGGCTGACCTAAACCTCCAGGCTTTGGAGCTCCACCAATCACTGCTATTTCCTTAACCCCAAAGTGCTTGGCCACATTATTTCATTACCCTCAAATCCCCTGCTTTTTGACCTATCCCTTTTATTTCTTCCATTCAAATTTGAGGTCAAATTGGAATTTATCCTATGAGACAGGAAAACATTGGTGGAATGATACCCGCCTAACCTGAGATCCATGCTAAGCAGACTCCATTTGTAATGTACTTTCATAGCAGGAACAGGAACTGTGGATATGAAAGAAGAGGGAGGGGAAGACTCATGGGAAACCCTGGACTGGGCCCTGTGTTCCAGTCCCAAGTCTACTGCTGCTCACTCCATATATTTGGGGCAAGTCAGTCTGTGGCTCTGGACTTCAGTTTCCATATCAGTAACATGAGCCGGTTGGGCTTGATGAGGGTTGGGGTCCCTTCCAGTGCTAACAGGCTCTGATTTTTCCTGGAAGAGAGTTTACATTCCTTGCCCCGTATTGATTCTCTTCTAGAGCCACAACAGAAAGAGGCAATCCCACAGGTTGTGCCCAGGGCTGCCCACTGCCAGCGGAGCAGGCTTTAAGCGCAGAATATCTTCCCTGGATGCAGTGCAAAGGAGGCCAGGGTGCCTGGCCACAATATTCAAAGGCAGGGCCCAGCCAAAATGATGGAATGAGGTAAATATTTGGATGTGATCTGCATAATCGGAAACACTCCCACTTCTGAAATTGACCTGACTCTTTCATCACCAGCCACATGGAAACCGTCCTCGGTTATAACTAGAAAATAACTCAGAGCATGTGCGTGGGTACCGAGTCCGCCCTGTGCTGCCGCACAGTTACTCAGGAAACAGAAGCAGATGTCTCTGTGTGCAGTGCCCAGGCATGTTCTTTTGTTCGAGGACTAGTCCATTTGGCCTTGTGCTCTCAACAGCATTTGCCTATCTGCAACCCAAGGGCAGTCAAAATAATGACTAATTCACACAATAAAGAGTGCCGGCTTCTGGACCCTGAGGTTAACTTGGGGAACAGCAACCTTCCAACAGAGAATCCTGCCTGGTAATTGGGCCATCTGCGTCTAGCAGTCCTTGGGAAGCAGCTGGATCCAGCAGGCTCCTGAGAAAGAGGTGCTTCAAAAGCCTGTCCCTGGAAGGTGGCAGCATACAGCATGGAGCAGAGCACACAGTAGGTGTTCTATAAATACTTTGCTAAATAAATAAGGCTGCACATGGTTTGAGATAGGACTCTACCTGGATTCCCTCAGTATTTTCCTTGCTCACTCAGACCTCGCCAGGCTATTTTCTTGAAATCCAGCTCTACTGTGTTACTCTCTTGCTTACCAATGTCTCTTGAGTTCTCACTGTCCAACAGATAAGATCCAAACTAGTCTTTGCCATGGCATTCTAAGCCTTTCATAATCTGGCCTCACTCTTCCTTTCAGCTTCAATTCTACCACCGCTGTCCCTGCCGTCCCTGAGGCTCACAGCATTCATGATATAGGACTTGCCCTTTCTCCTCTCCTGCCTTCACCATGCTGCTCTCTTAGCTCCAATGCTCCCTCCCTTCTCCCCTACTCTGCCTATGAACTTCTACTCACCTCTGAAGACCTTTCCCATCCAAGTCAGATGGTCTCTCCCCCAAGCTCCAGAGCCACTGCACACATCCCTCTCCAAAGCACCTACCACCGGCACTATAATTAACTGTGCATACAACCAGCTCTCCAACAACACTGTGAGCTCCCCAAGGCAGGGATTACGTCTTATTTATCTTTGTGTTCGATCTAATCTCACTAACAGCACCTAATATAGAGTCTGTCACCTGACAGGCCTTCAGGAAATATTTGATGGATGATTGAATGAGCACATGGATGAATGAATGACAAATGCACCAACTGCTTGGTTTCTGCCCATTCATTGTTGAAATGTCAAACAACTCTTCTCTCTCTATAAGCACATGTCGTGGCTATTCAGCCACTGGGATGGTGATCTCTGAGGCCACTCCTGTGTTCCTTGCCATATGTGCCTAAAGGACAAGAGACTGACAATCCAAATGACAGCTCTCCTGTCTCTTCAAAGTAATCCCCAGGGTGTTTCATCCCCTGACTATCTCTTGCTTGTTGAAACTTTCTCTCTCCTTCACTCTAGGACGCTATATTGTCCTGGTTTCCTCCTAAACTTCTAGCTGTCTTCTCCTCTTCTACCTGCTGGCTTCTCCTTTATCTGCTCCCCAGATGTTAGGATTGTATTCTGGTACTCCTAATCTTATCCAAACTGTTTTAATAAGGTAACACTGTGGCAATGATCTTCCTGTCGGTCTCTCCCTTATTCACAGGTAGCCCCAGCTCTCTCCCGAGCACCAGATTTACATTCCCAGTAGCCACCTAGACATACAACAACTACCACCAGGATGATGCATGGGCTTTCCATACCCATTATGTCACCTAACCAGGACCTGAATACCTGCTCCATCTTCTGAACTCTCCATTTTCCGATTCATCCAGAGTGGCCCCACCCCTGAATCCGCTCCTCCAACTGCATGCAAATTACACCAGTTTTACCTTAGAAAGATCTCTGCACACTTTCCCTTTTCCTCCATCCTCCTAGCCTGCAGTTGGATCAAGGCCTCATTCCCATTTGCTCTTACCTGGTCTCTATCCATCTCCCCACTTCCAGAATTACATTCTTAAAAATCACATCATCCAAGCCCCATGTTTATTAACCTCGCTGAGCACCCTTTGCCTCCAAGACTAAACTCAGTCCACCAGCCTGGTTCACTAGGCCCTTCACTCTGTGACCTCTAGCTAGCCCTACAGCCTCACCTGTTGGCACTTCCGTTTTTAACCTCTCACTCAACCATGCCAAGCCTTTACACCACTCTGTGCCTCAGACAACCCATGTCACTGGCCTTGAAGGACCTCCCTCACCCCCAGCTTACTTCTTGCTTGTCCTTTAAGATCTACTGAATGTTACACCCTCTGTGTAGACAACCCCAACTCCCCAGGCAAGGATAGTTGCTCTGTCCTTTAGGCATCCACAGCATTTTGAGCACACTTCACCACATTTCATTTTAACTTCTGTTTTTATGTGTCCCATACCCCAAGTTGTGAAAAAACCAGGTATACATTTCTCATGCTAATTTAAAAATGGCATAAATAGAAAACTGAAAAGAACAAAATTCAAATTAACAATATTAATTTCATGTGATGCATAGTTGATGGAACTAAGTAGACATTGTTGGGTGTGCCTATAGGAGGTATGTAAGACTTTGAAGTTTCACTTATTGACTACATTCTTTGAATTTGAGCACAATGAACCATCATTTTAGTTGTTATTTTTTCCTTTTGAAAAATGAACTTGTTTTAAACCACCAATCCATTACATTGGAGGGCCAATCTATAAGGCTGAAAAGTTTTAAATGATGCTTAATGAAAAAAGCAACACACTAGTATTTATCACTGTACTTGTTGCTAATGAACTAGTGTGAGTTGGGTCTCAAAAGACAGAACCTAGCAGCACAGCTGAAGGTGGACATGGTGTGATCTCCACAGGTGAGGGTCTTGGGAGATTAGTACCCTGCATGGTGTCTCAATATCTCCACTCTTTTATGGATTCAAACATTTAAAAATCATCTCTCTCTAGCATGGAGGTATTCAGTTAATAAACTATCTCAGATTATATAGAATAGACTTATGTTAATATTTTTAGGTTATCAAATTGAAAATTCTAAACTAAAAATAATTTAAGTTGCAGACCACCAAGCATATACCCAAGATTCCAGGGACGTATAGGTCCTCAGTTTACAAAACACTGTCTTAATTTTTTTTAATCGCAGATGTGGCTCTGAGCCAGGATTTTCCCCCAGGTCATGCTGATTCCAAACCTCTGACTCTCCTCTCTAACCCCAGTGTGCTTAATGCTCAAGAATACTGGTACCAAAGGGCTTCACAGACCATAACATCCTATACAATTGTCAGTTTAGGGTTTGGTTACTAGTATGTAAAAGACAATACTTTTAAAAAGGAACTGACATTTTTTAGGAAATGTACAATACAATGCTTCTTTAAGGAGATAATAATTATATCAGTTCTTCCCATATATGTAAAAGGTTACAACTCAAACTTGATATTATTTGATTGAGGAGGTGAAGATATTATAGTGGTGGGCAAAAATAGTATTACACCATGAGTATGCAAAACACAGAGCTTATTCTTGTATTATTATTTATTAATTATTGTATCACCTATTATTATGATTAACCTACTTTTGCCCATCCCTGTATTTACATGCTCCGCGAGAGCAGGTCATGGCAATAGGCAAGTAGAAAACCTAGGCCTCTACAACAAAGAAAAAAGTGCTGGTGATCAGGGGCCCAGGTACAAACATGATTAGAAAGATCCTCTGCTTACTCAAAAGCACTTGAGTAGCCGTCCCCAGAAGAGGGGCAATAATCTGGGCTGCAAACAAAATTTTAACTATCATTTCCAAAGTCTACTTAAAGTCCCTGGTTACTGTTTTGAGACCCTTCCAATCATGCCTGATGACTTATAAAATCGATTACCCTGTGTTTAAATTGCATTTCTTTTATTCTTGAAGAGAGACAAATAATGTGTACTAAGCCCCTCTACCATGTGCCAGGCACTTGACTAAATTACTTGACTTAATCTTCAAAGTTGGCTCCCCCTTATCAATCCGACCTTAATTTAAATGTCACCTCAAAGAGACTTCTCTGACCACACGCCTACACACACACACACACACACACACACACACACACACGGGCTCGCGCACACCCACATGCACACATATACTGTCACTGTCACTTTGCCCTGTCTGTTCCATTTTCTTCATAGCGGTTATTACAGTCTGAAATGCTTGTATTTGTTTACTTGTTTATAGTCTGTTCTTCCCATTTAAAATAGAAATTCCTCATTATGGAAGAGATTCTATGCTTCTTATTCACTTCTAGTCCTGTTACCGGGAAACCCCCAGCTGGGCTCAGGCTGCCTGTCGCTGTGTCCAATAACAAAGGCAGGGTTGAATCATATAAGGCGTGTATTGAGAAGGCTAGCCAACCAAGAAGACAGGGCGCTTACAAGCATTCAAATCCTGTCTTATAGCAAGGTGCAGGGACAGGATTATAAAGGGGAAGCGACTAGGGTGAGGCAGCCCTGGAGGTCCGCAGATGTCAGCTATTGTCCTTTACTAGTAGTCATCAGGTGATGAGATGATGTTGATGAGATGATGTTTTGACTCCTGGTGGTTCGGTCAGACCCTGCTTATCAGTTCTGCTTGCTGGATTCACAGCTGAGTCACCTCCTCAATCGCTTTGCACAGGCCTTGAAAAAGAAACTTAAGAAAAACTTAATCCCCTATTCACATAAATATACGTGTTCTAAGATTTAAAATAATATGATTATTTTTCAGGTTAATTCAGGTGCTATATCAGATTATAAGTCCCCCCCCATCAGTCCTAGCTCCTATAACAGAACCTGGACATAGTAGGTGCTTTATGGTTGTTGAATGAACAAACCCTACCAGGTTGGAAATATCCTGCTGTTATAACTGAGAAGGTGACATAAACTGCCTAAGGTTAGGCTGTTAGGACGTGATATAGTCAAAATTCAAACTCATATCTACCTGCTTTAGGAGCCAAGATGCCCACCACCCAGGCTTCTCTCAATGAGGTTATCAGACGTGCACTGAGGGACCCCAGACATTCCAGAAGAAAATGTGGCATCTTCCCAACTATCAACTTCCTAAAGGATTTAAAAATAGGTGTGTGCATGGGAGTTTTGTCCTAATGTTAAATAAGTTAAAATATTGTACAAAAATGAAAATAATCAGTCATGTTTTGGGACAGAATGTCACATTTCCATGAATGTTTTAAAAAATAATAGATGTCAAATAAGAAAAAAAAATAAACCTCAAGGAAACTTTGAGCCTTCAGTAGGCCACTTTGGGCTACCCCAAAGGCTGGATGTGCATGTAAGTGTGTGCATGTGTGTGCGTGTGTACACATGTTCACACTCTTTTGCTGACACAACATTTGGGGGGAGACAATGGGAAGCCCTGAACTGTACTGGCTGCCACCCAGAAGTGCTAACGTTGAAATGAGTTAACAGAGAATAAGGTATCTGAGGAATGACCACTCTGAACGATGATCTTCAAGGTCAAAAGGGATGTTTCTACAGAGAGAGATGTCAACAGGCCTCAGCTAAAGGGGTTTGGGTGAGAAGGCAAAAGCACAGACATCATTAAAAACCAACTCTGTTTCCAGGGTGGTTGCAAAGTCTCCTTCCCAGAGCAGTTAAAAATAGAACAGACTCGTTGTTCTGGGATGGCATAGGCGTGATCTTGCTTGAAAGAGAAGATCTCTGGAAGTTATTTCCATCTCAAGATCTCTAAGGTCTAGACCACCAGTGGCAAACAATTTGGGAGCTTCCTCCCGCCAGCTCCCCACTATTTCTGGAATGATCAAAAGGGTCCCTCTTAACAGTCTGTCTTAATCTGAAATTTCTGCCCCAGATATTCACAGCACTCCGGCAGTGCCCATCCATGGCGGTGAGCTCCTCCTGCCTGACAGGTGAACAGGAACACCTACCTGCCCATGTGGGCCCGGGTCACTGTATGGCAGAGAAGGGGCCTCTCGCTGCAGCACTCCTGGGCTTCCCAAACATTTAACGTCTCCCTGGCTCTGAACCAAGAGTCCCTCTCAGAGCCAACAGCTTACAGCCCGTTAAAAACCCTGTGTGATTGCAAACACTCTTTCCATTAGACAAGGAAGAAACAAGAACCACGTCTTGGGACCAAGCTAGCAGTTGCTGAAACTAGACTAGGGGCTAAAGTCCCTGAAGAGGAAATATCACTGTATTAAAAACCACAACTATTTCCAATGCTCACAGTCAATTACATGGGAGACCAGAGGTGCCGCTGGAAGCGCAGCAGCGAAGGAAAGCCTACTCGGCCACATTCTGGCCAGGCTGCTTTGGGGAAACTAGAGGCACCTTCAGATTTTTGAGCTGCTTGGGGCTTGAGGCCTGGTGTGTTTAATAGGAAGAAGACTACATTAGGGCATGCATACGTCATTTAATCCACACCCCAAGCCTGTGAGATCAACAGCATCCTCATTTTATCCAGAGGAGAGCCACTAATCTGTTAAAATTGAGATGCTAACTGGACCACATTCTTTGGAGAGCAGAGGCACCACTTTGACAGCCTCCATCCTTCTCGCCCTTGCTTCTTCTCCATGGAGCCCTCCATCTCTTTCTTTACAACTACCTGGGAGTGCTGGCCACTGCTCTGGGCTTAAAGAAGACAAAGGCTCCACTTAGACCTCAAGTCCAAGCTGTGTAATCCACTTGAGCTTCATAGGAGCTCTGTATAGAGAGTCATTAGGCACTGAACCATATAAAGTGTTTTCTGGCACTTTATTCACAACATAAATCTTTATACTGATCTTTATACTGTGAATTGGGTATAACGAAAATGATTAAAAATGAGCACAAGCACCATCACCTGGATATCGGCCATCTGAGATGCCCATGGAAAGGCAGTCTCGGGCTCGGGAGACGTCAGGGCGCACACAACACAGCATGTGCACCCAACACAGCATGCGCACCCAACACAGCATGCGCACCCAACACAGCATGCGCACCCAACATAGCATGCGCACCCAACACAGCATGCGCACCCAACACAGCATGCGCACCCAACATAGCATGCGCACCCAACACAGCATGCGCACCCAACACAGCATGCGCACCCAACACAGCATGCGCACCCAACACAGCATGCGCACCCACATGGCTTGTCGTCCTGCTGCTGGTGGCTGAGAATGGAGATGCACTGAGGTCTGATTCTGTGCTCCCCGCCCCCAGCATCTCCTTTCAATTTTCTACTTTATTGATTATAACAATAGATTATGATGATCATGGCCTATAACTTTTACCAAAACATACTTTGTAGCCATTAAAACACTATTAATTAAATTCTTACAGCAAAAATTATATTGTTATTGCAAGTATAAAACTCTTGAACACAACCCTTCCTTCAGAACAATGGCTTTCACCACTTGAGCTCTCAGGAGCATAGCTAGGCATTATAACTAGACACACCATTCTCTGTTTCCCATCTGTCACTGTCTCGGGGTCTCTCTCCCTTAGGAATCCCACTGGCAGAATTCAAGTATTTCAGGGCCTTTGGCCATAATACTACTCAGTGACATGATAAGCTCACCAGGACACAGCACTGACCTCATACATGGCGTGCTCTAAGTCACACAGCCAGTGAGAGGCAGAGCTGGGACACCAGCCCAGGATTGCTCGTGCTCTGTCCACTACCCCTGTCCCCATCAACTCAGTGTCCAAGAAGCTGCAGACCAGCCAGTCTGGGACAACAGAACAATGTGAGGACTGGTGGGGTTTCTGGCTGAAAGAACAGCCACAGGAATGAAAGAGAAGCGTGCTGGGCCCAGGAATGGGAGGGAGCTCTGGGAAATGCCCTCAGGCACCCAGCAGGATTGCCTCAGAAACTCCCTATGGAAGTGGCAGTTCCCCCTGCTGCTGCTGCTGCTGCTGCTGCTGCTAGAATAATGGTTCTCAACCAGGGGCAATTTTGCCCACCAGGGTACATTAGCCAATGTCAGCAGACAGACAATTTTGCTTGTCCCAGCTGAGGAGGTGGGGGATGCTACCGATATTTAGTGAGTAGAGATCATGGATGCAACTAACAGGCTACAATGCATGAGACAAAATTCCCTGTCCCTGCCCCCCCTTCCCCCCCCCACCCCATTATCTGGCCCGACATTTCAACAGTGCTGAGGGGAAGAGACCCTGCTCTAGAGTACGCAGGGATATCCTAGACACTTCTCAGCATCTTCTTCTTCACCTTTTTTTTTTAAGCCAGAAGATATTTTTTCACTGATTTTTAGAGAGTGGAATAGAGAGGCAACGACAGAGAGAAATATCGATGTGAGAGAAACACATGGATTGGTTGCCTCCTGCAAGCACCCTGACCAGAGCCTGAGCCGGGGAGAAGTCTGCAACTGAGGTACGTGCCCTTGACCGAAATCGAACCTGGGACCCTTCAGTCTGCAGGCTGACTGACGCTCTATCTATTGAGCCAAACTTGCTAGGGTGCTCTCAGCATTTTCTCTGTAGAGCCCCATTTCTGGCATGTGCAGAGCAAAGGAACCCAGTCTCCAGTTCCCAGAGGAGGAAATGGGGGGAAAATTAGAAGGAGCAAAGATACAAAAAGAATGGTCTACAGGGAATTGGAATGTGGGAGTGCATATGTGGGGACCCCTAGTTGTTCCCTTGGCTCTCCTAATGTGTCATGACCCCCATGCAAAGAGCCTGAGTAGGCTGCTTGGTTCTTGGTGTATGGCTGGAAGATGTTGATATGGGTTATTTTTAAACAAGGTCATTAATACAATGACACATCAGGGGATTTCCAGTGAATCTATTAATAGGGCAACTTCTTATGCCAATTGATTAAACTGATACTACTGAGATTAAATAGGGAAGATACCCAGACTGGAATTGATCAATTGGGATGACAAGGAATGCTGCTCAGATTCATTAAATGGTTGAGACAGGGCCCTTGAAGTCATTGGTCCGTATGTGAAGTTTTATGCAAAGACACCTGGCTCATCCATATCAGTGGATGGTAGTGTGCCCTCACATGCATGGCTGAAAGAATTAACTAGATTTGACACATCTCATTGCTCTTCTTGGGTGCCAGGGATACCTGGACAGGGGGAGGAAATGGACCATGCAAGGTTAACAAGCTCCTTATCCTGAATCCAAGCATCCTTCTGACCTATACTGCCCTCCAAAGCTACACTTGAGACACTGAGACACCAGTGACATATCCCTCCAACCCTGAGCAAAGGAGGGCAACTGTCCAGCTGGGGGCGGGGGGGGAGCGCAGAGAGGATGAAAGGGATGATAGATGAGCCCCAAATGCCCTCCCAGCCTAACATGCAAGAATTTTGGTGTCCTGGAGAGAGCCCAGGGGAGACTGATCTCAAAGAAATTGGGCAGAGCTGCCCACCAAGAGGAGCCAAGAAAGGAGACAGCATTCGGGCAGCACAGCCTTCCTGTGCCAGCCTTGGGCCACCTTGTCAGCCTTTCCTGTCCGTTTTGATCTCTTTTCCCTACCACATCCTCCAGCTTCAAAGTCACACACGTTTCCCGCCAGAAGCCCTTATCTCTGTACCAAGTCTCCCAAGAGAACCAAACACACATAGAGCCATACACTCAACCACCTCCCCACCCCCATCCCCAGTGAGGCTGTGTAGGGAGCAGACAGGAGGCAGGTGTACAAGACCCCCAGGCAGATAAACACAGAATCCTGCGGCCCCTGGCCCTCCAAAGGACAAGAGGCCAGTCCACACAGCCCATGTTGTATCCTCTGTGCTGCTTAACCTCCAGAGCTGTCTGGGGACCCTTCCATCTGCCACGGAGCACACCGTGTGCTTTCCCATGGTGTGGCCAGTGAGACAGCACCAGCCAGCAGAAGGGGGCTCTGGTCTCTTTATGAACTTGGGGACCAAAAATGAAAGGAAGCTCTGTTGGAACATCTGGGCCCCCCAAAAACAACAACAACAAAAAAAAACATAAAAGTATGGGAAGTTCTAGAAATAGGAGATTCTTTTTAGTACTGAAAAGCCACACGAGGCAGCAGAAATCAGGCATGATAGACTGAACAGCCCAAACCCCTGAAGAAAGGATGTCATTCCCAAGGAAATGCAGGCTTCCCCAAGTCCAGCAGGAAATCATCCCCCCCATTACTGCCCTTCATTCTCATATGTGTCTTTAAGAATTCTAAGCATAACCAAGTGAGTGTCACTAAGCTCCAGGCACTGTGTGCATGTTGTTCAACCACCACTTGTGATTCCTAGGACCATGCCCAGCAGCACAGCCTGCCCGGGGCAGGCAAGAGAATGCCCATTCTACAGATGAGGAAACAGAGAATAATGGTCTTGGGATAAGTGGAGGAGTCACATTTCAACTCAGGTCTGTATCAGGAAGGTTTTCTGGGCCTTTCAAGAACAGGGATTTGTCTTTCTCTATCTCCTGCACCAATTGCAAGGCCAGGCAAATAGAAGCTAATAGTACATGTGTGGTGAGTTGACCTGAGCCTCCTAACTTCAGGCTGGAGCACTAATCTGGAATGCATGGCAGTCAGAGAACTCCCTTAGAACCAACTCCCCCATTGGTTTCTGCCATGAGCACCATGATGCTATTCTTCTTCCTCTTCCTTCTCCTCTGACAGCTACTTCTGCTCCATCCCTCACCCTACTTCCTCCAGAATCTCCCCCACATAAGATGCTTTCTCTTTGCTGTGTTCCTGCTCTTCTATACTCACCGCTTGTCTAGAATGTGCATCAGGGAATATGACTGAAAATGGCCATCTGGCATTTCTGTAGTATCTTGATGGCCACATCTCTGAAACTCATCTCAATACCTTCTCATCTCAACCCCTCAAGATCCCCTCCTCCCTGTGACACTTTGGGTCTGATGGCTGTACTGCCTCTCTCCTAATATCTACTATCCAAGGCTACAAAACAGTCATTATTTCTCCCTCTGAGTCTCCTTAGCTCAGTTACCAAGTGTTCTTGATTCTTCCAATCATCTCTGCCATTTGCAATTTGATTATAACTCCCCTAGTTTGAATCCCAAATTCATAATAAATATCCCCACCTATATCCCCAGTCTAGGCTTTGAAAGAAGTCAGTGCTGAGTTCAAGTGCTGATTCTGCCAATTATAAGCTCTGTGACTCTGGGTGGGCTGTTCAACACAGATAAGCTTCACTTTCCTCATGAGTTAAGTGTATCCTCTTTGTAGGGTTGTTGAGTAAGATAGAAATCATATGTGTGCAATACCTAGCACCTTGGGGATGCTCAAAATTGGTTATTATTATTATCATTATTATTATTATTACCACCAGCTGGTTTCCCTGCCATCAGTCTCTGCCCATCCCCATCCATCCTACACACACTCCAGTTGACCAGATAAATGTCCTCCCTCCATCTATTGGACAATTCCAATCCTGCTTCCCAAACCACTCTGGATCCCTGTAGAGCAGTTGTCCTTCCCTGGCAGGACATACTAGTATATATAAAGGTTTTAACATTTCTTAGCATCTCCCATGGACTGAGTACTATTAGGTACATTCACAAATGTTGCATTCACCTTCTACAGTGCGTGAACACAACACCTTGCACATAAAAGCAGTTGATAAATATTTGCTGATGGAAGAAAACAGTCCTCAGTGAGAGTGTGGAGGGCACATTACATAGCATGGAGGATATAGACCCAGACCCAGCCCTGCCCTGGATTCCTGTGTGCCAGGCTCTGTTCCATTCTTCTTCCTGCGCCTCAGGCACCACCAGCTCTTTCCAAAGGATTGCAGATGTAGCAGCCACAAGGGATAGCTACGTGTGGTTCTCATGACTCTACAGTGAAGCCACTGAAGGGGGTCCCATGACCAGAGTACAAGTGTGAGCCCCTGAAGTAGAGGCCACTGAGGACCAGGAACTGCTGGTGTCCAGAAGGCAGAGGTGTGCAATATTGTGCGGCACTTACAGGACACCCCAAAGGAGGTGCAGCCTTGGACTGATAGGATCACAGTGGGTTTGTGGGGGCCTTTCCAGATAGGACCTACATTCAGGGTCAAGTCTTGGTTTCAGTGAAAAAATGAGTGGCAATCAGAGACCAGGCCCGGCAGGGCAACAGGCCACCAAGATGGGGTCATAGGGAAACTACCCTTATACTCCCATAGGCTCCAGAAGGCTAAATTCATCCCCTGGGTCCGGGTGGGCTGTGTTCTCGGTGGCAGGTTGTAGGTACTGCTAGTGGCTGGCTAGGGCTAAGTCAGTGGTGAGAAAAGCAGCCTGAGCTTATAGAAAGGAGATGTGGGCATCACTTTTTATCATCTATTAGAGGGAAGAAACAAGGACAGACTTCATAGTCCTTCATATCTCCTTCATGTGCACCTGCAGAGTACTTCAGCATTCTTAACAAGCCCGGCAGTTGTTCCTTTAGGTAACTGTCATTGGTGACAGATCCAGGGGTGGAAGGATCTAGAAATCCTAGCAGTTATGGATCATAAAATTGTACCAATTACACCTAGATGTTTATTTTACTACTAGAGGCCCAGTGGGGCTGATCAGGGCCAGCCCCGCCCCCAATTGGGGTGAGGGGGTGATCGGGGGGCGGGGCCAGCAGGGGTGAGGGGCCTTGGGAGGTTGGCCAGCCAGCCCTGCCCCGGATTGGGGGGGGGGACGCCGATTAGGGCCACAGTGTGCGTCAAAACAACCAGTTGTTCTGGTCGTTCCGGTCACTCCTGCGTTCCGGTTGCTTGGCTTTTATATTTATAGATATAGCTCCATGCTACGTGTGTTAATATGGTTAATCTCTGTTTAAGTGCTTGTTACTATTATTCACATAGTCCTGTATGAGGCATGCCAGGAGCTGCTACCCCACTCACCAACCTGTGCCAGTTGGTGACAGGCTGGTGTAAAGCCAAGGTGGCCCTATCTGACTGAGGACAGCCAGTCCATCTCAGAATGGAGCAGCGAGGCCATGTGAGGGTTGTGCTAATACTCGGATTTTCAACAGTGGCCCAGCTCCTGATCAAAAGCAGGAAAGGCGGTGTGTCCCGCGGAGTCCCGCCCATCCTGCTAGAAGTCATTTGTACTCCTGTGCAGTCATCCGTTTGCAGCCAGGTTTGGCTGGGGAAGTCCCACTGCTCATTTCTCTCCTAACCTCCCTGGTGCACAACCAAGTCTCCATTTTATTCAAACTTTAAGAACAGAAATGCATGAAGAAAAATGATTCCCATAAAGAATGGAAAACCAATCAAACATGTGATTACTGCTGTGCAGGGCACTGCGGGGGGGGGGGGGGGGCAGAATGGGGAGGGGTGCTTGGGGCACCTGAGCAGAACAGCTCCCGGACGGTGGGACAGCATCTCTTGGCCTTACTCATATCATCCTGCACAGATGGCTGGAATGGACAAGAGTAGGAAATCAAAATCATCGACAATGATTTGAGGGATCACCCCACACAGAGAAGCATGCTGGGAACTGTTGGAGACTGAACTAAGCTTATGACATAGTCTCTACACTCAAGGGTTTATAACACATCCACAGAACAACACTGCCATACTTGAAAAGGGGATCCAAAGACATTATACCAAAAAAACAAAACAAAAACAAAAAACAGAAAAGGGCTTTTGGAATCCAGAAGGTGTGGAGAGGTCAAGAAGACTGAGCTTGAGAAGTGACACTGCTCTCGGGGACTGAATGTCATCCCAAGGAATTGAGCAAAAATGTAGAGCAAAAATGACGTGACCTGGAGACCCAGGAGTAAACGGTTCGGTCTAACTCTTACACAGGATAACAGATGCTAGGGCAGATCTAGAAAAGCCTCGTGTGCCAACCCAAGGAGCTTGGTGTTTATTCTAGGTACTCTGGGAAGCTGCTGAAGGCTGGGGCAAAGGGGGTGGCAACTGAGTAGACTGATTATGAGTGAGGGCTAAGCTCGAATTCTGCCCCCCCTCCACTTGTCAGTGGCTAGGAGCTCTGGCCAGGTTCCTAACCACCTCCACATGTCTCTTCATGGGAAAAAGAGGGATAATAATAGTGTCTACGAATCATAAGGTTGTGTCAGGTTGGAATGGGATAAGAGCATACCACGTGCCTGGCGCACAGCAAGCACTCGAGATGTCTGCAGCCAGCGGCAGGAGTGTGAGCACATCAGAAGCAGGACTGAGTGTGACATACTCGGGAGGAGAGTGGGGCCTGAGGGTGGGTGGTCCTGGAAGATTATCACAATCACCCAGCAGCAAGGTAGCCGACAAAGGCAAGAATGGCCATAGTGAGAGGCACGAGGTACAGGTATCAACTGGACAAGGGTGTTAACCTCCCTGAGACCCCACCCCTGGAAATCAGAAGAGAGTGGGCTTGATGAAAAGTAGGGGAGTATGGAAACAGGGCCAACTGAGTGGACACAAAAGAAAGCTCTGTTTACAGATGCTGTCGGAGACCTGGACTCAGAGCACCTGTCAGGCCAGTGCCGCGGATCTGGGGAAGGAATCCAAAGGAAGGAAGGTGTGCAGAGAAGCGCTAAGGGACAAGGATGGCAGCACTGGGGAAATGCTCCCGTCTAAGGAGCAAGGGACGGCAAAGAAGGTAGTGAAGGAAACAGCGAAGGAGAAGAGAGGAGGCAGGAGCAATAGGCTGCAGGAAAGGAGAGGGTGGCCAATGCTTCATGGAGAGTAGACAGAACGTGAAGTGCCCGTTCGGAGGGCTTGGTGACATCAAGAAGGGCAAATTGAGTGGAGCAGGCGGGCAGCTGTGAAGAAGGGAGTCTTGGCAAAGGCACAGCACTGATGGGTCTGGCCAGTGGCTCCCAGCCTGACGGCACCTGGGAATCATCGGTGATGCTCACAAAGCTGCCAACAGGAGGACCCACCTCCTGACACACCGATGCAACTGCTCTGGGAGGGGGCGCAGCAGCAATAGTTTTATCATTTGTTTGTTTTGTAAACTTCCTAGGTGATTCTAACATGCAGCCAAAAGTCCAGGACCACTCCCAAGGGTTTCCCTCTAATGCACATATAGGGCTCAAGTTCCACAGACTTTTTAAATTATTGATTTGGGAAGTGCCAGTCAGACTGTCTAGCTCAGCACACAAAACAATTCAGCTTGTGAGCCAACCCCATCAGACTGGGATTGACGGCACAGAGAGACGAGAGGGGCGGTGGGCCCATGTCCAGACTCAGTTCAAAAGCCCACAGGGATCCTCCCAGGGTGGGAGGGAAGGGGGTGGCTGGTTATGTAGCTTCTCTAATCCTAGCACAGATTCCACAAAATAGACTCACATAATTTGAGTGTCAGTCCTAGACCATGAGCCCGAGTGCAGCAATCTCTGGCCTGGGTAACATCTGGGACAGCCAGGGCAGCGGTTCCAGTTCCCAGGGTGCGCTCCCCGGACCAGCATAGCCAGCAGCACCCGAAATACAAATCTCAGGCCCCACCCAGGATCTGCATCAGAATCTCTGGGGTTGGGGTTCAGCATCTGTGTTTAACATGCCCTCCAAGAGATGCAGCCTACAGTCACACACACACACACACACACACACACACACACACGCCTAGGCTCACCAGGATCCACTGAAATAGAATCTCTGAGGGTGAGCCCAGGAACCTGTATTTTTTAAGCTCCTCAAATGGCGCTGATACACATTCAGGCTAGGATACCACTAACTGCATTCTGCTTTCTGTCTTATGTTTAATTTCCTCACCAGCATCCCTGGAAAATAATCAAACTACTCACAGAGACCTGTGTCTCCTGGCAACACATTCAACACACAGCTGGTCACCTTGAGCAGCTCTCAACCTTCCCGAAACTCATTTGCTTCACCTGTGAAACAGGCGATCTCATAGGACTGACTGTTCTTGTGACAGTGAAGCGAGCATCTAGCTTAGGGTGTAGCTATGTCTTGGGCACTCAGAAAATGATCTTAGTTGGGGGGAAAAAGAATGAAGAACAGAGTAGCAGGCATAAGACAAAATGGATAGTTTGGCAGCTCATGTGGAGCCTTAGTTCTGACTACAGTCAGGCAAAGTTACTAATGAGATGATCACCCACCAGAACAGATAAGCGCCCCATGCTGAGTCATCCTCCGACAGCCCGTCCTCGTGCACAGCCTGCTCCTGTAAATGTGTGCTTTTGGTTATGTCCTGTCAAAAGTCATGCTAAAATAATTTTAACTGATGTTAGAACAGCAAGCTCATGTCAACTCTTGGCTGAAGGCTTCTACTTGGAAACCGAAGACACCAGAACATCCATTTGCCTCACCTGTCACATGTGGAAATTTGAATTGACCTAGTTCACAGTGTGGCCATGGGAGAGAGGCAGGACGAGTGGCATGATGGTGCAGAGCACAGTCCAGAGGCAGCCACTGTGGTTCAAATCCTGTGTCTGCAACTCCTTGTGAGTGCCCAGTCCTAGACCAGGACCTGTTCATCTTTGCTTTTTCATGCCAGAACCTAGGGCAGTGATGGCGAACCTATGACACGCGTGTCAGAGGTGACATGCAAACTCATTTTGGGTGACACGCATCAACAGAGATAAAAAATTGCATAATTCAAATATTTGTCTCTCGCAACAGCCAGAGTTGGGCACACTCGAGTAATATTATTACTCACGTTACTCATGATCAATAATGTAATTCTAAAATCGGATGTAAACATGTACATCGGTGTTGCATAGTAAAGATACATAGTGAAAACATCCAAGATACATTGTTCCAATATTGACATTAATATAAAAAGGTTAAGAATTGCACTATAAAGAGATTAATCTTTACTCATGACATTTTATTTTTACTCGAGTGACAAAATGCCCAATTCTGGAAACGGCCTCGTTATTGTCAACATGTGCCTCAGGTAAGATTCCTGTGCGTTCGGGTGCATTCGGCAAACGGACGCACTTGATCGCCATGTTCGTTAGGAGACAGGAGTGGGAGGGTTAGAAGAAAAAGATATACCGTGCAACAGTGCTCGACAAGACATTCTGCCTGTCGGATAATTGATTACAGCACCATATATTTGTTGGTTATACATACTATCTTTGAATTGTTTTGCACCAGGAGTCAGTGCAACAACACTGCAAAAAGTTAATAGGTAAGAAACCTATCAACCTTTTATAAAAAACACTGTGATTTATATTTATTTATTTTTGCAGCCTTGTGATGGAGAATCAAAAAAATAAAAAAGCAAGATTGAATGATAAAGGAAGTGGAAGTAGCAGTAGCCGACCCTTTCAAGACATATGGACCGAGATGTACGGGATTGTCGACAGAAACAACAGATCATTGTGCATACTGTGTAATGAAACGGTAGTAAGCAGAACGTGGAATGTAAAGAGACATTTTGAAACTAATCATTGTCAGCTCTTGAAAAAAAAGTATCGATGAAAGGAAGGAATACATTTCTAGGCAGCTACACCTCTATGAAAGTCAATCAAATTCCATCATTAAATTTGTAAGATGCTCTACAAATTTAACATCAGCAAGTTACTGTATTGCTCACTCCATAGCTCAGCATGGAAAAGCCCTCAGTGACGGAGACTTTATTAAGGAAACATTTCTAAGATGTGCGCCAGCTCTATTTCATGATATGAAAAATAAAGATGATGTTATTAAAAGAATTTCTGAGTTACCACTCAGTAGAAATACTATCAAAGACAGAATAATAGATCTTAACAAAAATGTACAACATCAATTTAAAAAAGACTTAAATAGTTGTAAATATTTTTCGATTTCTCTTGATGAAACTACTGATGTCACATCAAATTCTCGGTTGGCCATTATTGCTAGATATTCTGATGGTCTCACAATGAGAGAAGAGTTGATAAAGTTAGAATCAGTGCCAATAAGTACATCAGGAAACGAAATATGTAAGGTTGTTATAAAAACATTCAGTGACCTAAACATTGATATCTCTAAAATTGTGTCAGTCACGACAGATGGGGCACCAAATATGGTGGGGAAAAATGTGGGATTCCTGAAATTGCTTATGGGAGCTATTAGACATCCACTTGTACCTTTTCATTGCATTATCCATCAGGAGGTGTGTGTGCCAAATCGGGATTCTCAGAATTGAATGATTTAATGTCAGTTGTAACAAAAATTGTGAATTTTATAGCTTCTCGACCCCTTCACAAGCAAGAATTTTCTGCACTTTTACAGGAAGTTGATTCAACCTACAGTGGACTACTGATGTTCAATAATGTGAGATGGCTGAGTCGAGGTAAAGTACTTGAGCGATTTGTGGAGTGCTTTGACGAAATTATGGTATTTATTGAGAATAAGGATCTGGCAAACTTTCCTGAGATCAATGATCATAAGTGGGTCAGCAATTTGATGTTTTTTACAGATCTCTCTGTTCATATGAATGAACTGAACTTAAAATTACAAGGTTTTGGCAAAAGTATTGACGTTATGTTTGGATACATCAAATCCTTTGAAAGTAAACTTAAAATTTTCAAGCGAGATATTGAAACTAAAACTTATAAGTATTTTCCTTGGATAAAAAAGTATTTCGAGAAGGCCACTACAACGAGTGTAATGGAGTCCATACTTATGTACCAGAATATAGTAAACTCGTTATTTGAACAGTTCAATGAAAGATTTGACCGATTTAGAAGCCTAGAACAGATAATTAAAATAATTAAGTATCCAGATGTAGTTGTTTACAGTACTTTGGAATTAAAGGATTTCCAATGGATGCAAATTGACGATTTAGAGATGCAACTTGCAGATTTTCAAGGTAGCATTTGGACTCATGTGTTTGTCGACTTACGGTCGAAACTTGAAAATCTGGAACGAAATCGTTTGAATAATGAAGAAGAGTGCAACTACGAACAAGAAATTTTGAGTGCTTGGAACAGAGTACCTGACACTTTTAGGGACATAAAAAAATCTAGCAATGGCTTTGCTAACAATTTTTTCATCAACATATTTTTGTGAGACTTTGTTCTCAGCATTAAATAATATTAAAACGAACAAAAGAAACCGGCTAACAGATGAAGTTAGTGGCACTTGCTTGGCCTTGAAGTGCACCAAGTATGAACCTGCAATTGAAGAATTAGCAGACAAACTTCAGCACCAAAAAAGTCACTAATTTCTAGTTTTCGTACCATTTGATTATCATTGTTTTTATTATTATTTTTTCCTAAATGTACATTGTTTTTCTGTTTTTGTTCATTTTGTACATATTTTTTGGTTGATTTTTCTTTGTTAAATGGCATTTAAATATATAAAATAAATATCAAAAATACAAAACTTTTTTTTACTATGGTTTCAAATATCAAAAAAAAGAGAGTGTTTCTATATGTGACACGGCACCAGAGTTAAGTTAGGGTTTTTCAAAATTTTGACACGCCGAGCTCAAAAGGTTCTCCATCACTGACCTAGGGCTTCTGTCAGCCTCCAGGGTGAAGCGCTAATTCCCTACCTGCCCCCACCTCTCCAGTTGTTCTCCCCTCTCCTCAGAAGAAACCTCCATCTGTGTGGCCCCTTGAGACCTTGAACACGTTTCCTCACAATGCTCCCCACATTCATCCAGGCACCTTTCCCCCTTCATGAGTCCTCATGGTTTGAAGCTTAGGCCCCATAGTCTTCCTGTCAACCTCAGCCCAGGCTCCTTCCCTTCCTCCTCTGACCACCTGTCTACCTCTGTTCCCACGCTCAACCTTTCCATTCATGCTTCCTGCCCTTCTAACTTATGAGCACTTAACAGGCACAAGCAGGATGGCTCATCATTAACACTCCTGAGAGTGAATGGAGGTGCTATTAATAATTACCTCAGGATAACGGGCATAATAAACAAGGATGTTCCCAAACGAAGCCAGATGTCTGGTGACCTCAAATTTAACTCCCTTGTTCAGTCGATACCAACACCCCATGCCTCTCACTATGGCCACTCTTGCCTTTGTCTCCTTACATCCTTCTCAACACCTGGGCCTTATAAACATGAGTTGACAAAGTGAAATGCTGGGAACTAAACTAGCTTTCTATGGAGATTTAGGAAAATTAATCTGGCCATGCTGTGTCCAGGAGACGGGAGACGAAGGCTAGAATAATAACAGCTCACAGTTATGAATAGAAATGAGTAAATGACATGCAGCCTTTATTTCATTCTCTATAGAAATGCAAATGCAGCCCAAGGGCTGACGTGAGGGTGAAACAAGCCTTGCATGAGAAATTCCGTTTGCATAGTTTAATACAATTTAATATCTACTCATGGCCAGCTAAGCATCTGTCTCTAATTCCACAGCCACGGTCCTTTCAAACTCGCTGCCTCTGGATGTAAGCTTCTCAGAAAGAATGAGCCTGTGTCCAATGCCTGGAAAGCAACAGCATTTGGCCACTGAGTTCCTCTCTATCCCCACCAAGCAGCCTTTCCTGTTTTGTTTTTAGCTCCAGGGAAAGGACAATGGACAAGTCAATCAGTGCAGATTACCCTGCACAGGGAGGAGCGGCACCTGACAGCCAAGCCCTTCACAAAGTCCGTAGGGCAACACGCAGGGTGATCGGGTGCATGGAGAATGCAATTCTCATCAACCCCGAGGTGGCTTCATTGTTTTGCTGTTTTCCAGAAAGTCTTTAGGGTGGAGGGAGGGTGGGTGCGAAGGCAGGGCTTTGCCTATTAGCAGATATTTCAATGCGATCACCCTCCACCCCCAATCAATGCCAGGGATCAGCCCTAGCACAGGAGCCGGCATCACACAGGCACAATCAGGGCTCCGGGCTGCTCTGTCCTGCTGCACTCTCGACCTGCCTTCCCGGATGAGAAGGCTGCTTTCCACTAGGCATGGCCCATGTATGGAAAAAAATTCCCCCTCTGGTTTGCTCTCATTTGTACCCACCCGCTGCGAACTAAAATTGCATGGAGCAGAGGCCAAGAAGGTTTTCCTAGTAATCTGCCAGCTCTACATACTAGTATAGGGCTTAGCTCAATGATGACTAGTTACGGAATCCTGAGATGTGGGATTATTTCTTTGTTTCTTACCTTTCACTGAGCAGTGCAGAGGCTTTCATTTGAATTATAATTAATCACGTGAAACGCCTTGCACTAACTGGTATCCCCATTGTACAGATTACAATGCTGGAGGCTCTGCAGTAGGTTCTGGGGATACAGACTTGAGCATCCTAGGGACAAAATGTCACAGAGGTTACTAGTAAGTGAGTTGCCCAAGGTGACCTGAAATCCATCCAGCTTGGAAGACTGAGGACCTGCCAGCCCTGGGATTTTCCCACAGAGGCCCAATTCTTATTTGGCCCAAGCCTACGCTCAAAGTCACTTGAATAACCACTTCAAGGCTGAGTAGTTCACCCAGTCACTTAAGAGCATAATTGAGGGCCCATCACTTGAGGATGGAAGAGAGTTAGAGTGGGGTGCCCAGAAGCACAGACTGCTCTTTGATAAAAAAGGGTCACATGCCCTGGCCAGTGGTGCGAAGTGGTTAGAGCGCCAGCCCTCACACCGAAGAGTCATGGGTTCAATTCCCAGTCAAGGACACATACCTGGATTGTAGTTTCCATCCCCAGCCTGGTCAGGACACGTTCAGGAGGCAACTAATCCATATGTCTCTCTCACACCTCTCCCCTCTCTCTCTCTCAGTCTCTCTCTTTCTCTCTCTCTCTTTCCCTCTTTCTCCCTCCCTTCCTCTCTCTCTAAAAATCAATGGAAAAAATATCCTTGAGTGAGGATTATCAAAACAAAACACTGTCGAATGGTTGAAATCCCTTGATAGTGGGCAGACCTGATGCTGTAGCCCCAGCTCCCAATGCCCCCTTGATACACAGAGGTCATCTCATCCACTTGCCTCTGCACTTGCTATTCCCTCATTCCAGAATCTTACTTGGCTGGTAAGACTCAGCGTAGGGAAATGCTCTTTGAGCCTCGGCTTCCTCATCTGTAAAATGGGGATAATCGCAACTTCCACCTCACACAGTTGTTGTGAGGATTAGAAAGGAAATAATGTGTAGAGGAACCGTGCCAAGGATGTAGAAAGTACTCAATAAATGTTAGTTGTCACTATCAGCAACATCACTCTCCTCTGTGATCCCACACACACTGTCCGGATGATCACAGCATCTCTCCGACTGCAGTGCCACTGTTTATCCCCACTTGGCTCTGAGCTCCTCCAGGCAGGGGCCACGTCCCCCCACATCCCCGCTGTCTATGTGGTGCCTGCACACACCAAGTGCTCATTAAACCTCCAGCATTGTTTGAATTGGTGATTAATTCCAGTCTGAACCCTAAGCCGTCCTCCTGTGGGCCTGTGCATCTATGTGTTGTGCCTTCCCTATGAAAGGCACACGAGGGAAATAAAGGAAGAGAACTAGATGTTCTCAAGGCTACTCAAAAACTTTCTCAAAGATTCTACATAATTCATTTGTACTTTGACATTTCACCGCCTTGATTTTCTCCCAGTGCATTCTACAGAGGCTGATGTTTTGTCTAAAAACTATAAGGACAATGACCTGAAAGCCAAGGGTTTTCATACAAAGTGGAAAATTGATCTCTCTGTGCTGAAAACCATCCTCTTTTCTTCCCCATGTTCACACTGACTGAGCTTGTGATCCACGTGGCCTCAGTGAGAGGAAACTGAGGTAGGCCAAAGGAAATCAGGTAACATGGATCTACGGTCCACATTACTACCAGTTCGTATAAAGTATTACTGTAACAGAGGGGGAAATACACCACAGCTTCCAAATGGCCAACATATTTTGAAAAGTATTCAATACAAGAAAGAGCTATTAAAGGCCTTGAAGTTAGGTAGAACTTTTGTTCCACACTTCGTTCTTTATATTTGGCTTAGATGAAGTTCTGTGTCTGGGACAGAACTGAAGGTATACTAAGAGTGACCACTTTTTGCTTATAGGATGAAGTTTTAAAGAGGTTGGTCTTAGGAAAATTTAAATGTTAGGACACCCAGTGGCAGCAAGGTACATTCTGTGGCCTAAGGGCTTAGCTCCGAAGTTCTAATCCAATTGATAAGATTGGTTTACAGCACAGTGAGCTCAGTCCGTGTGAACATGGGGAAGAAAAGAGAATGGGGAAGAAAAGAGAATGGTTTTCAGCACAGGGAGAGCAAAGAAATGGAGGTGGGATCAGGGTGGGTCTCAGCTGTGGCATTATAACCCATCACAGGTCAGGTGGGCCTGGGGCTCCTGAGTCTGTGACCAGGAGAGATCTAGGAGCATGAACCTAATTAGGGCCCAGAACCTAATTAGGGCCCAGACAGGGGACATTCCAAGGAGTGGGCTGCTGCTTTCTAGAAACCAGAGGGAGACAGTGCCTGTGCTGAGATGGACAAGCATCACTGGGGTTCAGGACCTGGGGGTCAGCCACCCTGGTGTGAGTCCACGCTTCTGCCACTTGATAACTGTGCACTCACTGTCTCTAAGCTGAAGTTTCCTCATCTATGAAACAGAAATAAAAATAACTGCCTTCAGGGACAATGTGAACAAGTGCTTAGAGCAGCGGTTCTCAACCTGTGGATCGCCAACCTGTGGGTCGCAACCCCTTTGGGGGTCGAATGATCCTTTCACAGGGGTCGCCTAAAACCACTGGAAAACATATATAATTACATATTGTTTTTGTGATTAATCACTATGCTTTAATTATGTTCAATTTGTAACAATGAAAATACATCCTGCATATCAGATATTTACATTACGATTCATTACAGTAGCAAAATTACAGTTATGAAGTAGCAACGAAAATAATTTTATGGTTGGGGGTCACCACAACATGAGGAACTGTATTAAAGGGTCGCAGCATTAGGAAGGTTGAGAACCACTGGCTTAGAGCTTGGTAATGGGAAGCATTCTCTCCATGTTAACCAAGCGTGCTCACTCAGCAAGAGGAGAGGGAAACACGCTATCCAGAGCCCAGCCATACAATCTCCCCATGTGACCCTTCAACCCCTGCTTGCTCTCTATAGCAATAAGCATGACTGCCTTAAACCAGTGGTTCTCAACCTTCTGGCCCTTTAAATACAGTTCCTCATGTTGTGACCCAACCATAAAATTATTTTCATTGCTACTTCATAACTGTAATGTTGCTACTGTTATGAATCGTAATGTAAATATCTGATATGCAGGATGGTCTTAGGCGACCCCTATGAAAGGGTCGTTCGACAGTCAAAGGGGTCTCGACCCACAGGTTAAGAACCGCTGCCTTAAACGATAAGGGGCAGCCCTGAACAGAAGTTCTAGGGAGACTATGCCCCTCCTTCCTGTGTCTAGACTCTAGAGAAACCCATGGGATCAAAAAAGAGGAAGACTTCAAAGAGGAACCCCCGCCCCCCCAACGCACACACACGAAGAAGGCCTCAGTAGTAACAGCAGAAATGTCCCTGTTTCCAAACATGTGGTTAAGAGGCACATGTAACAAATAACATGCATCTTCATAAACAAGCTCAGGGAGCCGGGGCCGGCACTCAGTGGTTAGAACGTTGGCCCACAGATCACAGGGTCATGTGTTCCATTTCCAGGGGGTGTACCAGGGTTGCAGGTTTGGTCCCCAGCCAGGGTCAGGGCACGTGTGAGAGGCAACCAATCCATGTGTCTCTCCCACATCGATGTTTCTCTCTCTCCCCTTCCTCCCTCCCTCCCACTCTCTCTAGAAATTAATGGAAAAACTATCCTCGGGTGAGGATTAAAAAAAAAAAAACCAGCTCAGGGAGAAGATAGTAACATGTAGCTAGGGCTTAGCACAGGGGTGGGCAAACTTTTTGACTCGAGGGCCACAATGGGTTCTTAAACTGGACCGGAGGGCCGGAACAAAAGCATGGATGGAGTGTTTGTGTGAACTAATATAAATTCAAAATAAACATCATTACATAAAAGGGTACGGTCTTTTTTTTTTTTTTTAGTTTTATTCCTTTCAAACGGGCCAGATCCGGCCCACGGGCCGTAGTTTGCCCACGGCTGGCTTAGCAGGTAGCCACAGAGCTGCCTCTGTAGAAGGATTCACCGTTTAAATAGATGGGTCTCAGCTGAGGCACCTTTGTCACCCAGGAGGCATTTGGCAATGTCTGGAGACGTTTTCAGTTGTCACAACTAGAGGAGCATCTTACTGGCATCTAGTGGGTAGAGACCAGGAATGCTGCTAAACTTCTAACAGTTCATGGGACAGTCCAACAACAAAGAATTTTCTGGTCCAAAATACCAGCAATGCCAAGTCTGAGAAACTTTGCTCTAAGAAAATTAGGCCTGGGCAGAGATTGTGCCCATGAGGTTAGGACAGAAGCATTGTGAGAAGAAGCATGTTTTGGCACCAGAATGTAAGCACAAGGCTGGCATTGGTCATAACAATAATTGCAAACAATGACAACACTCACGTAGCATTAACTATGGGTCAGACAACACCTTAAAGTCCTTATCTACAATTCATGTCATCCTTCAAACAACCTATGCCATAAGTACTATTATTATCCCCATTTTACAGATGATAAAACTGGGGCACAGGGCCTTGGCCAATTTCCAGAATTAGTAAGCAACAGAGTGAGGATATGAACAAGGCAGTCAGGCTCCAGAGTCCAAATTCATATACCAGGCAATTGATAAGTGTTTGATGAATTAATGGAAAAAATGAACTTGGCCATAAGTAAAAACATGCATCAAATATACAAGAAGCAATATAAAGAGAATAAAATTAGAAACAAAAGGATTTTGACATCTCCCCTATTTCTCAAAACTGACCAAGGAGTGAACATCTTGCAGTGGGAAAAGAAGCGGCTGTCCCGTGAAGACTCCAAATCTCCCTTCATTGAGAATCAGGTAACATCATCATTTGGAGGAGAAGGTGGGCCATAATCTACACATAAGGATAGTGGCCTCGAAACTGTACTGCGATTCACTTTCTTTTCCAAAGAGCAAGATTTGTGGTGTATGTGACAAGTTATTCTGTCTGTCAAAAGTTTGTTTTAACTATAATCTGGCTTTTGGAAACATAACATAGTGGGGAATTTAGAAGTTATTTAAGAAGTACCTTTCTATGGTTTGAGTTTTGTGTGTATCAGTGTGGGAGGGAATGGAAAGTTCAATAAAAAATTAAAGTACAAAAATACTAATTTTTCTTATAACCTGTTATAGTCCCAAAGTCATCACTTTATTAGGGTCAAAACACACACACACACACACAATTTATTCTGCATGACTTGGCTTGTTTGCAATAAGATCACATTTGAGATACAAGGTAAAGTTTGTTCAGGCAATAATCTACACTAATAAAAGAGAAAGATGCAAATTGACCATACCTTCATGACGCCCACCAGCCAATCAGGAGTGGGTATGCAAATTAACCCAACAAAGATGGTGGGTCAATTTGCATATGCAGGCACCATGACAACGATGCAGGCGTTCCGCACAGCCCCAGCTGCTCTGGGCCTCTGGGCAGCATGGGAAGGCAGAAAGGCAGCTCCGGGCCAGAACAAAGGCAGAAAGGCGGCTCCAGCTGGAGCGAAGGCGATGCCGGCAGCCAGGGGAAGGAAGGCCCATTCTTGCATGAACCTTTGTGCATCAGGCCTCCAGTAAAATTATAATGTATTTACTTTTAAATACCATTACAAGTGGAACTACAAACTTCCAAAGGAAGGAATTTATAAAGTTGGATTGTGCATATTTCTGTGAAACAAGAAAACAAACACTTAAAAAGAAATATTCACAATATAGAAAAACAAATTTGTATGCCCCTGAACTTAGTATCAATTAAATACCAAAAGGAGTTCTTCAAAGAAATCAGGGAAGAAGGTGTCATAGGGAAGAAACACTCAAAACTCAATGGTTATCATTTTTTGGAGGTTTTTAAAAAATATTTTTATTGATTTTTAGAGAGAGAAAGGAGAGTGAGAGAGAGAGAAAAAAAAACATCAATATGAGAGCAAAGCATGAACTGGCTGCTCCAGCATGCTCCCTACCTGAAATCAAACCTGAGACCCAGGCATGTGCCCTGATCAAAAATGGAACAGGCAACCTTTTGGTGCATGGGACCACATCCAACCAACTGAGCCACACTGGCCAGGCTGTTATCATTTTTGCCATTAAAAATGTGGGGTGGTTGCCTCAGTTTCCTATCTTATATTATGTCTGCTTTCTCTGATGGTCCCTCAACATCCTCACAAACTTCTAAAAATAGAATGGGTGAGCCAAGTTTTTCTAGGTCTTTCATGTTTATCTTCTTGGTTTGGAGCTTTCCTACAAGATAACTCCTTTCACAATCTAGAGATGGAGGGATTGGAAGCAGGTAAGGGTTAACAACAACAACAACAAAAAGTTGAAGGCAGAGCCATCATGATGGGGGGGACGGTTATGACTTCCCTCCAGTCTGCCTGGCATTAGGCACAGGTGTTGATACCAGGGTGGATGGGACCAAGACTCCTTCTCCACAGGAGAGACCTGGTAGATAGCACAAGGCTGGGAGGACAAACGCCAATTCAAGTCAAGTCAGCCAAGGCTGGAGAAGGCAGAGGTCCCCACGGACTGGGCAGGTAGATCCTGTCCGCGGTTGAAGTCCGTACGCACTGGCCACCATGAAAACTGGGTTCCAGGCAGAGCTGGTGATTCCATGTCCCACCCCATGCCACCTGCACACGGTAACAAGCACACTCAGAAAAAAATTAGGGATAGGAAGGGAAACCCTGGCCCCAATCCAGCAAGAGGCTAGAGGCCAGGGCAGCCGCAGTATGCCCAAACTAAAAGCCTGAAGATGTCCTCTTTCTGCTACGGTGTAGGCTTTCCAAACACAAAGTCCTACGTTTGCTGCTCTGTTAGTAACAGAAGCAGATTTGATTTTTCTGCCATTGAATTTGAATCCAAGAGATTTGGCACACCATGAATTAATGAACATTGACATTGTTCCCAGTCCTTAATAAAGTCTCTTTTACTCTAATTTCTTCATTTCTCATAAGTAAAAATACTCTTAATTTTTCAGAAGCAGTCAGTTACATTCATGCCATTAGAAACAGAAGGCCTGACAAATAGCAGCTGGAAAAGGCACAGTGCCTGCTTTGCAGCTGGCGTCCAGTTCTGGAAAGGTTCTGCGGCCAGACCCTGGCTCATGAGAGTGCACTTCCCGCTGTCCTTTGAAGAGCATCTTTGTCTCCTGGTAACTCTCAAAGGATAACCCCGCACTGCTCCAAAGACTTCTATTGCCTATTCAGTGCTAGCATCTGATGCACTGCGTTGTCTCACTCCTCCTCCTTCTGTTTATTGAGGTATAACATACATAACGTAAATAAAGTACACTCATTGCAAATGTATGAGATTTTACACTTTTAAAGACATAAATAACCACCACCGAGGTCAAGATTAAGAATGTGCCCAACCTCCTGGATACCTATGTGCATATTAATACCCAACCCCCCACACACAGGTACCCATTATTCTGATTTTATTTTTACTACAAACTAGCTTTGCCTGTTCTTGAACTAAATATAAATGGAATCATACTTCATACTGTAAGTAGTTTTGTGTCTGTCTTCTTATGGTTAATACGAAGAAATTCATTTAGTGAATGAATTCACATGAAATGCATTCAGTTTGTTGCCTATATCAGGTGATATTTTTAATAGCTTTATTGGGGTATAACTGACATACAATAAATTGCACATACTTGATGGGTAAGATTTGGTAAGTTTTATAATATGTCTTCACCCAGGAAACCATCATCATCATCAAGATAATGTACATATCCATCACCCCAAAAGGTTCTCTGTCCCCCTTGGTAATTCCCCTTCCTCCTCTCCTCTTATCCCCAACAAACACTGATATTCATTGTCATTATAGCTTAATTTCCATTTTCTAGAAGTTTATATAAATGGAATAACACAGTATGTCTATGTTTTTATACATATTCTTCCACTCAGAGTAATTATTTTGAGATTAACCCATGTTGTACCATGTAAAAATAGTTCTTTTTTATTACTGAGTAGTATTTCTTTGTATAGATAAACCCGTTTATCCATTCACCTGTTGATAAACATTTGGGTTGTTTCTAGTTTATGGCAAATAAAGCTGCTACAAACATTCATGTACAAGTCTAGGTATGGATATATATTTTCTTTTCTCTTAGGTAAATACTGGATCATATGATAGGTATATTTGTAACTTAATTATAAAGAAACTTCCAACTCTTTTCCATTTTTATATCCCCTCCAGCAGGGTATGAGAGAACCAAGGTCTCCACAAGCCATCAGCACTCTGTATGAACCGTCTTTTTAACTTTAGCCAGTATAATAGGGATGTAGTTGTATATCGTTGTGCTTTTAATTTGTATTTCCTTAATGACTAATGTTGTTGAGCATCTTTTCATGAGCTTATTTGCCAACCATGTATCTTCTTTGGTGAAGCATCATATCAAATATTTTGCTTACTTTGTATTAGGTTGGTTTTTTTTTTATTATTGAGTTTTGAGAATTCCTTATAATATATTCTGGATATAAGTCCTTTATCAAATATATGTTTTGTAAATGTTTTCTCTCAGTCTGTGGCTTGCCTCTTCATTCTCTTTAGTGTTCTAGAACAGAAGTTAGTAGTTTTGATAAAGTTCAATTGGTCAATTTTTTCTTTTATGGATTATGACTTTGATGCTTTATCTAAAAAAAAAGTTACCGGTATTTTCTCCTTTTGTTTTCTTCTAGAAGGCTTAAAGATATAAGTTTTAGGGAATTCATACAACTTAACAAAAGGAAAATAAACAACCCAATCAAAAAATGGGCAAAGGACCTAAATAGATACTTTTCTAAAGAAGACAGAAGGCCAAAAGACATATGAAAACATGTTCAACGTTACTAATCATCCGAGAGAAGCAAATCAAAACAACAATGTGGTACCATCTCACACCTGTCAGAATGGCTATCATCAACAAATCAACAAACAACAAGTGCTGGCGAGGATGTGGAGAAAAAGGAACCCTCGTGCATTGCTGGTGGGAATGCAGACTGGTGCAGCCACTGTGGAGAACAGTATGGAGTTTCCTCAAAAAACTAAAAATGGAACTCCCATTTGACCCAGTGATCCCACTTCTAGGAATATATCCCAAGAAACTAGAAACACCAATTAGAGAGGATATATGCACCCCTATGTTCATAGGGGCACAATTCACCATAGCTAAGATTTGGAAACAGCCTAAGTGCCCATCAATAGATGAGTGGATTAAAAAACTGTGGTACATCTACACAATGGAATACTACACTGCTGTAAAAAAGAAAGAACTCTTACCATTTGAAACAGCATGTATGGACATGGAGAGCATTATGCTAAGCGAAATAAGCCAGTCAGAGAAAGATAAATATCACATGATCTCACTAATTTGTGGAATACAATGAACGACATAAACTGATGAACAAAAATAGATCCAGAGAGAGAGAAGCATAGAACAGATCATCAAACCTCAGAGAGAAGGCACGGGTGGGGGGCAGGGGTAGTAAGAGATCAACCAAAGGACTTGTATGCATGCATATAAGCATAACCAATGGACACAGACAGTAGGGAGGGGGTGAGGGCATGTGCTGGGGAGTGCGAGTGGCCAGGGAGAGGTCAATGGGGGGGAAAGGAGACATATGTAATACTTCAAACAATAAATAAATAATAAATAAATAAATAAATAAATAAATAAATAAAGTCTAGGTCCAAAGTCTCATCTAAATATAACCTAAGTGAGTATGGATAAAACTGAAGGTATGGTTCATTCTGTGGCAAACTGCTCTCCAGCTTAGAACCTGTGAAATCAAATATGTTACATGCTTCCAAAATACACTGGTGAACAGGCACAGGACATTCCCATGCAAATGGGAGAAAGAAGAAAGTAGAAAGGAAAGATAGGTTCTAAGCAAGTATAAAACCCAGCAGGGCAAATTCCATTAGACTTTAAGGCTCAAGAATAATCCTCGTTGGCTTGCTGCTATGCCATCCAGGCCACTAGGGCAGTGGTCCAGCCTGAAGCTTTGCTGGACAGAGGTTGGGGCCCCAAGGCTCCAGACTGTCCTGCCCCGACAGCTTTGGGCAGCCCCCACCCCACTGTGGCTCTCCAGGATTGGGGTCCTGAGACCACCTCATCCAGCCACTGGAGCGGCACCTGGGACAGCCAGCTGCTCAGCACTGGAGTGCAGGGAGAGGAGCCACCAGGGGAGGTGGTGCAGAGGTGAGCCAGGTTCAGAAGAACCAGCAGCCCCTCCTTTGCAGTTTCCCATTGTCCTAGACAACAGCTCCTGGCTTCTGTCAAGATGGCTTACTGTTCTCCTTACAAATGGTCTCTCAGCAACACCCTTAGCGTGCTTTCCTGAACAGGCTTTCTCATTCATTTCAATATAAATAAACTGAGAATTCTCCAAATCATTAAGTTCTATGTTCTGCTTACTTTCCAATTAACAATTCCATCTTTAAGTCATTTCTCTCTTCTCACATTTTACTACAAGCAGTCAAGAGAAACCAGGCCATTGTTTCAACACTTTCATTAGAAACTGCTTAAGCTAAACATCTAACTTCATCACTTACAAGTTCTACCTTCCACAGAACACAAACACAGGTCAGCCAAGCTCTTGGCCACTTTATGACAAGCATGGCCTTTCCTCCCGTTTCCAATAACATGTTGCTCATTTCCATCTGAGACGTCATCACAATGACACCTTTCATATTTGCACCCACTCTGTGTTAGGAGACTCAAGTATTGTCTGAGGCTTTCTCTACAGTTGTTGTTTTTTTTCGTACTGAGCTCTCATTGGAATTGCCTTTAAAAGTCCATTCATGGCCATGTGAGCTTTTCTGGTATGCAACCTCAAACTCTTCCATTACCAGTTCTAAAAACAAGTACGATAGATTGGGTGCTTTATAAACAACACAATGTATTTCTCACAGTTCTTGGGGCTGGGAATCAGGTATCAGGGTGCCAGCGTGGTGCCTTATTCTGGGTTGCAGACTTCTCACTGTATCCTCTCATGGCAGAGCAAGCTATCTCAGGATTCTAATAAGGATGCTAATTCCATTTGCTCCCATGACATATTCACCACCCAAAGGCGCATGGGGGTGGGGTAGGGTTGTGCGCAAATTTCCAACATGATGTTTAGACCTTGGCCAGGTTTTCCATTCATTCAATCATTCAACAAGTATTTTATTGAGCACCTATAATAGTCCAGGAGCTGAGAATATGACAGTACACAACGTAGGGCAGATCCCACTTTCATGGAGCTGACATCTGAGTGGGGCATACAATACAATACAGGTTTATATCAAGCCTAGAAAAACAAAGCCAGAACATAATACCCAAACCTAAAAGAAATTAGACTAATCAGACAAGAATATTAAGAACTTCTCCCAAGAAGGTTCACATCTAGGCAAACCCGTACACGCTCTTTTCTCCGTTCCCTTCTCTCCTGGACTTCCCCTGTGAAAACCCCGTATCAGGAAAGGTTCCAACCGACTCAGTCACGCTTAGATACACACAGCTCCGAAGTGTCGGTGTTTTGTTACAGGTAGACATGAGGTAGCAGAAAGGAACTCCACGGACCCTCTCAGAGTCATATTGTGCATCTACCTCTAAGGAGACATCCATCACGCACCTGCACGAGGCTGGTTTAGGCAACAGTGAATAGTTCATTTACTATGAAACACACAGAGCCTGGAGGGAAGTGTGCTGGATACTGTCTGTTTGTCCCTCCAGATGCTCTGTGACCCTTCTCCACCCAGCTCTGTGGCCCAGGAGGCTGGCCTTCAAGGACTGCATCAGGGCTTTTGTCTTCTGTCTTTGGTTGGATTCAGCTAAAGGGAATCACCACAGGAGAAAGAGGGGAGGAGGAGAGAGAGGGCCAGGTCCTGATTTCCCTGCTCCCTCCCTGCCTGGCTGCTGGTTGGCAGTGGCTGTGTCCTCTATCAGAAATCATGGCTCCCTATTAGGGTTCCTTTTCTATAGTCACAGCCACAGTCACAGCCACAGCTATCTATAGCTACAGCCGTCTCTCTAATCATCCACACCTCTTGCCCCTGGTGGTGCCCCTAGAGCAGCGGTCGCCAACTTTTCGAACCTCACGGGCCACCAGTGGTCCGCGGACCACCAGTTGGTGACCGCTGCCCTAGAGGGCAAAGCTCCATGCTGGTGCCCACCATTCCCAGGTATGTAGTCTTCTCACTGCCCTCTCTCACCTGCCCCATTCTAAAAGGCACAGGCTGCAAAGCCAGCACCACCCTCTAATCAGAGACTTGGAGCTTCATTTTTAAGCTCCAAGGACTTAGGGGGGTTTGGAGGGCTGGTGAACATCCTATAAATGGTGTTTCCTTGCAGAACCAGCGGTGACTCACCTCCAAATAGAACAAAACTCAAGGTGGTGACTAGAGTGACACCAGCCCCCTGTGCAGAGAAGAAAAGCCTCTGAATGGCCATGGCTTACCTTTCTGTGTTCAGTGGAAGGATGTGAGCCGATGAGCTGGAATCCTAACAGCAGCAGGTAACCCAGGACTCTGAGAAGGAAAAACAGCAACAGGCAGGACTGTGAGCATGTTCCAGGCAGCAACACCAGCAGAAGGAGCATTTCCGTCTCATCATTGGAAGGGAGACACCAGTCCAACCCGGGGTCTGGGATGTGACCCAGTGAAGAGGCAAAGGGCAACCCCCGGGAGGGAAGGCAGCGGACTGTGGGCAGGGCTGTGGCACCGGACAGATCTGGGATCAAACCCAGCAATACCACTTACCAGCAGGGTTTCCAGGTCAGAACAGTTAACCTCTTCGAGCCCCGTCTTCCTCCTTGTAAGATGGGGATAACACAGAAGCTGCCCAAGGGCTGGGGAGGACTGGATGCAATAATGTGCCATGTCTGACACAGTAAGTGCTAGTGCACGCTGGGTGCTCCCGGAGCCGGTTAGGTCTGGGCTCTGGAGCCGGGCCAGGGGAGTTCCTCTCCCACACACAGGCTGTCCTCAGAGCCTTTTCCTTGCCAGTCCTTGGTCCTTGGTGTCACATATGTTCCCCCGGGGCGGGATTAGCTGTGTTAAGCCCCACTGTCACCAGCCCTGATTAGGGCTTGTCATCAAATAAAGGGAAGGTACGGAAATAGGAGCCAGCTGGCCCTGAGACAGCGAGTGTGCTGGGAGAGCGTGAGCTTTGGATTCAAACACATCGAGGCTAGAATCCCAACTCCACCCTTCCCATCGGGGTGATGCTGGGTCAGCTGAGTCTGCGCCTCCCTGTGCTCATCTTCTGTGAGGATCACTGATGCTGACAGAGGTGAAAACTCCAGCACAGACAGGCAGGCAGGCAGAGGAGACAAGTATTGTCAAGTAATTAAATGCCCAAAGCCCCCTGATTTCAAGCCAACGGCATTGTTTTAAGCATCCCTACAAAAGGCTTTGGCCCTACTGAGCTGTCTTGAATCCTTTCTAGAGTTTAACCCTGAGGACAGAAGGTAAGCAACCCAGTGGTCCTCAACCTGAGACCTCCAACAGAACTGAGAGATAAAAAAAACACTGCCTTGTCCAAGAAAATACACTGTGTGGAGGTGGAGATGAAGAAGGAAACCTGTCTGAATCTGGGCTTAAGGCTTGTGGAGTTAGAAGAGGCTCCTACCGTCTCTAAGAATCCTAAATTCCACCCAAATCCCCATTTTGGATGTAAATGAGCCCGGCCCTAACAGACCACACAGCATGGATATGACAAACTGGTTAGAGACTGTGCTGGGGCAGGAAGCAGGGTGAAGGGACATGCAACCAGGTGTTAAATGCATCCTTCCTGCTGTTGTCTTCGAGCTGCAGCTGAGGCCCCAGCACAAGAACCAAGCATATTCCATGTGCACACATTCCAAAGGGAAGGGCTGAACGTCTATGAGGACTGGAAAAGGATGTGCACCTCCCCAAGATGTCTTCCAGCAAAGGGGCAGGAGTGTCTAAAGGAGTGGGCGTGCACATGGAGGTAGAAAAACACAGCTTTTTTCTAATGGTATCCTTACTGGATCCAATTTGTGCTCTAAACCAAGAAACATGTGCATCATGACTCAGGAGTCTATGTGCTTTGGTTACATGACCTTGGGCAAATCACCTCTGTGCCTCAGTTTCCTCATCTGTAAAATGGAAATAATATTGCCTGCCCTGCTGACCTCAAATGAGTGAATGTGCGAGAAAGCACATTATGAACCATGCCTACAAATCCGAATGATTTGTAACACATCCTGGCACTGTTACTCATTTAAAAAAACAACAACATAGCTTGGTGTGGTTTTGTTAAAAAAACAACAAGCAGCAGCTCTATAAATGTGTTACACCCCAGGCCCTCAAAGTTCTTGGCAGACACCTAAGCCACACATCTATAATGTAATCAGAAGCAATTCTGCATAACTGCTCATCCCAGGTTGCACTTCCAAAACTTTCAGGGCACTTGAGGCAGGAAAGGGCGAGAAAGACTGGAGGAGGGAAGAGTCTAAGTCTGTCCCTGTCTCAGAGGAACTGCTCTCCAGGTTGCCTGGTCAACTGTACTCCCAGATATTCCTGCAGCTTGTTCCCTCACCTTCGGGTGTCTTATGGAGAAAAGACCCCGTGGCCCTGAAGAAAACAGCACTTCTCCCCCAGGCCGGACAATATTTGTCTCCAGCACTTACTATCTCACAGACGATGAGATAGTAAGAGGTGTACTTTATTCATTTAAAGTACACCTCTGCCCACTGGAGTATAAGCTCCAGGAGATTTGAGAATTGTTTTATCTCTACTTTATCCCCAGAAACTAGCAGTGTCTGCTATATAGTTAGAGCTCAATTCATTGAATTAATGAATGATGTTACATCATCTTGAAATGTCAAGATAAGTGGAAATAGTGTGAATTACTATATTAAAAATGTCCAAAGTAATCTGGGAAATTTTAAAAAGTTCTCTCATGAAAAACTTATAAAAATCAGTTACATTTTTTAATTTCTATGTGATGCCCCAAAATTCATTCTCATAGGATTGACACAAGATATGGCAGCAAAATGTTTGCTAGTGCCGCTTGTTACAAAAATGCAACACTAGTAGTATTTAGATGTTCAGATGCTTCTTTTCTTCATTGAGCTGGGCCCCAGTGAGGCTAAAATGCATAGGGTACCCAATACAATTCATCCTGGAATAAAATCTTAGTTACTAAATGGGCTCTGGTCTGAATGGAATAGAATAAATCCCCCCAACGGGGACATTATTCTGTGGCCGCAATAGCAGCAGCGCTAGCAATATATAACCCCGGGGGCCAGAAGAAACTCCACCAAGGGCCGTAAGTTTCCCACCCCTGCTCACAGACTCTGTTTTGGGATACCCCGCCCTGCTCACACATACCTATCTAATTGGTAGTCTGTAGCTGTGCCCACACCTTTTCAACACGCCAACAATCTAGCCCAAATCCTTGTTCCTCCTGACCCAATTCGAAATTAATGTTCAGGGAATGCGAGAGCATGTGTGTGACTGTGTGTGTGCAGCTCCAGCTCGTGTGTTATTTCACTTTGATAGTTTGCTTTGGCAAACTGCTCCCAGCTTGCAACGTTTTGACAGACTGAAGGCTACCAGGGCCTTTGGCAAACAAATCACAGTTCCCTCCGAGCAGTGGGGGAAGCCACATTCCTACCAAGACTATCTGATTCACCTTGTAGGCGAATTTCACACCAATCAGAAAAAGAAAGAAAAAGCTATGCCATCTCCCCAGTGTTGTTCTAGAGTTTAAACACAACATCATTCCGTTTCCTCACGTAGAAAATAATTCGCATTGAAATTTGGTACAAGATCTACATCATGGAACTGGGGCTCTGGACTTCTGTGTTTGCCTTGCCCCCCCACCCCCACACCCACCCACGATCCTCAACCCCAGTGTGGGTGGGTCATGTCACAGCCACTGTGTTCCTCAATTAACTCAACACCACTTGAGCATATCAAGTAACAAAACAAGGAACACAGAAAAAAATCTTAACTTCTTTTCTTCTTTAGTTAATACAACCCAAGAGATATTTGGGGAGCAACCTGATCACTAATAAAATTATACCGACCTTAACAAAAGAGAGCCAAAATCTTAGCATTGAAGTGAAATCTGTACCTACTGCACTCTGGAGATCAAAAAAGTTTGCTAAGCATGCATTTTACATCTTCAGCTCAATCATCTGCCTTCCTCAGACAGCAGTTAAGAGTAAAAAAAGCAATGATCTTGGTTAGCGATACTTGATGGTTACCACCAATATCAATTCTTACAAGTATTATTGCATGTAATCCACAACCATCCCATCAGATACTTTTATTATACCCATTTTGTAGGTGAGGAAATTGAGGCACAGAGAGGCTAAGGCATTCACTGAAGGGGAAAAGCCTAATTCCCAGGCCAGCAGTCAGACCCTTGGCCTGGACCCTTAACCACTGTGCTCTGGGGCCTCATTGGAAACAACACACCTTTACACCAAGTATTCGCATTTGATCACATCACTTTCCTTCCCCAGTCTTATGAGACTGTGGCTTCACACATCTTGTTTTACTGTCACTGCTTGCAAAAATAACCAGAAAATGAGTGAATGCAATACAATCTCGTTTATTCAGCCTCACTAGAGAACATTAGAAGTTTTAAAACAATTGAAACTAACCATTTAAACTTCAACCTTGAAAGAAAAATCATTCTATTTATTCCCTCTGCTTTCTCATACAACATACGCTGAGCTTAAGTAACCTTTCTTAGATGGGTCACCAGTGTGCATATCTACCAATCTGCGCAGCAGTAGGTGGTGGCCCTGGAGCAGAGAGGTTGAGAGCCCAGTGCCTGGGGCTCTCTAAATCCCACTGGCCTTTTGCTGTTACCTCCCCACTGTCAGGCATTGCCTCCTGGACTGTGGATGAGCCTGTGTACTCCTAATCGGCTCCCTTCGGGTCGGCCTTGACCTTGGAAACCTTTAGACAACCAAGCTGCAGACAAACCAAGACCATACAGACTCTGGAGAAAGACCTGCCTGGCTTTTGTGGGGCAAATATTTCCATTTTAAAGCATGGACTTTGGGACACCTATTCTAACTGCATATTGGTTTTTATTGCTTATTTCCAGCTTATCCACTCTTGCAGCCATTTCTGTTTTCTGGACCAGGGCCTCTGGAAAAGTGAGGTGTTCTGTCACTGCATAGCTTTTCTGGGCACAACATCCTTTGGTAAATTTCCCTGCTCTCCAGAAAACAGTTCTGATACATCTTTGCAGCTAGCAGAACACTCAGCAGAGTCCACACTCAGGGATAATAAATAGGAAGTGAATCAAAGAATGACATGATGGAAAGAAGAAGGGAGAAAGAGGGAGGAAGTATCAGCCACTAAAAAAATGAAAGTGCTGCTGTGACAGACACTTTTCATCAACAAAGTGTTTTCTAAGTGCGTCCAGAATTCCGTCATAAAAATAGAAGAACTGGGAAAAGAAACACAATCGTGAAAGGAGGATTTCTATAAGTTGGAGTCATTGGTTCTGATCCCAGGAGGTCAGTGTTAACTGAGGTCTATAAATCTACTTGGATACGTAAGGAATGGGTAGCTTGAAACCCAATGATCACACCTTGACTCCATTGAACCCTTTTGGTACAGAATGTTCTAGCAAATCCCACAGTCAAGTATTAAGTGATGAGGACATGGTCCAGGTGCAGGGCTGTGCCAGGCATAACAAAAAATCAATACTGTCCGAATCCCTGCCATCATTTTATAGGAAGGGGTTTGCCAGGGCAGTCTTCCAAAAATCAATTTTATTTCCTCCTGGCCTCTATGCCTGCCATTCAGATGGCTCCTACCGGGCTTCCCAGAACACATTCCAGCAGGTTCTTGCTGGTACACTTGTGTTCATCTGCTCTCACCAGATGACTTGTGTTTATAGAGAGTCAACCACGGTCCCATACCTGTTTATGCCAGTTGCTTTGCGATTACATAAAATATTCATATAACACATAGACCCATGAAATAGAGTGCAAAAATTAAGAGTAGTTGTTAGCTGTTTCTACAAAATGAAGCTGAATGCTTTGTAAAGATGCATTAAAGTAAAGTAGCCAAGAAAAAAAACACAAAAAACTGCTGGCAAATTAGGTGTAGATGAGACAACCGTAAATGATTAGGGGAAAGAAAAATAAAACTCTAGAATCATTCTGTACTCAGATTGCTTTGCAAATGTCTTTAAATTCTCACCCCACATTAAAGAAACCCAAATGCTTAGATAATGCTCATGGGTGTGGTTTGTGCAGGAGAGACGATCAGGGGTTCATGCTCAAAGAAAAGTCCTTGGCCTCACATAAAAAACTGGTGAGTGAATGCACATGTGTTTTAAGTAAAAAATAAACTGTTAAAGGTGTGTGTGTATAATTTGTATGATTTTCTACTTTAACCTATTTTATAATTAATGATCCTGGTCAGGAAAGAAAAATTTTCTACTTTACTCCTTTTACATAAAAGATAATTATTAATTTATTCATTCAATATTCAACAAATATTTATTAAGCATCAACTGGGCAGCGGTTTAGATGTGGGCTACACCAACTGTCCCTGCCTATTAACACCATGAGGTTGAATATGTATGACCCTCCTCTTCTTCCCTCTCCCCCTCCTCCTCCTCTTCTTTCTCATCTTCTTCCTTCCCTTCCTCTCCTCCTTCTCCCCACTCCTTGGTCACTGGCATACTAGGGGCCCAGTGCGTGAATTTGTGTATCTTGAAAGGAACTGTGGGCCATGAGGCTTCGGTGGGCACAGGGGTGGGTCTCAGCCCATCCTCCGTGCCCCCGCCCAACCCCTCCCACAGCGGCCCCCAGTCCAGTCTGCCAGCAGTCCGGCTCCTGCCGCTGCCACTCCCATGCGCTGAGAGCAGGGCTGTTGCTGGCAGTGGGTGCGAAAGGCGGCTGCCGGCCCCGATCACCTCTCAGGAGCAGGGGGAGTGGAGAAGCCCTGAGGGGTGATCGGGGCCGGCAGTCGCCGCTTGAACTTGCTGACGGCACTGAGCTATCGGGGCCAGCGCTGGGCGCTGGCAGCGGGTGCGAGCGGTGGCTCCAGTGCCAGCAGCGGGTGCAAGCGGGGCTGACACTAGCAGCAAGTGCAAGCGCCAAGTGGGACCGTGGTGCACAAGAACAAAGAATTTTCAATAACTACCAGAGGCTCACCCCAATGACAGCAACTAGCAACCCACCTTGGTCTGGCGCCCCTGCTCACCTGCTCCACCATCCCAGCATAGCCAATGACACCCGCCATGTTCTGCACTCTGCTGCCTGCTGCCAGCACCTCCCATGTTCCACATGCGCCCCCTGGTGGTCAGCACACGTCCTAGTAACCGGTTGTTCAGTTGTTCTGCCGTATGGTCTATTTGCATATTAGGGTTTTATACATATAGATTTCTTTACCCCTGAGGGGAATCTCTGTTCTCACTGTTGAGTCATACCTCAAATATCACTATTTTGGGCATTCTCTTTCTCATACAAACACACTTTCTTTACCCACTTTCTTCCTTTCTGTATTCAGGATCTTTTTCAGTTGCCTGAAGAACATCAGCCACCTTTCTCTTTCTCATTTCCTCAATCCCTTTAGTTGTATTTCTAAGTGAAGTAGCTGACAGGCATTACAGTAATATTATTCACTGAAATGTATATCAAGGAAAAGAAAAGCCTTTCTTTTCAGAAGACTAAAACCAGACACTTGACCTAGGGCCATCAATCTGTACAACGCTTAAAATGATCCAGAACTCCCCATAAAATCTATAAAAATCACCATCTAACTCTGTAATCTCTCTAATTACATCTGCATTTCTTCAAAAACTACCATTCAAAATAAGAATCACTGAATCAACTTTATTTCCTGCCAATTTAACCAATCATTTGGCATTTTCATAGTTTTGTTTTCTTCTGTGTTTTCATTTTAGACATAAGACATATCAATTACACTAAAGCACTCCACCAGGTAAAGGAAGAGCCCCAAGCAAGCAGACTGGCTCTAACAGACTCAGCTGGCTGCCCATGGTAGGCAGTCGTCATCGCTTGTTACAGAGCTTCTGGGGAGAAACTGTTTCCTTCAACTCAGTCACTGAACAAGCACAGAAGGATGTAACTGTGCATACAAAGAAAAAGGTGCACAATTTGGAACATGTCTTTAGCAATATAAACACTTCTCATCACTTAGTACCTTTTCCTCTCTAACTTGGAACAGATTAAGGAACATTCCTTAATCTAGCCTTGACCGACTCTTTGGTCCAAAAGGATTTTACTTACCTTACATTTTGCATGGCATCCAGATCTGGTCCAAGGTTCAGTGACAGCCACTAACCAGTTCCATTAAACGTTTAAATCTTATATTTCTTCTGCTACTGGGTTTAACTGTGATTCTTTTTCATTACTATGGACTCTGAGTGAGCCGAGCTACTCTTGCTACATTTCTTCTGCTACTGGGTTTAACTGTAATTCTTTTTCATTACTATGTACTCTGAGTGAGCCGAGCTACTCTTGCTACATTAGTAGTAAGGGCTTCTCTGTCCCTTTTAATGAGGAAGAAGCTGACTTTATGCTTTTTTGTGACTTGGCAAAAACTGAGCAGGGATTTTTAAACTAAATCTCTACATATCAGAATTGTGAATCCCCTTAAATGTTTTTTCCTCTGAGGGATTTTCTTGGCAGCTAACTTCTAATTTTGACCTGCTTTCCCTATAGGCAGAGAAATCCGTCAGCTTCTCCAATGGATCTTTACCCATTTGGTTGCCTTGATAAATTTTAAAAAGGCCTAAATATGTGTTTCTCATCTACCATTTTTATCAATGACCTCTTACTCGTAAAGTAACCATAGCCCTTTTCCCCAGAACATTTTGAAAAGTATTTAAACAAAAGACACTCTATGTTTGTTTTCTGTTGGGTGTGGAGGGTTGTGTGATGTCTGTCCACCACCCCCACCGCCCGTCCCCAGTTTACATGGCTCTAGAAACAGACTGTGATGTGAAATAGTTTGAGTACCTGGCTTAGGAAGGAGACCTGATGGGAAACTCCAGCAGAGCTCTCCCAAAGAATCTGTCCTCATAATTCACAGTTTTCCCCCGAGTCCTCAGGGGAACTGTCCGGCTGAGCAGCCTGGTTCAAACAATCCCTTCGCAGGGCCCAAAATCCAGAGTCCTGCCACCAGGAGAGCAAGGTGACGTCACGCTGTCAAGTACTCCCACCTGCTCATTTCTAATCTGTGAGCACTTTCTCTGAAATACACTGAGTGGCCAGATTATTATGACCACCCCATCAGTACTTCGTTGGGCCACCTTTTGCATTCAAACTGCGGGGGTTCTTCTTGGCATTGACCACGAGATGTTGAAAGGTGATTCGAGGATCTGACACCATGCCTGATGAACAGCACTGTACAGTTCTGTGAGATTTGATGGTTGTGGAACCAGCTGCCTGATGGCTCCTTTAACTTCGTCCCACAAATGCTCAATTGGATTGAGATCTGGTGATTGTGGGGGCCACCTAAGCAAGGTAAAGTCTCCCTCATGTTCTTGAAACAACTCCTGCACAATACGAGCACCGTGGCATGGCGCACTGTCTTGTTGGAAGAAGCCATCTCCATTGGGATACGCCATCAACATGATAGGATGAACTTGATCAGCAACGATACTTAGGTATGTTGTGCTATTCAGATGTTTATAATGACCTGGCCCTCTAGCAACTTCAGCGCAAAATTATAGCTAATTTGCCTACAAACGTCAGGTGGTCATAATAATCTGGCCACTCAGTGTAATGCATAGCTTAGCGGTGAGCCCGGGACCCCCTTGATGGGAGAGGGTCTCCACACCACAGATCCTTACAAGGCTATCAATTAAAATCCTAGGACATCAAGAAAAATATTTGCAAAAGGGGATTTGTCCCAAGTAAAGCCCTTCCTGTGTAGCCTGATGGCCACAATTGTGAGGGTCCTCAGTACTTTTAAGGGCTTTTCTGATAACAGCCAGAAAAGCCAAAGATCTGTTTTCTCATTGATTTTAGAGAGAGAGGAAGGGAGAGGGAGAGAGATTTTACTCTTTTTTACCACATGGTGAACCCAACTTTGGTGATCTGCTGCTCTTTCCAATGCAGTTCAGTATGTGACTGTGACATCCACTTCTCTGTGCCCCCTTAGGTACTAGTGTTCAACTAGGCCGAGGTCCCCCTGTGGCCAGTGGTTTTGCAGCAGTGTGATGGAGCTTCCACAAAACACATGTATAGTGCATGTCTTCAAATATCTTTTAAATTATTTTTTAAACTACTGCTTAAAAATGCACACATGCAAAATTAAGTTAAATGGCAAATATGAACCCTGCAGAGACCATAAAACATTAACGTGGGCTGCCCTGACAATGGCTGGATTTTGCAGAGGCCTCTAACTGTTTCTGACACACTTGTGAATGTCACTGATGAAGAAGGTTGTAGCTCTGCACAGGCTTTTGAACTTCAGGCCTGCACATGTCTGTTCATGTAATTATACAAGCAACTACAGACGACAGTGCACACACACGCACGACTGCACTCAATTAAATGCCAGGCCTGGGCCTAAGAGCACCTGCCAGGCAAATGCTCAAGCACTGGTTGGGCAATCGTATGTGGCACCATCATAATAACATACTATAAACCATTTTACCTTTTAGTAGTCCCTCCACAATAATGTATAGTTATGGGGGGGGGATTACACAATATCCTTGGTGACTCAACTTTGAAGCAGAAGGTTCTTCCTTCCCATCTTTCTAGATTCTGAATTAATCTAAAGAATATCCTAAGATTGCAAGATGAGTTTTAGCAAAAAACTGTTACTAATTGCAATTATTTACCTGTACGGATCAAGGTTTTCTTAATACTATGCAGCTAAAACAAGTGTAAAATCAACCAGGTGATGAGGCTGATGTACCAGCTATCAGCCATAAATCCTGAGTTCAAATTTTGGTGTTTACCCAAACAGACTCAATGACCTCATACTGTTAAATATTACAAAGCTGAACTTGTAAAATAAATTTATCTTTCTTTTTTTTTAATCCTCACCCAAGGATCTGTTTTCTCATTAATTTTACAGAGAGAGGAAGGGAGAGGAAGAGAGAGAGAAACATTGATATGAGAGAGAAACATCCGTCGCCTCCTGTACGTACCCTGGCCAGGGATGGAACACACAACCTGGGTATGTGCCCTGAGCAGGAATCAAACCTCAACCTTTTGGAGTATGGAATGACACCCAATTAACTGAGCCACACTGACCGGGCTAAAATAAATTTATCTTAATGAACTAGTGCCATTGGCTATTTTATATATTGAGATTTTACTTAATTTTGATTAAAGAATTTTTAAAAGGGCCTATTAGCTTAAAGTTTGAAAATAGCCTCCATGACGGGGACTACAGTTCCTGAGCGCAGAGCCCTTTTTCTGACTCTATGCTGAAGGAATGTGGCACAGCAGTTGAGGACTCTGAGCACTGGTTTCTGTTCTGCAAATTAGAGATACTAATGCTTGTTCCACTTACCTCGCATGGTTGATATTAGGATCAGATTAAAAAAATGCAGGTAAAAGTCATAAATGTTTTGAGCAGATTTTGACTTAACTGATCTGGTTTCTTATTCTCTTTTTAAAAGGTTCTCCACTTACCTGAGAAACCCCATGAAATTGGATACCATGATGCCAGGGTCCAGGGAAAAAGCAAGGGCTCCTGGGAGATGTTGTCAATTTTCTGCAGGTGGGAGTGGTATTCAAACTCCTATAGAAGGAACAACAATGCTATTTTTAGCATGGTGCTTGGGAAAATTCTTCAGGCTACAATGAAACCAGAAGTGAGCAATGGAAGACATGAGAACACAAATTCCACTGACCAGTTATGGTTACCAGATTTCCCAGTTGAAGTCTAATTGTGTATGAACATGAGGTACCAAATTTACAGGACATTCAGCACAGTGACTAATCCACACAAGATGGCCAATAAATACCTATCAACGATGATCTCTGAGGACCCTAAGAAAAAAGATACCTACTAAGAAAAGCTCCAGGTGGCTAACTGGGCTCAAATTAAAAACCAAATAATAAAGAAAAAAACAACAACAACAAAACAGAGCCTAGCAGCCATTTCTACGCAGGAGCCTCTTATGGAAATTGCACTTCATGGAGAAGCCTGCATTGTGTTTCTGCCATCTGAGCCAGCCCTTGATGAAAGAATTCCTGAAATCTAATTTCAACCAATAGGACTGAGGCTTTCCCTATACAATCAGAGATGTGCAGCTTCAACAAACCAGAGAAGCTCTATGCTGATCAAGCAGGATAGAGCTTTTTGGACCAATCAAACTGTGAGGATTTGGAGTCCTCATTTGCATGAGAACAGACCAATCAGGGACCAGGAGCTGGGACTTCTGTCTGTATAAGCCAGCTCCCCTCTGGCTCTGAGAACGCACTTTTCCTGTCCACCTAGGACTGAAAATTGCATTTCCCTGGCTGAGCTGAACCACAAAGATGTCTCACTGGAACAGAGTGGAGCAGAGCAGAGCATTGTGAAGCAGACCAGAATGGAGCACAGCAGACCAGGAGGAGAAGAGCAGACAGAGGACTGGCCCCACAGCTGCCTCACAGCCCTGCTGTTTGCACAGCCATATTGTATCACAATGGGGTTATTTTGTACTGAAAAAAGTTTCCTTTTTCATTGCATTCAAAATTGGGGATTCCTGTTGGCAGTGAATTGGCACCAACCACCATCGGTTGACACCACAGACTCCAAGCTCATAGCCAAACTGGCATTAGGCAAACCTGCATTGAAAATTTAGCCCCATCTATTGAAGGCTACTTAACCACAGGAAAGTCATCCTGCCTCTGTGTTTTGGTTTCCCCAATGTACAACTGCCCTTCTTGTGCTCCTTGATGTAACTGTTTCCTTTGAGTGAGAGGTGGACAGCAAGGGGTGGGGGCTGTGGTTGAGGGTGGGGCTGGGACCAGAGTTAACCTCAGAAGTGGGTAAAAATACTAACAAACAAAGAAATTACATACAGACACATGCTACAACATAGGTGAACTTTGAAAACATCATCCTAAGTAAAAGAAGCCAGCCACAAAGATCATATGTTGTATGATTCCATTCGTAGCAATTGTCCAGAATAAGCATATCTACAGAGACAGAAAGTACATTAGTGGTTGCCACCATCTGGTGGTTGGATGGGGCTCATGGGAGGGTACAATGTTTCCTCCTGGGGTGACAAAAATGTTTTAATATTAGATTGTGGTGATGGTTGCACAGCCCTGTGAATATATTAAAAGCCATTGAATTATACACTTTTAAGTTGGTGAAGTATGGTATATGAATTATACCTCAATAAAACTTTTAAAATACTGCCTAAAAACTACTCAAAGTAGTCGTGACAATTAAGTGAGTGGACACTGGCCCAGTGCCTGGCACAGAGTTACACTCAATAAAAAGTAGCTCTGATGATACTCATGCAAGAGGAGGTGAAGCAACACTGAAAATGTGTTATCACAGTAACATCAGGAAGCTAACACTCCCTCCCCTACTTTATTCAGAATCCTTCACTAAACAGAATTTCTAAACATTTCAAGTGATCCAACAGTTTCAAACTTTATGAAAGCCCAGGATGGGAGGTTTGGTTGAAATGTGATGGAAGTTGGGAAGTAAAATCATGGCCCAGCCTCCTCTCCTCCCACACCTCTTTTCAGAGAAAGACAAATAAATGAGCAAGATGTCCAGGTGTGCCAAGGAGTCCTCTCTAATAAAGCCAGTTTTCCAAAATCACTGGTTTCCAAATTCTTCCTAGGACTTGACATTTCCTTTTCACAAGGAAGGGAGGATGAGAAGGTAAGTTATAAGCACTTAAGAAAAGACAGTCATGAGAATCAGAAAATTCCATTTACAGGAGAAAATAATCAAGGTTTTAAAAGTTACCCCCAGTCCTTTCTGAGGGTTAATAAGAAAGTAGAGCCTCTTAACCATAATCACCCCTAATTAGCCATCAGCAACTCATGAAATTACTCATGGTCCTGAAGACCCTTAAATTCTTGGGTCTCAGCCAGAAGTTGAGATCCACCAGGAAGAAAGCCAACAAGTGCAAAATGGAACAGTTAAAACTTCTCTGAATCCGGTCTTGCTCTTGGCTGGGGAGCATGTATGTGCAAAGACAGGATTTAACTTGGGAGTCAGATGAAATCTTTGTCACCCTCCTGATGACAATCAACTAATCAGTAATATTTACTCAGTATGTGGAGTCCTCAGGTCCTCTCCAAGGGATTAAAGAGAAGAATGAGTCAATGCAGGGTCTCACTTTACAATGTAGCTTAGGTAGGTGAGATTTAGGGAATGGAATTATCTGGGGGAAAGTGATGTTATTCAGAACAGCATAGAATAAATGTTGTTGTATGGAGACCCTGAGTACTAATCAAGCTAGTTCAACACAAGGAGACTCACTGTAGAGGGCTGGTGGGGCATCAGCAAGGATGGTGGGACTGAAGATCAGCCCTTAGCCTATGCAGGTTACCAGTGAACAACTTAGAGCAGTTGGTAAGTGTACACACTGCAATCTGAAAGACCTGGGTCTGAGACGAGCACCCCCACTTATTAACCCGGTGACCTTTGGCAGTTAACCCTTTGTCTTTCAATTTCTTCATCTGTAAAATGGAGATACTGTTTGGAACTACTTCATAGAGTTGTATTAATTATTTTTTGAGACTGCAACACACACACACACACAGCAGGCATGGTCCCTGCCTTCAAGGAACTTATAGTCTAGATCAGGGGTCCTCAAACTACGGCCCGCGGGCCACATGCAAATACAAATATTGTATTTGTTCCCGTTTTGTTTTTTTACTTCAAAATAAGATATGTGCGGTGTGCATAGGAATTTGTTCATAGTTTTTTTTAAACTATAGTCCAGCCCTCCAACGGTCTGAGGGACAGTGAACTGGCCCCCTGTTTAAAAAGTTTGAGGACCCCTGGTCTAGATACTAGAGGGCTATATACTTTAAACAAACTGAAACATATTAAGTATAAAAATGAAATTGTGATAAGAGCCTCAGAAAGTATACTGGGCAGTGGTCAGAGAAGGACTCTCTGAGGAAGTGACCTTCATGCTGGGGCTTCAGGGGTGAGGAGTCAGCCAGGCGAAGGGGCTGGGGGCCGTCCAGTGAGAGGGGATCTGGAGTGTAAACTCCTGTGAGGACTGGGAGGAAGACGGAGCCCAGGTGGTGGGAACTTGGCAATCCAAGGAGAATGCGGGAAGATCTGACCCCATATTTACCAGACTATGGTAAATAAATGGTTGAGGGACAAGGGAAAGAGAGGTGTCGAAGATGACTCCCTCCACATTTCTGATGGATGGAGGCAGCCAAAGGAGGTGCCAACAGAGCTTTTCGGTTTTGACAGGAAAGGAAGGGCAATGTTAAGGGTAGAGGGTGTGATATAAAGCAATGTTTCCCAAATCTGACCAGAAGTCAACCAGAAAAACATCTTAAATTACCAAAACAATTTGAAAACTGATTTACAACTGCTGCTGAAACCCATGAACCTTGTCCTCTGTCTGCATTTTGCCTTCAGATATTTGCTGATAATAAAATGAAGCTATCATGAGTAACATGTCAGTATGAAATATGGTCTCTTTCATCTTTAGCTCATCCTTTTAAAATTTATGTTTTGAATGTATGTTTTATATGCTCACATAATACATTGATAGGTTAAAAAATAACCAAACATACATTAGACTTATACACTCAAACATATTTTTTTTGTTAATCCTCTTCTGAGGATATTTTTCCTTTGATTTTTAGAGAGAGAGGAAGGGAGAGAGAAAGACAGAGAGAGAAAAACATCTGTGAGAGAAACACATTGATTGGTTGCCTTCACACACGCCCCGACCAGGACCAGGGGTCGAGCCTACAACCCAGGTACATGCTCTTGACCAGTATCAAACCCTGGCCCTTTCAGTCCACAGGCTGATGCTCTTTCCACTGAGCCAAACCAGCTAGGGCTACATGCAAACATTTTTCACTGATGGGGTGTGCAATCAAAAAGAAATTGGGGCAGCCACTGCTCTAGAATATTTTGGGACCAACTTTTTGTCAGATTTGATGAGTCCATTTTTTCTCCTGACACAATTGTCCCTGGAGAGTTCCTACCAGCCCTGCCATGTCCTCCGTGTTCACTGTGCCTCCGTGATTAGCACTGTGTTAAGCTGGCTCTGCTTCTCAGACTGTGGGTCACCACCCATTAGTCTACCATGAAATCAACCTTGTGGGTCACACTTTTTTTAATGAAATAGAAAAGATTGAAAAAAAGAGCAAACACCAGTGTTGACCACACGTAGTAAGGGTGAGTATTTGTTACTGTGGCTGTCAGAAAGGTTAAAGCCCTGGCTCTGGAACCCAGGAGGCAGTGAAGGATTCTGTGGCCTGGGGAATAAAATTGTGAAGATAGGAGAAGCCCGCCCCAAGCCCCCGAAAGGTGGCCCGAGGAGAAGTTAGGACGAGATGGGCAAGAAAGAGCCACTGTAGGTTCTGGAGCAGGGAGGGACCTGATGAAAGTGAGGTCTCCCGAAAATCCGCCAGGCAGCGTTGCCTGGAGCCGACCAAGCGGACTGAGTCAACAAGCCATCTATGGCGCCGAGCCGCCTTTTGAGGTTTGCTCCTGCTGATTTATAACCCTTCTTGACAGTGAACAAAACATCTAACAATCTAGTTTCTGTTACAGCATATGCTTGCTCGGGGGTGGAGGCCGCACCTTCTCTCCTTTCCACAGGATCCTACAGGAAGGCTGACCAGTCACCTGATTTGGTTTAAGACAACGTCGCAGTCCCCACACACTGGGTGGAAGTGGCAGGAAGGTTCGAGGCTCACGACAGCAGGGACAGAGAGAGGGGCCACCACAGATCCAGCCCAGGGCAGACAGTGGCTCCCTGGCCCCAGAAGATGCCAGACAATGGTGCTACTCTGCTGCTCCTTACCCACCACCCCGCCTCTGAGTGTCTCCCTGCCCCTTCTCCTCAGGCCCGACCAGAGCTCCTGGTTTTAGGCTGATTCCAGAAAAGAAGGCTCTGCTCAGCCTCCCATGTCTGGGTTCAGAAAGACCTCCTTGAAGCCACATCCCAACTACAGGGCAAGTTCCACCTCCCTCCCGCCCTTACTCTAGCTTCTCCCCTTGGAAGTCCCACAGGGTAAAGCAACCACCCAGACCAACAAGAGCCCTAATCCCAGTGGGAGACAGTGAGTCCTCAGCACAAGAATGAGGACCAGAGATTTCAGAGGGAGGCAGTTCCAGACCCCAAATCAGCACCCACTATCTCATGGTGAGGGTGAGTCTCAGAACTTGCCCGTCCTCTGTGAAAGCCACCCGGGGGTCCTGACAGACAGGGAGCCTCCACATGGGGCCTGCATCCTGCCCCATCCTCTGTTACCAACACTACCAGCGCATTCTCTGCCATTTACCCAAACTTCCTCACAGTTTGTAGCGCCCCGAAGCTGACATTCCAGCTGTCTGTGAACGAAGCACAGGATGGCGGTCCCAGCATCAGAGTGTATCTAACCCGCCCTTGTGCTGCATTATAAGAAAAGTGGAAGAAGAGTCAGTTATCAGCTTTCACTAAGCACCAATAGCTATTTAATCCTCACAGCAAAACTGAAGCCACACGGTGGGCCGAGGGTAGGGCTGTGACTACACACAGACCACCAACACCAGAGTTGGACTTCTCTTCACTCTGTTAGACTCACTGGCTTCCACCTAGTAAAGAATCATGCATAGCTAGACACTCAGTAAGTAAGTGAATGGATGGATGATGGATGATGGATGAGTAGGTGGGTGCTATCCCATAGATTTGCTGGGAGACAAAACCTTTCAGGAATGACTGTCTATTGTGCCATGAGCATCACCTCGAGCAAAGTAGAGCCAAGATGAGTGATTTAATAACCTACTATTTCAGATAATAATAATAAGGAGGCTGAGGATACTAGCAAAGTCTATGGGTGATTACCGAGCATCAGATGGAGTCTAAGTGCTTTACACATAGCAACCCACTTTATTCTCACAACCCCTGAAGGAGACACCATTGGGAAATGGAGGCACAAAGGAGTTAACTAACTTTTCCAAAGTCACCCAGCTAGTAGTGTGAGAGTCAGGATTCAGTCCCAGGTAGCCAGAGCACTTCACCATCCTCCGACTGTCTTCTACCCCATACAAACAGGGCTACCTTAATGACCAAAACACGGGCTGCTGGTGCAGGTCTTTTCCCAGGTGTCATCTTCAGCACTGGTTTGGAGATAAAGAAACATTACAGGCCTCCATGCATGACATCCTCAAGTCACAACACAGCAGAGTGGCCCGTGACCCGTATCGGGCTGGCCCCAGTCCTCCTGAGGTCCTTGAGTGTTTGTATGTGGGGCAATCAGGTCACCAGTGAATAAACACTCAGTGCCTACTGGGTTAGGCTTCATGCAAGACACTCAATACGTTGGGGGGGGGGGGAATCCCCTGCCCTTGAGGAGCTTACACTTATATTGAGGCAGACCAATAAACAAAAAAAAATACACAAGTGACTATTTCTTTAACAATGATAAATTACTTCAGACTGAATGCCCAATGTCTGGTACAGGCAAAGTGGAGCCCCAACATTCCAAGGCAGTAGATAGCACAGCAGACTTTATGGCGAGCATGTCCTTATTCTTGCTACACACTGGTCACTGCACTACGGACAGTACGTACCAGCTCATCTAACCTCATGACAACTATACGAAGTAGATAACGAGTGCTGTCCCAGCTTACAAAGGAGAAAACTGAGGCACAAAAAGGTTAGTGGATTTTCCCATGTCCCACAGCTAGTAAGTGGTCGCACTGGTGGGCTTCAAAGCCAGGCAGTGTGACTCCAGACCCCATCCTCTGGACCCCGTCCTGGTTGCCTCGTGGGCTTGGAGATGCCTCCATGGACCAGGCAGGCTTTAGGGATTAGAAGAATGTGAGCTGGCATGTCAGGCACAGGGAATAAATAATAGCTGGCTGAGGGATGAGGTTTGGGGAAAAACAAAGGCTTCCGAAACCTTCAAAAGAAAACAAGGGCCCGACTGGCGTGGCTCAGTGGTTTAGCATCGACCTATGAACCAGGATGTCATGGATGAATTCCAGGTCAGGGCACATGCCCTGGTTGCGGGCTCGATCCCCACTGGGGGTGTGCAGGAGGCAGCCAATCAATGATTCTCTCTCACCATTGATGTTTCTCTCTCTCCATCTGCCTTCCTCTCTGAAATCAATAAAAATTATTTTTTTAAAAAATGAGGTTCTCATGTGTTTTGTGCATGAACAAACTCTCTAGTGGAGAGAGAGCACAGTGTGAATGAATAACAGAGGGTAGAGGACCAATGAGCCACCATCACCCAGTTAGCCGAAGAGGAGCAAGCTGGAAAGTGGAACACAGGTGGAGGCTGTCCTGCACTGTCCTGAGGTGGGGTCCATGGAGAAGGATGTGCATGCAGGGTGTCTCTTACTCCCCTTCACTGAGAAGACGTGGGGGATCTGGAGAAAGGACTTTGGCTGGAGAAGGAAGAAGACTGCCAAGAAGAGCAGGCAGAGAAAGCAAAAGGCAGAAAAAGAGGTGTTCTTATTTCTTGAAGGTACACCCCACTTAAAATGAAATGATTATCCAGAGCAGGAAGAACAGAGGGAGGGATACCCTTTAAATAGTCACCATGAACACTGTCACGGGCAAATGTGCAGCCAACAATGGAGGGACAGGGCAGGGTCTAGACTCTAGAAGCTTAAAAGAAAAGGGAGTACCTTCTCTTTTAACAGAACCAAACATGCTGTGTGTATGCTTGTCCCTCACTGGACAGGAAGCTTCTCAAGGCAAGGGCTATGTCTTCTCATCTTTACACCGTTACTCAACTGTGCCTGGTGCAGGTGGCCATGCAATGAAAGTCTGATGAATTCATGTGTGTATAGATGGATGGAGGAATGACTAAAGGATGAATGGCATATGTCTCTAGTACTTTGAATTCTTAGAAAGCAGAGTCCATGTCTGATTACTCTCTGTCTGCTATTGCTGATTCAGCGATGTCTCAGCCTTAGCATGTCTTCCATCTGCCCTAGGACCAGATGGAAGACATGCTAAGCCACCTCAGATATGTGCTGCCTCCAGGGAAGGTCCGACAGGAGCCCTCTGGTGGCCGGCATCACTTGCCATAGCCCTTTCAGGAAAGTCTGCCCCAGGTAGCAGGGCACTGGGGAAGCTGACATAGGAGCCTCAGGCTGGTCACCTTTCCAGCCTCCTCCTGCTGGGCCTTGGGCGGAAGCCAACCAAACACTCCCTTTGCTCTGGGTGTTTGCTGAACCCCCATGCAGAGCCCATCCCTGTTTCCGGGTCACATTTAAACTCAGCCAGAGTTTATTTCTTCCCATTGAACCGCCACACCACAAACTCGCTGGTTTGCCCACAGCAACATGAACACCGACAGAGTCTGAATTAAGAAAAAATGTTGAGGAGATCTATTAAAACTCCCATACTTTCAAGCTCACAGATTACAGTGGCTTTTGTTACTCATTAAAGGAACACCTGACTTCTTTCTTACCTAGAGAAATTAGGTAATCAGCACAGATTAGTTAAGGACTTCAATACAAATTGCATCATTCCCATGGTCATTAACATTGCTGGAATTTATATTTGTTTTCAGTCTAAAAGGCATTTCCCAGGTAACGAAGGAAAACCTTCAAGGGCAGAAGTATCAGGCAAGTAAGATATTTAAAATAAATGAGCCAGTTGTTCCTGCTTCTGCACAGTTGCTTTTTCCATTTCAAGTGACATGGTACTGCGGATCAAAGGGAGACACGCAATGGAGTAAAAGCGCTTTCTCTTCCCCAATATTACTTAGCCATTGATTTACAGCATTTGATAAACCTGGTTGAATTTCTGTACTTCTGTGTAAGTCTAATGTGGAGAATTCCAATTTAGCAATTGTGTATCATGATGATTTATGCTTGTCTTTCCTCCACGTAACATGGGATTACAAATGAGTAAAGACTCTCTTCAAAGCCTCATTTCTTATGTTCCTGCTGCCGAGAGCAGCGCTGTGGGTGTTCTGCGATGACTGACAGAACTGACATTCATCTCACTTGGAGGGCCTTCTCTTAAAGCTGAGTATGTTGCCGAAACCGGTTTGGCTCAGTGGATAGAGCGTCGGCCTGCGGACTGAGAGGTCCCGGATTCGATTCCGGTCAAGGGCATGTACCTGGGTTGCGGGCACATCCCCGGTGGGGGATGTGCAAGAGGCAGCTGATCGATGTTTCTAACTCTCTCTATCTCTCTCCCTTCCTCTTTGTGAAAAATCAATAAAATATCTTTAAAAAAAAAAAAAAAAAGCTGAGTATGTTGTGTTGTCAAGGGGCTGGTGCTGCCCAGCCCAGGATTTGAACAGCTGTTTTACTCTTCTGTGTAGGTAACTGCTGTTTCTGAAATTAACATCATTAAGGTCATTCTCTGCTGGACTCCTAAAACACACAAACAAACAGCTGTGATGGGATGCAGGTCCCTCTACCTAGGAATCAAAGCCACTCAGAGACACACTCCCGACTTCCTCCCACTCAGATTCAACCTCTCCCCAGCATCCTCTGCCACAAGCAGTTAGTAACCCCTGGGCTATCATTATCAAAGGAAACATGATCAGACAACACAGCAAGGGAACCACAGATTTTCTGACGTGCCATCAAGGCCTCTCCAAGATGATGATCCATCTCATTCCCAAAACCTGTATACTCGACAACCACTTTGGTCAAAGGCAGGTGGTCATGGCACTACAGGCAACTTTGGCTCAGGCTAAGCTACCCTCCTTCCTGGCCTACCTTCCCTTTCTTCTGACACAAGGCCCAGGTCCTGCCACCTACAGATGGTTACTGCCACTCTGGCAAGCACCTGAGTACATCTGTGTGCAACACACATGAACACACACACACGTGTGTGTTAGGAAAGGAAAGTGTTCCAAGTGCACTAACACTAAAAGAACAGCCTCATAGAGAGTAAGTACCACATTCATCTACAAAATAGGTCTAGGTGAGACTCCAGGGCTAGGTGGAACAGAGCTAATGTGGTATTCTTTTAGGAAAACAATTTGTCTACAAAATTATACATGTTTATTGAGAAAATTTTGAAAACTGTAAAAAGATAAATAGGAAAGCTATATTTACTCATAATGTCACAATCCAAATTAAGCACTACGAAACCTTTTGGTGTTCTTCCTTCTGGTCTTTATTCTATACAGAATACTTACACATATTATCAGCATGTTTTACATATATGTCTACATAAACAAAATCACATGTACAGTTTTGCATTCTGTTTTTCACTTTAAAACATCAACATCTCATTAGTAATATTCAGAAACATTTTTAATAAGTTCGTCCTATGGAAACCAGACAATATACCTAATAAATTCCCTTATTGTTGGAATCTGTGATGAACATCATTGTATAAAATTATTTATGTGTTCCTCCACTTAGTTCCTTAGGATAGGTTACTAAAAATAAAATCACTAAGCCAAAAGGTATGACTATTTAAGGTCCTTCATACATATGGGTTTTTTCAAAGAGCAAATCTACCTAAAATCCAACATGTAGTGGATGAAATAGACACATTTGCCAATAGTGTTAGCATTATAAAATCCTTCCTAATTTGATACTTAGCTAGGGTAGGCTAACTGCTGCAACAAACCATCCCAGAATTTCAATGGCTTAACACAACAAAAAGTTTTTTGTTCAGTTGACTGTCTAAAGTGGGCTGGCAGGGCCATTCTGCTCCACACAGTCATGCAGGCATCCAGGGACCAAGTCTCTTTTCATCCAGTAGCTCCAGCATTGTCTTGGGCCTCAGAATCCCTGGCTGGTTTTTTCCCATCAATGAACAAACAAGAGAAAAGAGAAATCGTGGCAGATTGAGCTAGCAGCTTCATTGCTACCACCTGTGTTCCATTACCCAGCTTAGTCGTGTAGACATACCTAACTGCAAGAAAGTGGAGAATGTGCTCTGCCTATATTCCCAGGAGGAAAACTTTGGTGAACACCTCCTGGTACAGGGTGGGCATTCAATGTATTGCTGTAATAGGGGGAAAAAAGGAAGTCAATATACCCTTTTGATTATTAGTAAAGTGGAACAAATTTTCCTTTTTACTAGCCAAGTTACTGTCTCTTCTTACAACTTCTTTACCAATGTTTCTGTAGTGTTCATAATGTTATGAATTGATTTTTAAGAGCTCTTTCTAATATTAAGGATACTAACCCTTCTTTTGCCTGAGACCTTTTTTCAGGTTAATTTTTGTCTTTTAATTTTGTTTATAATTTTTATGTAAATAAGTTTTTATTTTATGTCTTTGAATATATCAGTTATTTTCTTTGTGACTTTTCAGATTAACATCACAGAATTGCAAAGCATGAAAAACTGGGAGATTCTCACCCAACTCTCCAATTTCATTATTTTGTATTCATAATTTACAGGTGAATAAATGATACTCAATGAAATAAAATAAATGCTGCAAGGTTTTGAACTGATTAAAGGCAAAGTTAGGGCTAGGGATTTTAAAAATTGATTCCGTGTATAATATGTGACAGGCTATGCCAAACACTTTTCAAAGTTTAACTATGATGTATTATTTTAATTGATTCTCAAGACAATAGGAGGTAGATGCTATTGACTTCCCCATTTTACAGAAAAGGAAACTGAGGCTGCAAGCAGTGAAGCAATATGCCTTCATATTGTTACAGAGTTAGTAAGTGGAAGCCCCATGATCTGAACCCAAGCCCACCTGATCACTGGAGCCATGGTGTCATGGCACTACAATGAATGTCCCGCAGGTCTCCTGACACACTGCACCAAATATACAGCCCCAGGAGGGTGCAGCCTGGGCCCTACCCAGTGGAGATGCTGTGCATGAGGTTGTGCTTGGCCTGTTCACTCCTGGTTGGCTTTGGCCTAGAGTCCAGGATATTTTCTCAGTGTCCCCATGCACTTGCCAGTCCAGAATGCATCCCGGCTCAGTGTGCCACAGCCACCATAAATCAGCCCGCCACACACGCTGCCCTTGGTGCTTCTGAACATCAAGGGAAAGGATTTGCCTTTTCCTGCTCCGTTCTGCATTGACATTTGAGTTATGTCATTATTTTTTTAAGCCACAGAAATCTAGTCAATGATCTGTAGCAATCACTGCTGTGCAGGGTATGCCAAAAGGCTCCATATCTCCTTACAGAAGAAAGCAGAAACTTAGCAAATTAGTCTTACTTCCTTGACACAATTCTGTGATGGGCTTGTATTAGGTAAAGCTGAAATCAGGTGTGGTGATTAACAGATTATAATAATGTGAAACAGACAGCCATCTCATGAATTAGGAAACATTTTCAAGGAAATCAAGAGAGGCAAGTCATTGGGGTCAAAGGTCACCCAGAAGTCAAGGGGAACAATAAAAGGCAATCGGGTTTAGTAAGAATAAAACTGTTACCATACCCTTCTTCTTGAACTCCATTGTCAATGGCCATGCAAATCTGTTCTCTTCCTGTCTCTTCTGTCTGCCTGGTTAGTATCCCTGTGACCTAACTCAGGATTAGAAAAATGTCAACAATAACCAAGCCTCTCTTCGATTATTATTTCATGCCGAGGTCTCAGAAACCAACATCTCAAGACCTATCTTCTCATTCAAACTGCTTTCCTGTATCTCTAGTCTCCTCCTGCTGATGGCCCATCCAAGATGAATAATAAAAGGACCAGTTGCCAGCTCCACATCAAGTTCTCCACTTGTTGAGGTTTCCTACTTTGGTGGTGGCATCACCATCCTTCCAGTGACTAAAGCTCAACACTTACCTGGGCTTCTGTGATTCCCCCTCCCCTTTGCCCTAGGTCCAGTCTTTTGTCAACACTCAACTCTTCATTTGCAGTATCTCTCAGAAAAGTCTTTCCTCTCCCTCCATTTCTACCAGCCTCATCCAAATCATCATTCAGATTTAGTGGCTCTCTAATTTGCCTATCCACCTCTGTCAAAAATCAGAAGGGCATATTTCTGGCTTTTCTATTCTGTTCCACTGATCTATGTGCCAATTCCTCTGCCAGTACCACATAGCCTTGATTACTGTAGCTCTGTAAGTCTTAAAACTGAGTAGACTGATTCCTCCTACTTTGGTCTTCTTTTTCAGAACTATTTCTGAAGTTTGACTATGATGTATCTTGGTATGGATTTCTTTGGGTTCATCCTCTTTGGAATTCACTAAGCTTCTTGAATCTGTAGGTTTGTGTCTTATCCTAACTTTGGGAAGTTTTCAACAATTATGTCATTGAGTGCTTTTTTTCAGTCCCACCCTCTTTCTCCTCCCGTAGGATTTCAAATACACATTACATTTTGTTACAACCCTACAGATCCCCGAGGACCTGTTCTTTTTCTTCCCCTAGTCTATTAGTCTATTTTCTCTCTGTTGTTCAGATTGGGTAGTTTTTATTGTTATATGTTCAAAATCACTGATTCTTTCCTTTGTCATTTCCATTCTCCTGTTTAGGCCATCCAGTGAGATTTTATTTCAGTTACTGTTTTATTCAGTTCTAAAATTTTCATTTGGTTCTTCTTTATATCTTCTATTTCTTTGCCGAGACTTTCCCTTTTTCTCATTTTTTAAACATGAATATTGCTCATTGAAGCACTGTTATGACGCTGCATCAAAATTTTTGTCAGATAGTTCTCACAGCTCTGTCTTCTCAGTGTTGGCATCAGCTGGTAGTCTCTTTTCATTCAGGTTGAGATCTTCCTGGTTCTTGGTAAGATGTGTGATTTTCAATTAAAACCTGGACATGTTAGGTCAAATGTTATGAGGCTCTGGGTTTGCCTTACACCTGACAATGCTCCAGCAGGGGGAGGTGGGCCCCACCTCATTATGATCAGGTAGGGATAGAAGTACAGAGTCCCTACTTGACCTCCACTGGCACCAAAGGGGTAAGGGAAACCATCATTACTGTTGAGCAGGGGTGAGAGTTCCAGCTCGAAGTGGTCTCCATTAATACTTTCCCTGGCTGGGAAGGATAGGAGTACCTCATTACTGTGCCTATGGCACCACTGGTGTGGGTGAGGGTGGAGAGAGGGGTCCTGGGTGGGGATACACGGCCTTGCTGGGTGGTGGTAAGAGTCCTGACTCTCCACAGGCATCCTCTGACCACCAGTGGGGAGAGGAGGGATGTCTCAGTGCTGCTGTGGGAGTGAAAATCCAGGCTCCCCACATATCTAACAGAGAAACAGGCTCTCAGAAATGGGCTAGGCTATCACCATTCATTTAGGAATGAAGAATTATGACTCCAGAGATGAAGAATAGGTTGCTGCAGGTCAAGTGGCAAGTTAGTGGCAAAGTCATAACTCAACACCCATGCCCATGGCTCCAGGGCCACTTGTCTGTGAACCAAAGATTCCTAAAGCACAGGAGAAGCCAGCCCCCAACCCAATATGATAACGAAAAATCTAACCAGCCCAAGGCTAATGGCTGCCGCCCTTCACATCCTGCCAGACCCCAAGGCCAGAAAGCACACAAGGTTATGCACCATCATCCCCTAAGCAACACAAACACACGTATACTCAAGACAGACCTTCCATCCAACACACACAGAAAAGCACACTCGTGAGCCAAGAACTACAGCATCACAGTCACCTTCGGGGCTGGTGGTCTTCCATCTGGAGAGGATCCTGGCTTTCCTGCCGTTGGAATCCCTGACACAAAGATCCACCCAGGAACTGCAGAACTCAGGGCAGCCTGAGGCCAAGCTTCCCCCTCCTGGCTGGAGAGCTGGGTGTGCACACCGCTGGAGGTATAGGCCTGGCCTCTCATCTGGCGGCCCTGGCTGTTGGTCTCAGCACAGCACTGCTTATTCTCCCCAAGGGAAAGCTGGTGACCCAGGAGAGGAAACAGCCTTTGTTTTGTTTCCATTTTCAAAGGTTCCACTGACTTTAGGGCACGTGGAAAGAACCAAAGTAACAATTTCAAAGAGGCACAGCTTGTTTTGGAGCTGACCAAATACACAGAGTTTTTGGGTGGGGAGTAAAAGAACAAACGTTCATCCTACATGTACCAGTGCCAGACACAAGCCTTGGTGTTCCTGCCATGCCCTCCCCTGGCTTTTACAATAAAAATTCCAGGCAGCCAGAATCCAGTTCCAACCCCTACCATAGGCCATCGGTCTGCTGAGAGTCAGGCAGAGTTGTTAGACTCCAGGATGGTATGAAATAATAAACAGTTTTATGGAATACAATTGAAATTGTGAAATTTAATGAAGTCATTTGATGCCTAAATTTCTAAATAATGTGATTTAAGTTGTTAAATTCATTAAAACAACCCTTTAATGAATTATAAATTGTGTTGAGGTAATTGCCTGTTGGTTATCATACAGGCTGAGAAATACCCATAATCTTTTGATAGAACTTGTGAATTAAGCTATGTTTTATGAGCTCTGGGACTTCTATGAGTGATTTTGTTGACTATTGGGGTATTTTAATGTTCACTCTTTTTACAATTTAAAACAATTTTCAAATATTATAGTCATCTAGACCAGGGATCAGCAAATCCTGGCCAATGGGCCAAACCTACCCCACTGCCTGTTTTTGTTACATTTTCAAATGGTTGAACAAATATCGAAAGACAAAAACTATTTTATGATGCAAAAATTATATTAAATTCAAATTGCAGTGTCCATAAATAAAATGTTGTTAGAATACAGCACAGCCCATCACTCATGTACTGTTTATGGCGCTTTTGTGCTCAAAAGACAGAGTTGATTAGTTGCAACAAAGCCCATACAGCACCAAAGCCAAAATACTTACTCTCTGGCCCTTTACAACACAAGCCTGCCAACTCCTGATCTAGACAGTCTGTCGAATGATGATACCAGACTAAAGCTCACTGAGATGATAGTGCAGCAGCAACAACAACCAACTTGGCTACTGAGCAAGCCAAGTAACCGTCATGCGATACCAAGTAGGCAATTTATAAGCAAACCCACTGTGCAATGTTAGAGCCATCACCCACAATGTGAAAAGCAACATTAAGGCAAAACTCTGACACATTCTGAGAATGTATCAAGCACAAGTGCTCCTCTTTACGTTTATTCTACAGGGGGTGGGGGATAGTCTGGAATCTGGGTAATGAGAGATCATCTGAATCCTGTGAGGTCTTCAAGAATGCAGCCCTCCCTTAAAACAGAACAGCCTTCTACTTTTTCTCCCCTTGACACCCCAGATTGTTTCCCTCTGTTAAGGTTGGGGGGTGGCCCTAGCCAGTTTGGCTCAGTGGATAGAGCGTCAGCCCGGGTTCGATTCCAGTCAAGGGCATGTACCTCAGTTGCAGGCTCCTTCCCAGCCCCGGCCCTGGTCGGGTTGCATGCAGGAGGCCACCAATCAATGTGTCTCTCTCACATTGATATTTCTCTCTGTCTTCCCCCCCACCCCTCTAAAAAAGAAATCAATGGAAAAATATCCTCGGGTGAGGATTAAAAAAAAAAAAGTTGGAGGGATAGCTCAAGTCTCTCTGAATTCCCATCAATCTGTCTGATGCCATTACTGCATAATGTCAATCACATTCATTGATCATCCTCTCTGCCTGCCCCTCTAAGGCTGCAGGTCCCCCCAGGCAGAAACACCATCCTCCTTATTTTTAAGCTGGATGGACCTTGCAGTACTCATTAAGGCACACAGTAGGTGCTTTGTTTCGTTGTAGGAATGACACTATACATATGCTGTCTTCTCTAACTCCTTCCCTAACTCCTCATTTGTACAGTTCACCACACAAACGAGGAAACAAGCTCAAGGTGGTAGCTGTTCAAGCCACACAGGCAATAATACACGGCAGAGTCAGGACTGGAATTCACAAAGCAGGGTACCTGATGCCTAGTAGAGGCTCAGAAGTATTGGATGCAAAAGAGAATAAGCTCATACTGATGCCCATACAGAGCATATAAGCACGATCTCAGAAGTTGCCAAGACAGTGAAAGAAGCCAGTCGCAAAAGGGCACGTACTGCATGAACACTGACATAACTTCCTTGTGGGGAACTAAGAAAGGCCCCACCTCACAGCACCTCCTACATCTCTTGCTAGGAGAGGTGCTGAGCTCCTCAGTGTGAGCCTGAGGGAAGAACGGTGCCTACTGAGGAAAAGAAAGGGGAGGCCGAAAACAAGCACCCATTCTGTTTCTGGGAACGCTCACCTGGGCTCCCAGTGCATCTTCCTGCCGAGTTCCTGAGCAGCATTAATGTTAACAGAGAGACTCCTGCTTTTGACCTGGTAATTACATGGCCAAGAACTGAGTTTTCAAAACAGAATGTGAGATCAGAAGAAAAAAATAAAACTACAGCAAATTGAACATTCATTTTAGTAGCACTAATTTTTTGATCTGGGAAAAACTAGAAATAACTGGATTGCTGACAGTGAGTAGGGAACCCATGATGGAGAAAAATTATGGAAATCGTCATTATGCTTAAAAATGGGAACCCTGACTAGGTCAAGAGTGGGAAATGTTTACACAAAATCATACCAGTGCTATGTGGAAAAAGACAAATGGGCACATGCTCAAATTAAAATATAGGCAAGTTTCAAGGAGAAGACAGAAGGGTGTAAGCTGTTAGTGTACTATGCATTTATGCGAGGTGGGGAAGGAGGGCAGAAGAAGGAAGAAGAGGAGGAGGAAGGGGGAAAGAAAAAGGGAGGGATGGAGAAAGGGATGGAGGATGGTTCGGTAAAGTTACATGTACGGTAAAACTCAGATTAAAAAATAACATAGTTGTGGAGTTATAAAGCACACAGTCTTTCTATCAAATACCTTAAGAGTATTTCACTTTTTGCCCAGAAACATTACGATGGATTAACAGAAGTATTTAAAAATGCACAAAACCGCCTCCCCAGGATGAACCCCCATAGCTGTACCAATGGCATGAGCCAAGGGCAGCCCAACAGGGTGCCCAGAGGGAAGAGGCTGGGCCTGCCTGCTACTCCAGACCTGGGCACCCAGCCAGCCCCACGGACCCGCCTGCGCACGCGGGCAGGGCACTCACCGCACCTGCCCCCATTTTCACATCTGCCCACTCTACACACTGGGCACCTCCTGAGCCGCATCTGTTCTGAGACGGTAACTCCACCCCTTCGCTAAGCAGAACAGTCAGCCTTACCCTTTAATTTAAAAGTGGGAAGTGGTGACACAACGATCAAAAGGAATGGAGTGCTGATACATGCTTCACCGTGGACAAACCTTGAGAGTGCTTTTCTTAGTGAAAGAAGAAAATATGCGGCCAGTCACCAAAGACCACATATTGTATGATTCCATTTACATGAAATGCCCAGAATCCGTAGAGACAGAAAGTAGATTAGTGGTTTCCAGGGACTGGATGAGGGAGGAGTGGGGAGTGACTGCTAATGGGTTCTGAGTTTCTTTTTGAGGTGATGAAAATATTCTGGAATTAGATAATGTTGATGGTTGCACAACTTTGTGAATAAACTAAAAACCACTAAATTATGCACTTTAACGTGGTGAACTACAATTGCACTTTCCAGTGGATTACAATTAGACTGAGGCACTCACTGGCTCATTAGTTCCCACCCAGCACATGTTTCGGAGTCAGATGAATTGGAATTCAAACCAAACTCTCACATCTACTTGCTGTGTGAGCCTGTGCAATGTCCTTAACGTCCCTGAACTTTGGGTTTCTAGGCTGTAAACTAGGAATAATAATGTCTAGCTCACAGGGGTTGCTGAGAGGATTGAGTAAGTGAATGCAGGACCTGACACGGAACTCTGTACCACGCGCTCCCTCTCCCTGAGCCGGCCAAAAGATCCTTTGAACCTCAAGCAGAATGAAATCCTGGGCCTCGACTAAAACATCATCACTGAAGTCAAGCCGGGCCTGGGTACCTGTCTGCTCTGGAAAAGACACGAAATGGAGCTGGAGGCTGAATGTCAGCGCACACCCTACACTGAGTCTTCAAAACCGGCAGGCATGGCTCTGCCTCCAAGGCTCACCTGTGAGCAGCAATAAACTCCCTCAGGCATCTCGGAGGGCCTCCCTGTCAGTCTGACCTCCTCTCAACCTCTGATAGTGTTACTATTATTAGCTCCAAGCAAGGATGAGGCAAAGGGACTCAGAGAAACCAGAGAAGGAAACAGGGCTTCAATTCACATCCAATTTTAAAAAACTTTTTAAAATTTACTTTCTCAAATAATACATTTTGCTTTCAAAAAGTTTACACAGTTAAAAGTGAAGCACATGTCAGCAGTATCTTTATAATACTAAAAAACTAAACCAAAGACTTTATTTTCTTTTTAAACACCTCCAGCCCCCACCTAAAATGTTGTTATGAGCCGTATTGTAGGAAGGGCTGTCTCCACACTCCCAGTGTGGCTCTCAAGGCAGCTGCCCTCTCTGCCCTCAGCCGCTTCACTCGGGCTGCCAGGGCACAGGGAGGCTGGCATCAGGCAGAGCTGATGTGGAGGTGGCCGTGCCACAGAGGCCCAGGCAGGCGTTAGTCCACCAGATCTGGGCAAGGGGCAGGCAGTAATAAAAGGGCAGCTGGAGGCCAGGGAGCCAGCAGCAAAGGGAGGTGGGAAAGGGACCAGAATTCCAGGCATGTGAGGGTCAGGGGTCAAACAAGCAAGATCAATCAAAGAGTAGCTGTCAATTCACCCTAAGCAAGTCTTAGAGGGGGGAGGAGAAGCTGCTTAGATCCTTCCCAAAGATCTGGTCTCAGATCTTAGGTGGGTAAGTGAGAAAAATGACAGCTCACATTCACCTCCTTTTAAGCATTTTACATTGTCATGAATCACACCCATTTCACAGGCCGGAAAACTGCAGCACAAGAGGTTAAGGAGACTGTTCAGTGACACACAGCACGGGTGGAGCCAAGGACTGAAGTCAGGCTGCGGCCTCAGAATCACGGGGCTGCTGCCGACAGGAAAGAGTGCCAGACTCCCTCTTTTATCTTCCTGGAAAGGACAGGTGGTCAGAGGCTCTGCGTTTCAGGAAAAGTCTGTTTGGCAACTACAAATTTGTAACTTGCTGATATGATCAAAGCAGGGAGAACAGCCTCCCAGCAGTCTGTGTACCCATTTTCTTAAGAAATTCATCTCTCTTGACTGAGCTCCCAAGAAAAATGGTTAAGTTCAAGACAGGGTTTGTCACCCACCCCAGCCCAGCCGTCCTGTGGCTGCATCCGTGCAGCAACTCCAAGGCCAGGCTCCCCTTCATCAGAAGCCTGCAGATAATCCCCTCACCACTGCCCCGCTGGGGCTCCAAGGCCCATGGCCTAAAGGGTTAACCATCCCATTTCCTCCTTGTCTTTCAAACCTTAATCCCCATCCTGAGCTGGGTGCATTCCAAGCCCACCTAGAACAGGTCAAGACGAGCCCGGCCATGGCTGGCCCTTCATTTCCCCTGGCAGGAGATTAGATGGGGCGCCCATTAATCACTCATTACTTGGGTCCTCGATGCTGGCCAGCCCTCAGGCAGCCAGCCAGCTGCCTGGGAGGGTGGGGCAGGCACCACCCTTGCCCAGCGCAGGTCCTGGGCCTCCCAGTGCCACCCTTTTGGGACAAGATACCACAGTACAAGCCTGGCCCTCTACCATCTGGACCATGTCCAAGAGGAGAGGGGTTAAAGGGCAACACTACCAGGGTACCACTAAGCAATCAGTTTCAGCATGGCACATCAGAGGGCACTATGCATTGTGCAGTTAGTTGAAAGATTAGGTAAAAAGAAGACATAGGTAGAAAGAGACCACTGTCCCAGGACAACTAACCATTAATAAAGAAAACTGCTGCCCACTGCTTCTTAAATTCTTGGAGGAATCTGAAGAAAAACTGGAGAGAGGAGAGGATGTTGACTGGAGAATTCTTTATTATTATTACTGCACAGCTAGGACTGTTCATTTGCTGGGTTTCCATATAAGGTTGCAACAGTCAGCCCTTTAGACACAAAAATCCTGAACCTGAGGGGGCCTAAGATTATATATTTTTTTACAGCACAGATATTGAGCACCAAGATCCTGCCGCGCACTGACCAGGTACAGAGTAGATAAGAGAAATGGGATGAGAACAGACACTGAGCACCTACCATCTGCCAGGCATTTGCCTAACCCTCTGCATGATGTGCACTGGTCCCTACACACCCTCCGGGCTTTGTCCATTCCTTTGTTACAGTTGAGGAAACAGAGGCTGTCGACTGGAGAGGGGCAAAATAAAGGCCTCTAGAATGAAGGATACCTGTCAATCACCAGACCCCATGCTAGTGACACTCACCATACCTGGAGGGCATGGCTGGCAAGGTGTGGTAGGCCCTATTTGGGGAGTTCTAGCCCATTTCTCGCCCCAGGAAAGTTGAGGCTCCCAAAAAACCCACCCTGATCCTTCTCCCTCAGCACTTGCTCAAGCCCAGGAATAAATTCACAGTGAGCCTGATGGAGGCAGGACTTCCACACCTGCTCCCATGGGGTTGTGGGGAGTGTGCTTTCAGGGTTGCACTGAAGACCCCCTTCACCAAAAGAGGGCTCTCCACCTGGCCCGGGCCACGATGTCCTTGCTCACCCCCTTTATCAAAGGTCCATGTTAAAAAGGAGCATGCTACCTGGGGAAAAGTGGCTTATGAACTGACCACCTGACACTAGCCCCTCATTGTAAAGGCAGCCCAGGGCAATGGTCCTCAACTTGAACCTGCAGAAGAACCACCTGAGACAGTCTTAAAAATGCCAACTCCTAGGCCCTGCCTCCACCCTGGAATCTGTTTTATTTTTGTCCCCCCGCCCTCCCCCCGCTCCTCTCCTCACCCCCTCACTCCCGCCAGATCCTAACTCTGATTCAGATGTTCTGAAGAAAACGCTTTCAGGAAAGAATGATATACTGGAAAGAGCACCAGACTTAGACACCTGGGTTCTAAGATTTAGGTTCAAAACCTGAGTTGTTGACGTCTGGCAAGTAACCGGACATTAGCATTCATATCCTTATAAAATACGAATGCTAATGTCTCCGTCATAGGTTGCTGGGAAGATTAAAGCACCAAGTACAGCACACAGCCCTGCTCATTGAACATAACCTGAATGAGTTCATCAGGCCAGTGAGGCTCCAGAAACCAGAGAAGACAATTTTGGTGAGTTGGGGAAAGAAGAGAAGGCAAAACAGGCCCAGGAGATGAGGGGGACCCTGAAAGGGAGCAAGAGTCAGAAGAGGCTAAAGCCAGAGCCTCCCACAAAAGCCCCCCATACCCAGCATCAGCCTGTGTTAGCCTGTGTCATACATTAGCTCTTAACAAAACATTTCTAATCCATTATTTTCAGAGAAGATAGCCAATACATATACACATGCAGCCTTTATATCCACATATACATAAATATGTGGATACAATTCTGCGTACACACACACACACACACACACACACACACACACAGAAAGATAAAAGGGAGGAAGTGTGGAGAAAAGAGGAGAAAGATGGGAGAAGTGAGATGGCAGGTCAAACCCAGTCAAGTCACAGTGTGGAGTTTGCTGTGCTGGTGATGTGATACCCCCCCCTGGAGAGGCCCAAGGAGAGGCCAAGGTACTGCTTGCAGAAGCTTCAGGGTGTCTGGGAAGATGGGGCTCGCCCACTAGGACATGTCCAGGCTGAATACAGAGTCAGTGCAAATAATGCAGGAGAGTACAGAGGGGATTCAGGGGGCGGGGGGCAAGAAGGCTGGGATTCACTTCTTGGCAGGGTCTGGATTAGCAGAGGGGACATCTGAATTTCTGAGCCACAATAAAGAGAATGGGTAAGAGGAGTGAAAGGTTTCAGGAAGAAAGAATTGGGGTGCTCTTGGATCAATAAAGCAGACTGGAAATTAAGCCAGTTTTAAATGCCCCGATAAAGAATGACCTTGGTTCAAGCTGTCCATAAAAGGACGTTCATATCTCCAGGGCTTTGCTTAAGCTCTTCCCCCAACAGGAATTCCTCCTCCTTCCAGCCTTTTCCATCTGCTTGAAGTCCTCCTCATGCTTCAAACCCAGCTGTAACTTTCCTAGCTCTTCCCGTGCAGAAAGTCTCCCTTATCTGTGCCTCCTTGATGGTTTGCACACCCCCAATATTCTGCATTGTTTTGTGGTTATTTCTTTATGTCTCTTTCTCTCCCAGGTGGCCATTAATCATCTGCTAGCCTGTCAACAAACTGAGGGCAAGGATATTGTCTTGTTCTTCCTGAAGCTCCAGCATATAGTAACAGTCCCTGACACAGCAGATACTCAGCATATCTGCTGGAGACAAATTAAACAGAAATGAATATGGGGGTTGGGGTGGAGGGCCGATTTTGATTTCTTGAGAGGAATGATGTGGTGAAATCAGAATTTTAGGAATATTAATCTGTCAACATAAAAGAAGATGGATTAAAATGAAAACAAAGAGACTCATGGCCAAGAGTCAAGAGAGGAGATTATCACTGTAATTTGGACATAAGTGGGGGCAAAGGGAATGGAGACAGGAAAATAATTTTCTGAGATATCACAAAAGAATGTAGAAGGGACTTGGTAATGAATGAGCTATAAACGTGGGGGATAAGGTGGGGGTAGTCTGGACCACTCAAATATTGAGACTCCTGGACAACTGGGAGACAAGTGAGAGAAAAATGTGGGGGATCAAGGAGGGGGTGATGCCTGGCCTCTCTCTAGGATAACGGATTGCAATTACAAGCATTTCTCAGCAAAACAAAGAACAAAACCCACAACACCTCCAAATCACAATTTCTAACTCTGATCTTACTCCCCAACTCTGGCTTGTATTTTATTTTTTTCCTAGCAGTCATTTAGAAACATTTCTTCATGGCGGGGGAAACTGAGATAAAGACAAGACCCACCTGGTGCCCTGTTCAGTGCTGGGCATGGACGAGCCCACCAGCCCTCCCCGAGAAAGTCCAGTGAGATGCACTGCTCATTCAGTGTGCACTCCAGTATTCTGATCGCCCACTCTTCCTTCCCGTGCCCAACCTCTGGGAAACCCCTGTTCCAGCCCTGCAACGGTTTATAGGAAAGTCCCAGGACTCCTGTCTGCTTCCTCGCATTAATTCAGGGCGAGGATTTTGTTTTCTAAAGGAATCCAACTATGGTGCCAACAAAAATCTATAGGAGTTGAGGAGTACTGTATTTAAATCACGTTCTTAAAATGTTTGCTTCTTTGTATATTGAGACCTAGTAAGATCCTATTATCCCAACCACTTCCTCGCCTTTATCAATGAAGTAGAAGACATGTACAGGTTATGCAAGCTTCAAGAGCCGTGCAATTTTGAAAATCTTTACACTATTCTGTGCCTGGATTAGCAGAGGGGACTGCTGGACAAGATAATTCTGTAGACCTCTCTTGGGTCTCTATTTCTCTTACTCCAAATTCCAACAGGCATCTCATGATCACTCAGCTCCCCAGGTCCAAGATTTCAGATACACTTACTGCCTGCAAAAGGGAAAAGCGCTGGCGGAGGGGTCACAGAGGAGACAGGAAGAGATCCAAGTATGCACAATTAATGGGCAGTGGTGGAGGCTGAGGAGGGAGGGGCGGGGGGGGGGGCGCGTGGACTGCTGAGGAAACACCAGAGCCACACATTCCACATGCTACGTGGGCCCGCGAACGCCCTGAAAACCCTTCCCAAGTTAGCGCTAATGTTCTTTCAAGAAAAAGAATGAACTCCCAGGTCCCTAAAGCCCCAGGGTGAGCCAGCTCTGGAACAGCTAATTCTAAGAGCGCACCGAGGGGCTGCAGGTACGTGGGCTGCACTTGGGGACGCGTCCGGAGTTGGTGGGAAAAAGCCATCCACGCCGACTCCCACTGGCTCCCCGTCGCCGCGGCTTAGCTGAGACACACACGGATTCGAGGCTTCCTAGAAAACGGCGTGGCCAAGGCCGAGGCTGCAGCTCGACGCTCGCCGACCCAGACTCGACCAGCTCAACTCTCAGGCGGCGGAAGGAGGGAGCGAGGCTGGGTGGGGGGCGCGCGGGCTGGCCGTGCGTTCGCCGGTCCCCTCTGCCCAGACCAAAGCGCGCGGGCCCCGACTAGGGGACGGCCAAGGTGGGCTGTCCCTGGAGTTTCAGAGTTGGAGGGCAGAGGGGAGAGTGCTGGCGCCGGCAGGACGGGCTAATCCACCGCGAAGGGGAGTGAGGGAAGGAGGTCCTCTGCACGGACCAGCGCCGCGGGCTTCCAGAACCCCGTGCGGGCGCAGCCCCGGGCGCCCCGGACACACCCACTGCGCCCGGCGCCGCCGAGAGACCGCCGCACCGCCGTGCAGAGCGGGCAGAGGAGGTAGCAGGGCTGGACCGGGTCGGAGCGCGCGGGCGGAGCGCAGGGGGCGCGGGCAGCTCTGCTCACCTGGGGGTCCACGTCCCGGAGCGACCGTCGGCCGCCTCCCTCACCTCGCCCACCCAGCCACGGGCTCCGCTGCGCCCCGGTTTCCGCGTCGGGCTGCGCGGGCGGCTAGTGGCTCGGGCGCGCGCGGAAAGCGCTGGCTCGGAGTTTGCGATCCGGAGAGCCTGGACCCGCGCTCGCTGCGTCCCGCCTCCCTCCCCCATTCGGGGCCTCCTGCTGTCATCTGGAGCCGCTCCTGCCGCCCCCTGGCGGCCGCCTCGGGAAGGACAGGCCCCAATTCACCCCTGGGACTCCTGAGGGTCCCCTTGCAAAGATGAGCAAGGAGGATCCTTGGTACTATCCCGTATATGGGAGGACAGACTCTACCAGGGGTCCTCAAACTTTTTAAACAGGGGGCCAGTTCACTGTCCCTCAGACCGTTGGATGTCCGGACTATAGTTTAAAAAAAAACTATGAACAAATTCCTATGCACACAGCAGCGGCAAAAACACCCGGTGGGCCGCATGTGGCCCGCGGGCCCATAGTTTGAGGACCCCTGCTAGCAAGGAGGACAAGAGTGGTCGTGGCTGGCCAGCACTAGTGAGACCAGTAGATAAGGTAAGGCCAGATGGTGGAAGGTCTTGAATTCCATGTGAATCTTATCCTGAGGTCTGTGGGAGTCATGGAAGGACTGAAGCCCAGGAGGAACACGGCATCCTCAGGTTTTGGAACAACCATTCTGGCTGCAGCAGGATAGGCCTGAGGCTGAAGCAGGGAGCCAGCAAGAAAAAATATTCTGTAAATCAGAGCAGAGAAGGCAGTGACTGTAAGGATAGCGAGGGAAAAGCCCTTGTCTAAAGAGCATGCACAATCACACTCCCCGGCATATTCACACACAAGAGGAGCCTTCTGAATGCAAGAGAAAAAGACAAGAGTCCTCCAAATTTGACCTGGGGCTGGACAGCATGGGGGAGAGAGAAACTCCCTGACAGGAGCATGGCTTCTTGTCTTATTCAGGGTAAAACTTTGGGAAGAAAAGAACTGCCACAACATCATCATCGTCCTCATCCTCACCATCCAACTGTGATCTGTATATCCAAGCCCCTCTTTTTACTAATTTGGAAATTGTCCCAAAGAAGGCATGATCAAAATTACACAGCTAAATGATGGCTAGTTAACTGGATCCCATGTTTCTTGACTCCTGATGCAGTACTACATCCTTTACATTCAAACAGAGGTGTTTAGGGCTAGTGAGGTAGGAAATAGAGTGACAGAGAGGAAGTGTCCCTCCTCTCCAAGGAGGGGAGGGTGGCCTGAAACATTGGAAGCGGCTGTCCAGACACAGGCAGTCTCCCTAAATATGAGTCACCTGTGTGTTTATCACTGCCTCCCAAGTCCACCAGCAGGAGTTGTTTTGAAAGTGCAGGTACAGGGTGGACAATGAAGGCAGTGATAGAAGGCAAGCTGCCTGCCCCAGAGCCAGGCCAAGCCAGGGATGGGTGCCATGTATGGGGGAGAAAGGAGAGCAACAGGGCAGAGAACTCTGAGGGGGCGGGGGGAGTGAGGGGAGTGAACAAAAGGGAAAGTGGCAAAGTTAGGCCAATGAAAGAGAATCAAATTTGAGTGCTGACTACTGCCCCAGAGCCTGGGCAGAGCCAGTTCTCACTGATTCACTGGCTCAAATGGGTTGAAATAATTCCACACTCGATCAAACAGATTCTGATTGCAGGCACCTGGTGTGAGTGGGATTAAATTAATTCTGAGTGTCACAGGTCCCATAGGTCCAGGTTAAGTGGATCTAACAGTTCTAGTCAATTCTGGCCAATTTAAGCCATTTAACATGATAGAAAAATAATACAACATCAGAGTGTACTCAAAGCCATTCAATTATACACATAAAAATGGTTAAAAGTATAAATTTTATGTAATGCATATTTTACACAATTTTTAAAAAGAAAGTAAAACTTATAAAAACGTGTTTGAATTGAATTGATTTATCAATTCATTTAAGAGATATGTACGGAATACTGAAAAGGGCTTGGTGTTAGGAAGTAAAGGTGAAATGAAAAAATTTTTCCAGTCCAACAAAGAAGCTCAGAATAAGGTGAGGAAGTTGTCATATAGTCAGGAAATCATACTAGTAGGTGGTAGGTATACTTGGGGATCGGCAGCAGCACCTGAGAGCTCACAGGAAGGGAGGGGGAATCTGAGATGTCCCTCCTGAGCTGAGTTTTAGAGGATGAAGGGAGTTCATCAGGCAGGGCTTGTGGGTTTATCAGTTTTTTTGAAAAAAAAACAACAACTAATTTTAGATTTACAGACAAATTGCAAAAAATAATACAAAAAATTCCCTTATATCTCCCACCCTTATATCGTCCCCTAATGTTAACATATTACATACCCAAAGTGTACTTATTTATTGACCAAACTTGATCCATCTAACCTAGGCTGGCTCTTCAGAGCTGCTTCTGGTCCACTTCAAATTGCTTTGACCATATTTTGTTTACAGATACACAGAATGTTCATTTGAAGTCAAGACTATATTGCAAAATCTGCTCACATTTTACATAAAAAGGTATTTGCATTGCGTATAGGCACCTGTGTATTAACTATTAAAAACAAGTTTTTAATCTTTCAGTCCTGGTATGTTTCTACTTTTATCCAAATGTGTATGTATGCATGAGTCAGATTGGCAGGATTCGGTCCCACGTATGAAAGGAGCTACTAACCCTCAGCAATAGAGAGGACAAAGAAGGGTGGGTGCCTCAGATCACAGAGGCCACCGCATGGTGCCTCCCTGGCGTGTCAGTGTCTTCTATGCACAACATCTTGGCGGGTGGGTGTTAGTTACCCTGTGCCTATCTCAGTGCATACTGTCGTGGGAGGCTCTCTATTCGAAAGCCCCTTGCCGTTTGAACTGAAAACTTTCTCCTTGTGACTACTCCAATGGCAGACAAAAAGTGTAACTTTCTGCATGTGTGAGCTCTGTATATGTGGGACAGTCCTAGCTCACACCTGATTCCCAGGTGTAATTACTAATTTATGATTAATAGTGCCCCCTTCACTCTGTGGTCCCAGTTGAGATGCTACATGATCTGGTCCTCCGTACAGAAGACTTCCACCACCCGCCTCACTAAGGCTGCCCCCTGCGAGGGCCCAGTCCCAGCGTTCGGCCAGGCCTCCTAAGGGTGCCCGCCTGGAACAGAGTCAGCATACCGCGAGGGTGCCCCAATGCTGAAGGTTGCTGAGAGACCTTCCTGGGATTTCAGAGCAGGGTGTGAACAGGCCACAGGAGAGCAGCGTGGGACCCCGGACCCATGTGGGGACTTGTGAGTCACACACCTGCTCTTCAGGAGGAAGCACTGACCGCAGGGCCTTTCACCAGCACGTTTCTGGGGCTGAGAGTCCCAAAAATTACACTTTCAAAAACACTGCTCTGCATTCTCGACAAACACTGGTGTTTTCATCCTAATGGCATTTCAGGGGGCTGCGTCCCAGCAGGGAAGGAAACCCTTATATTATCCCGACTTTGTTAATGTTTTGGAGGCGGAAGGGAAACAGACATGTATTCAAACCCCTAATTTCAGGCTCCAGCAAGGTACTAGGATCCATCACAATACTTACAGATTGTTTCATTTTCTTGGTTGTAACCTTTGTAGCCTGTAAAGTCAAGGCGAGCTTGAATCCAGTGAATAATAAGGAAATAAGGGAAGTGCAACACAACCCTTTAGAGCTGGTAAATTTGTCATTGTTTTAAGCAGTTTCTAAGCCCCCAGGGTGAGTTTCAAGAAGCAGGTTGCCTCCTTAACTCAGTTCCTTCTCTTCCTACTCCAGAGCCGATGGGATGTTGACCTCAAGACTGCTCTGTGCCCCTGCCTGGGGCTGGCTCCCTGCTGGACCTGTGATCCAGGACCAGGCAGAGAATGGAAATCTGCAATCAGCACTCCAAGGGCAGAAGCAGAATGGTTTCTAGGTGGAAAACCAAGGTTTCCCATGAAGTGTTGGAGCCTCAAGCTACATTTCAGGTTCCAATTCTCATTAGAGCTTCACTCTCATTCTTTCTTGCCCTGTGTCCAGTCAGTGAAGATAGAAAATTTCATGTTACCTTGTACAAGACAGCTTTTGGAATCCCAAATATTCAAATGATTTCTCTTTTACCTCTTTGCAAATGGTAATACCCACCGCGAAGAGGCATCACCCAGACGGCAGCCGCCCTCGCGAGGAGTAGCCACGCTGAGCTAGTTGGAAGGTGGACATGGTGGCCTCCAGATTCTCAGGCTTCCTATCTCCTGGTGATAATTAACCAGGTGAAGACAATAGCCATCTTTGGAATAAGTCCATTTCCAAGTGCCTGCCTCTCTCAAACATGATTGATCATTCACTCATCTTTATTGAAGCCAACTATGAATGATTGAAGGGAAGATGAGAATTGTTAACCAGAGTCAAAGAAGGTAGTGTAGGAGAGACCATTCTAGACAGAAGGACGCACACGTGCAAAGGCCCTGAGGGGGGCCTGATGCACTCAGGGAGCACAGGAAGGGCTGTGTGGCCGGGGCTCAGAATCCAGGACGGAGAAAGAGGGAGGTGCCGGGAGCAGGAGGGCGTGATCTGACTGTGTGGAGCCTTCCCGCCATGACTAATAATCCTTTGACAACCACAAAGGCATGGGCATGTCGCATCAGAACAGATACAAGCCATAGGTGGAAGCAGGGTTCCGGAGCCCCCTGCTGTGCCAGATGCTGGATTTGGGGGAGATCCGAGGATCCCAGAGTGGAAGTAGTGAGGGCAGCTTGGGGCAGTGGCTGTTAGTCGACCAATACGGAAGTATATCATTTCGTAAACGATTGGAGAAACTGTTCTGTGCAAATCTGTTAAAAGTCAGTGATGCTTATGGCCATTTTTGCGCATTGGGTTGTTTTCAAATGAGCAAGAGGAAGCCTCTGAGGAGTTTACGTGGAAGCTAACATGATCAGATCTGTGTTTATCCAAAGGGAGAGGGGAAAAAACATCCCTTTGTTATTAAGGGAAAAAGAGGTAATACAAAAACATCATTCCACAATTCTTTTGTAATGAAAACAATAAATGCAAAATAAAACAACCCCGTCACCCCATCGTTCTAAAAGAACACCCTGTGCTTGCCTTCCCTGCTTCCTGGGAGACTCCTAATAAGGTCCCGTCCCTCACGTCCCCAGCTGCCCTCGTGACAAGCACTGCAAGCCTCCAGGACAGCAGGGGTGAGAGGTCTCCGGCGGGAAGCAGGGCCTCCCTTTGAGGCTTAATCAGCTTACACTGTGCCTGAAATTGCTGTCACCTTGGCCTCTTTGGCAATTTTCCCTCTTTAGTAAACTGGCTTTAGTGTTGAATGAATTTGTTTTTATAAAGTCTCAGAGATACCGCATATCTAGTGAACACTGGCCAGGTATGATTTGTGTATAAACCCAGGGCACTTCAGACCACGAAGGCACACAGTCTCCAAGTTCATTGCTTTTGTTTGCCCGCTCACCTTTGTCTTGCCTCTGTTTTCAGTGTATAGAGGACCTACTGTGTGCCAATCATGAAATCTTGCCAGACTTTGCTGCCAAGATTCTGTGGGTCCTACATGCCTTTCTTTCCCTTTAAAGTTTCCTGTCTCCCTTCTCTCTGCATGATGGTGGAGTCCTCTACTCACGCAAAGCAGTTCAGTGTGGAAAAAACGGCCGTGAGTGCCCCAACCACCATGCGGGCATCACGGCTCCTAGCCCCGCCATCGAAGAAATCCCCAAATGTGTCTCCTGGCCTGTAAACGGAAAGAACATGTGTATTCCTGTTGGAAGGAAAGGGGACTGGCTTACACCAAGCGTTGAAGCCCCTTCCAGCTCTCAGATCTGTGACTCTCAGAAACTGCAACAGGAAAGTTATGCAGCTCCTTCTGGATCCATCTGGGAAAAGATGACATACACAGAGAAGTATGTGACTTCTCTTTTTAAAAATTTCAAGCTGCACTTGAAATGGCTGCTTTCACACCCTGTAATGTAGAAAATGACCACGCAACTGCAGTGCCACATCACGGCTTCGAGGGAAAACTGCCCGCGGCCACGTCCAGAGCGGTTCAGACTCCCTGGGACGGCCCCTGTGCTCACTCACTGGGGTCGGATGAGACAAGGCCTGCTGTGTGGGCCAGCCCTGCGGGGGCTCCTGTGTTCCTCCAGAGTCACTGCCAGCCAAAAGCTGCAGGAGCCATGTCCATGCCCGCTTCTTCCCACGTTCATTTTCCCCTGTTTCAAATCATGGAATTCTAGCGGTGAGAGAGCATCTCCCCTGACACAGGTAAGGGGTGGGGGTGAGTCCACGGGTGGAGAAAACGGGGGTCTTGTGCTGTCAGAAAGAGACATCGAAACCACTAAGCACATCTTGAGGTTCAAATCTCTTACGCGTTAAAGCTGAGGACTTCAGGCCCTACTCAAAGCATATTTAACCTATTCACCTTATCTTTTTCCTTCGTTGGGGTTAAAACAAAAACACTGCTGCCCTGGCCAGTTTTGCTCCGTGGATAGAGCATTGGCCTGTGGACTGAAAAGTCCCAGGTTCGATTCCAGTCAAGGGCACATAACAGTTGCAGGTTTGATCCCTGGTCCTGGTCAGGGCAGGTGCAGGAGGCAACCAATTGATGTCTCTCTCTCTCTCTCTCTCTCTGTCTCTCTCTCTCATCGATGTTTCTTTCTGTTTCTTCCCCACCTTTCCGCTCTCTTTAAAAATCAATGGAAAAATATCCTCAAGTGAGGATTTAAAAAAAACAAAGCAAACAAAAATACTGCTGGGTCTCCCTCAGGGGCTTGTCCAGAGGCTCAGCCCGGCACATGGACACAAGTTTCTACTACTACCCACGCCTCTTTCCAGAACTCTTCCATGCATCTCAGGTCTGTTCAGGAAGAGTTCCGAGGCCTGAGAAGCATTTCTACTCAAGTACTGGGGGACTACCATCTCCCAAGCAGCGGGGCGACTGCCTCACCTTTGTATCTGCTCTTGCAGCTGCTCTTGTAGCCGTCAGAGAGCAAGCAGTGTGAAGGTGGGCGGCTTTACACAGGCAGAGCTACCCCCCCCCTTCCTTGCTATGGCAGCCTGAAGGGCAGTTCCCAGGAGTAGGAGGGCGGGTGGAAGGGTGCAGAGTGGACAGGAAACTAGATGTGATTCAGAAAAACAACAGCAGCTGGTGTTGCTCTGCTTTAGCCGTGGGACCTGGAGCGATCACTCTGAGCTTCAGCTTCCTCACCTGCAGAGCGGGGCTAACACTCACTGCCGACTTGTGCTCAGTGGGGAGATGGGCAGGGAGCACCCTCATGCCCTCTGTCCTCCCTCGCAGAGCTCCAAGTCACAGGGAAGGCGGGCTGTGTACTTGGTCGGTCCCTTTTGTCTGATTAGCTATGTTGTCATTCTTTCATTGTCATGGGGACCTTCCAAAGGATGAATGAAGGGTATGGGATCAAGCAGAGAACAAACATAAGCAAGAACAAGTGTGCAGATTAAGATACACACTTCTCCTGATTCGTCCTAGGAGTGGAAAATACCACACAGTGGGAAAGAAGCCAAATCACCTTGACATGCAATTGGATATTGTGGGGTGAGGGGTGGGGAAATGGCAAAGGCCTGCCTGGCTTGTTTTATGTTTTAGTTTTTCTTTTCATTTCTCTCTCTCTCTCTCTCTCTCTCTCTCTCTCTCCCTCTCTCCTTTCTTTTTGCTGAAACAGATTGTTGCAAGGAGAGAAAAGAAACTCATTTTCACAAAATTAACTTTAATTGGAGGTCAAACGTTTTACTTGTCAGCATCTGAAGTTCCCTTGAAGCTAATAAGAACCATCTCTGTACAATGGTTTCATGAAGAGGAGACATCTGAGCTGTGGAAGATACATAAGTTTTACAGCCTAACAGATGTGTGCCTGCACCCTCGCTCTGCTAACTTATTAGCTGTAAGACTTTGGAAAAGTGACTTATTAGAGTAAGTATTTCAACTCTAGGGTTGAGATAACAACTTAAGGAAATGGTCTGGGTAGTCATTACTGAGGGTCGCCATTTCCTCCTTAGGGACAAGAGAGGATTTAATTTCCCTGTCCCTGGGAAGTTAAATGTGGCTATGTGACTTTCTTTGGCCAAGGGAAGGTGACTTCTCCTTTTAAAAATAAAAATAAAAAAGGAAAAGACCGAAAAGCTTGCAGATGTTTAAGAATCTACAAATCATCATGTTACATTTCCATTGGTGCTATGATTATGGAAGCTACTGCCAAGATGTAGCTTCAGTTAGCCTGGTTCTCAGAGGTCTGTGGTGAGCAAAGCACCCACCACTCCTTGCTGTAGGTATAGCATCTTTTGTTGTGTTAAGCCACTGAGATTTGGGTTTGTTTGTTGTTGCAGCAAAACCTAGGCATACTATGACTGGTACAGTGGTGGTTACAATAAAATGTGATGGTGCTTGTAAATACCATTTGGCAGTGGCAACGTGCTTGAAAAGCTTTGTTATTCCACTACACAGAGGCAACTGTGCTGATTAATGGGCTCAAATTAAGGGGCAACTTCTTGCACAAGTCAGGCAGGCTTTCAAAGGCTGCAACTCACTCCAGACTGTTTGTCTTTACCCAGGGCCAGAATCAGGAAAATCCTGAAAAATCTCCCCTAATAGATCTGCCGGGATGACCTAAATGCCACCTCTGCCTTAGAAAAAGCTCCAGTTAAAGGGCCAATCTGAGTCCTGAAAGGGGGAGTGCTCTGGGGAAATCGCCAGGCTCTGAGGTGGAGATAGATGCTAAGGAATGGGGGGAGGCGGGGAGGACATGGTCGAGGGAGGGTCTGGAAGAGCAGCATCTAGAACCGAGGCCTGCATCGTGTGGGAAGTCCTTGGCAATGGAGAGTTTAAGCACACTTCTGCACATGTCCCTGTCTCTCCTCTCGCCACGCTATGTAGTCTATCCTCCCAGAATAATTCTTTTCCTCACACTTCCACAACTTCTTGGGAGTCATGCTTTGTGCCACCAACTCTAACCTCAACTCCAGGGTCCCATTTCCTGGAAATGTTGGCAGTCTCTTCAAGTCAATGTGTCATGGATAGAACATATCACCTCCCACCTCACCACCACCAAAACCATTTCCCATTCCTTACTCCATATCTGGATGCTGGGGAAACATCTTCCCAATCACTCAAGCTCAAAATCACACAGTTTTTATGGCCTTCTTGGAACACTCTTTTTTCCATTAATGTGAAAAGGAAAAATGCAGACAAAACAAATAACATAAGGTATTATTTGGGCCAGGTGAGGTTGTGATTCAATCTTGGTGTGAGTTTATTGCTTTGAAAATTTGTCTTGAGGGGAATGTCTCTGATAGTGGAGGTACGATGTGGACTGCCTAACTCTTTCAGGCCATAGTAAAGGGTTGTTTCTGGTCAATGAAATTTAAAATGAAACTTTTTTCAATAAGTTTCATAAACATAGACTAAGATCCCATTTCCCACTTAGCCAATGACCAATGATTTAAAAAGCAAAATGAGATGTGAATTCCAGAAAAGATGGGATAAGAAAGGACACACTAACTGCAACTATAAATCCTGGACAGATGGATGGAGCAGCTCTCTGAGGACTCTGAAACATAAATTGTAACAAGCAGATTAGGGAAGGAAGACAGAATGCAAAGTCCCACTAGCCCAGCGGTGGGCTTGCCATTTTTTCATTTTTTATTTTTTGCTTCAGAGTTGTCCAACCTGGACTCAACGGAAGGCAGAAACTCTGCAGTGTGCACCAGGGCAGAAGAAGCTTCCAGAGAAGCCCTCTTTTTCTGTCCAAGAAACAAGAAAGGGGACTGCTAACCTCAGAGAGATGGGGGACATCCTCTGGCTTTTGTTTCCCTTCTTTCCAGCCTCTGGGCATAGGCAACGCTGTGGCTTCAGAGGCGGGAGTGGTGGGGGGAGGGGGCAGACACCTAACACTCTAGGGGAGGGGATCTGCTTTAAAATAGGCAAAGCTGGTTTTAATCTGCAAGAGCAAAATTATTGAAATTAGAGGTGATTTAACCAAGCTACTTTGACAAATGCCACTTTAAACTGGTTTCATTCCATTAGAATCTGTTTGCTCTGCCAGGAGTCATTTCACTATTTTGTTTCTAATGTGAAGCAGTATCACCTGGCTGAACCCAGTTTCCTTCTTCTCAATGGTTATGACTCCATCCTGTTGATCTGACCCAGTAAGAACAAGTCAGAACCAGGCTTATCTGGTCTCAGTCCGATGAATTGCTCTGAACCTGGTCTGTCCTGGGTTGCAATGGTTTATTCCCCTTGAGCTGGCTGTACACAACTTGGTCCAGGAAGGTTGGATTTGACCTGGTTAAAACTAATTAAAAATTGATTTTAGCTGACCTGGAATCCATCTGCTATGTTGAGAACCAGTTGGTTTCTGTTAGGAACCTGACATTCAGAAATGGCTTGGCTGGTCTGAGCCCACTGTGAGCCGCACTGACCCGGATGAAGTTGGAACTCTTCAGTCTGGTCTGAAACACTAAAAAAATGGGCGGAGGGGTGCAGAGGTTAGGGCCTAAGAGGGGTGAAGGAGGAAAACAAGGTATTACATCTACTCTCTTCTACATATAGGTCAGTATGGAGGATCAAGGTCCCAGAGAGGTAGGAGAGTATAGAATGGAGGGATTGGGTCAGAAATCAAGTAGGGACAAACTTGTATTGTAATTAAATAAGGAGGGGAAAGAAATTATATGGATGTGGTAAATGTTAGCTTTAATATCATATGAAGGAAATCTTAAATTTTAGAATAGTAACTTTGGTTAAACAATTTATGTATTCTTTTGACAAGTCTATCAAATTTCCAATAGCTGCAGTTTCAGTCCTCTGAGACTTGGAGAGCACACACACATCGTGTCCTGGCCTCACTATACCTCCCCTGTCCCCAGGAATGTCAGGAACCTGGGGGAGGGCCTTTGGCAGCCTAGGGAAGACATTACAGGAGTTTGCAATGGCCTCCTCACGTGACCCTATCGAACGGACCCACGTTCTGGGCTGTAGCAAGTGACCACCTCTTCATCACTTCCTGTTGTCATGTAAGTGTCAGGGCTGTGGCAAAGGCAATCTTCTCCAACCCCTTCAATAGAGGTGACGCTGGTGTTAGGATGACCATATGGCCTGTGTGCCCAACACAGTCCTGGTTTACATCTGAGTCTCAATGTCATAATTAATAGTGGTCCCTTTCCTCCCGAAGTTGTAAAAGTTTGGGCAACAAATTACATGATCAAGCTTTCTAAGCCCTGCCTCCTCCCATCTGTCTCTCGGTTCCTCTCTCTTTTCTCTTCCACAGAGACTGCATTCATTCTCATGACTTAAAATTCCTTCTCTTTGAAGATAACTCCAGAACTTTTTATCTTTGTCCCTTTTCCCCCGAGTTCCAGTCCATAATTTCCACTGGGATATTAAAAGAATCACCCACTTGGTGCTGGTGGAAATGACACAGACTGACAGGTATTGCTTCAGCTTGCTGCCCAGTACACACCCTCCACCCAGAAACTTGTTGCCTGAGGATTTATCCAGCCCAGCCCCTCACTAAAGAAAGATAGGAAATGTGTTCCCATGTTGGAAAATAAAAGGTATTTGCACATATTGCCAGGGTGCTTCTGGAGAGCATCCAGGAATCATTCCAGAAACTCTATTTCCAGGTGTGTGTTTCCTTAGAGTCTAAGGAAACGTTGTGCAGCCGAGATGGAACTCCCTGCCAGGTGCCACTGGCTGTAGGTGTAGCTGTGGTGAAATAGCAAAGGGAGGCGTCGTGGGAGAAGCACCACATGAAAGGGCAGAGCGCACACTCCACCCCTGAGGAAGCCATAGGCAGGTAGCTGTTGCGTTTCCAGAATGTGCACATTAAAGGGACCCACTTCCCCAGCTGCAGACCTACAGCAAGGACATGCTCCAGAGGAGACGGGCTCCACTCTGGATCAGGGAGCCAACTCATACTTCTGCTGGACCCTGGGCTCCCACAGCAGGCTGTTTTGCACCAGCCTTAGCCTGGGAGAGAAGCAGGGTGCCTGCCTGCTTTGGGAACTGGAGAAGAAACTTGGGAGACAGGAGTGGAGGTCAACGGGCTGGCATGCCAGTTCCGGAGATGGGCAGCTTGTCCAGAGTCAAGATTTGGGCTGATTCATTCATCTTGTCTGTGAAGAGAAGGACAAACTCCAGTGGAAAATTTCTGAATCATGTACCCGTATTCACCCAGAAGAAGGGCCTTCTTGAAGTGCATCTATTTCTTTTCTTCTTCTTTTTTTCAATCCTCCACCAAGGATATGTTTTTTTAATTATCGGTTTAGAGAGGAACAGAGAACAGAAAGAGAGAAACATCTATGTGATAGATAAACATGGATCTGTTGCCTCCTACACATGCCTGAACAGGGATTGAACTCGCAACCTTTTGGTGCACGAAACAGCGCTCAACCAACTGAGCCACCTGACCAGGGCTCGAAGTGCATCTATTTCTTTGATTATGAAATATGGCCCAAATTCCATTGAAAAAATAATTTTAATACCATGTATTAGAATAATAAAAGAAAAGAAAACTTACGTAGTTAAATACCTACTAAGCACTAGGCTCTCTGCTGGGTGTGTTACTGAAAGGAGTTTATTTGAATCCTTATGCAAACCTCCAAGGGGAAGCAGCAGCCAACTTGGAGTCTTGGTAGTCAGCGACTTAATTCACCAATTTGAGCTGCCGTTTTCACACAGATAAAATGAGCTGACCCTACCCCGCCAGTGTCCATTGCAGAGTGACTGACAGCTCTAAATGAAATCACAGCCCACAGAAGCTGCAGAATGTGCAGCTCGTTGAAATGTAATGTAACCCAAGCTTGAAGGGAAGTGGGTTGGCTCTTCTGACATGATTCTTGGATATTGTTCCCTTGAGCAAGTGTTGTCATTTTAGGAGAGGGAGTCTGTCCTGGGTGGGGTTTCCCCAAAGGCAGACCCTGAGCTGAGGATTCCAGTAATTGTAACTTACTTGGGAGGTGATCTCAGGAAGCATGCGGGGGAGTGAGGAGGTGATACAGGGAAAAAGGAAAGCTAATAAAGGTGTGTTGGTCAGTGGGTTAGCACCGTGGGCAGCTGGGGTTCAGTCCTGCTGGGGATCCTCCGGGGACTGTGGAGCTTTCCAGAGTTACCACCAACTGCTGCTGCTCACTGGGCAAGGGTCCTCTTACAGTGTTAACTCACTAGCAGCTCTGACATGTCCCCTAAGGCAAAGCCTGGGCTGGGAGTGCTGAAGCTCAGATAAAATGAGCCGACCCTACCCCGCACAGAGATCCAGGAAAACACTCCTTGGTGGGGAACTGTCCGCAGATAAACTCCACGGCAGACCCAGGGGAGATGGTTGGGGGGCCAAGAGTGCCTCCTAAAGAGAGCCCCAGCCTCCTGCCCAGAAAAGGAGGAAGGGAGGGCGCCTAGAGGGGAGTGAGGGGAGAAGAAAGGCAGCCCCTGAACTTGCAGAGTGTGCCCGACATCAAAGCCTAGACTTGAAAGTTTAGAAATTGGTCTTCCAGGAGCAGAGTGCTTCTGTCCCATTCCCCTTGTATTCCTCTCCTTCCCCCGTGCCCCACACCCCACATTTGAAGTGTGAATCCATTTATAGGGGCTGGCAGGAGAACTGGAGGCTGAAAGTGCCCTCACAACTTGTCCTACGCAATGGAGGCTCTCTTCAGCCTGTTAGACAATGGCAGGAGCATTTATGGTGGCCACATGGCAGAGTGTTTAAGCAGGGAATCTTAAAATGATACCTTCGGGACTTTAACTTTTGGAGTGAGACCAATCTGGGTTCAAGGTCTAGTGCCTTCCCCTTCTATTTGTGTATCTCAGGCCAGTTTCTTCATCTTTTCATGCTAAAGTTTCCTCATTTGTAAAACTGGGTAAAATCATCGTAAACTTCTCATAGATTTGCTGTGAGAGTTAAAAGAGACATTGCATCAAATGCCCTTTTCACAGTATCTGGCACCTAGAAAATACTCAGTGAACTTTAGTTATTATTTCTCACTCATTCAACAATTATTTATTAAGGCTCTTCCATGTGTCAGGTCCTATTTCAGGCACTAGTAATACATCAGTGAACAAGACAGACTCAGTATTGCCATGAAATTTAGATTCTACTGCTTTAGAGTCAGACAATAAACAAGTAAACACATTAATGATCATTGTAATTTCAGGTAATAATAAGTGCTTGAGCTCTAAATAATGTGAAGAAGTAAGGATGAAAAGATCCTGAGGCAGCAATCTAGGCAGAGGATATAAGAAATATGAAAGCTATAAAGTGAGAATAAAGTTAGTGGGTTGAGAAAAAGCAAAACAGTTGGTATAGTTAGAATAAGGAGGGCTAGAGAGAGAAGGTGAGAGTGAGAGGCAGCCATGGTAAAGGAATCTGGATTTCATTTTAAGTGTTTAGCTGGGGATGACATGATTTTATTTGCATTTTTAAAATATCCACTTGGGTGACAATAGAGTGAGGGAGGGACACCAAGCGAGGAAACAGAGAGATGAGTTATGAGACCATTAGAGGGAGATGGGGTGGCTCAGAGAGGTGGCATCAGAAAAGATGTTGAGAAGTGGTTGAATCTAGCATGTATTTTGAGGATGGGACCAATCAAACTTATTGATGGTTTAGATGTGGTGTAAGGTGAAGAGAAAACTGAATTACAACTCATAGGCTTGGAGCCTGAGCATCTGGGTAAATGGTGGTGCCCTTGACCAAGAAAGGGGTAACTGAAGAAGACACAGGCATGGAGAGGGGGTCTGGCAGGAAATTCAGCGTTCTACTTTGGACTGTCCAGCAGGTATCCAAGTGGACATGGTAAGAAAGCAGTTGGCTTAGAGCGGAGATCTAGACTGGAGAAATGTTTGGGAATCATTATAGTATAGCCAGTATTTAAAATTACTCCTGGGTAAGATCACCTAAGGAGTGAGGGGTGGTAGCGAACAGCCTGACGACTGAGCCTGGAACACTGACATTTAGAGGGAAAGAAGAGGAGGAGAAGCCAGCAAAGGGCATGAAGGAGTAACCAGTGAGTAGGAGGATAGCCAGGAGAACGGGCTACTCCAAAATTTAAGCAAAGAGAATGTTTCCAGAAGAAGAAAGTGACCTACTGTGCTAAATGCTCATGAGAGATCAACTAATATGAAGACTAGAACTGACCAGTAGATTTAGCAAGATAGAGTTGTTGGTGACTTTCAATATTACTGTGAAGACTAATGCCTGGATGATATGTGTCCAAAAAAGACTAGGATAGGGGAATTAGAACTAGTAGCAACAGCTGTTTTGAGGAGTTTTGCTATAAAGAGAACAAAATAAATAATAAATGAAGGAAGAATTGGAGGTTGAGGAGAGATTTATTTATTTATTAATATAAGAAGGGATGTTACAACACATTGATATGCCAATAGGATGAACCACTAGAAATGAAAAAATTAATGACACACGAGTAATATGCAAAGTCCTTGAATGGAAAGAAGGATGAGGATAAGGAATAGGACCTGTGCACAGATGACAGGTTGCTATGGACACAGACAGAGGCAAGTCATCCTTTGCAACAGGAAGAAATGCAGAGAGTAGAACTATGGCTGCATGAATGTTCCTGGATGCTTAGGAAATTTACTTCTTTCTTTAGAAAATTTCCAAAAATTCAACTTAGCACCTAGTAAATGGCTCAGCTGGAGCTGGAGGTTTTGTGCTACCTGCCAAGCAGTTGAGGTTCACAGCTAATCCCAAGAGGGTAGGGAACATGAGGTTAGAGACCACATTCTTTTCCATCCTTGTAGGCTTTCAATAAATGTTCATTGACTTGAATTATGAAAAACTTAACTTCACTTGCTGAAGGTCTCTTTAAAAGATATTTAAAAATGGTTCAGGAAGCCATTATGTAGCCTCCACAGTAGTCTGAGCAAATCTGTCTGCAGATGTGAAACAGGAAAGGATGGAATCTTCCACCCCTGAGAGCTAGGTTTTGTCCACTGACTTGGCTTCTGTCCAATAATATGGCTTCCTCTTAGTCCCACTAACTATCTGACCATGCCGGATGGCAAGCTCCCTGAAGGAAGAGGTCATGGCTTAGGCAATAGTCTATGGCTTCCCCAACCACCCCAGGTGCTTAGCCAATGTGTGTTAGTGCAAACAATGGGGCCTCTGCTTATAGTTATTAGGGACGGAGAGCAGATCTCCTAGATATAAAAGAAGACCCTCTTCACATCATGTTCCCTTAAAGGATTCTGACTGAAACACTGAGCCTAGACCCCAAATACCTCTGAGAAAAATAATTTCAAAGTTATCAATGAGGAAAAGCTCCCACACAGGAAGGTCTGGAGTTCTAGTATATTCCCCTCGTCACCTAGCATTAGGTTTTCCCTGGGGTTTCCTGGCCCCTCAGGAGCTGCCTTATCCACACAGTCTTCTCTTCCTTTCTCCCACTGCTCCATTGGGACCTGTGCCCACCTCATTCCCCTCACCTCTACACCTAGGGGTCCCGCTTCTCTTTGACCCTCTGTTGAGGGTTTCAGATCCATGGAATCTTCTAAGGATACTTCTAGGAAATTTAGAAAACCAGCTCTCATAGTCAAAGGTCTTTATAGATATAAGATAATGAATCTTCCAGACTTTCAAAAATGGCCTCCTCTTGGCCTGACCCCTGTGTGTTCCCAAGCCCCCCTCATATCTCCATGGCTGCATGGAAAGTCTGTGGAAAGGGCTGAGGCTGCAGAAATAGGCCTCCACATCTGAGTGGCTGCCTGCCTACCAGAACCGGGTACAAGGCAAATTGCTTTTGAAGACCCCGACCAGCATGTACACACTGAAAACTTGCTTTTCTTTATTGGATGGTCCAGAAAGGATTCAAGGCTTCAAAGCAATTCTGCACACAAGATGGTAATTGCAGCTGGAAGAAGGGACCATGAGTGAGGAGTGCCCCCAAACTTGGGTCAAGTTGCTCTTTGAGAGCCAAACCTACATATCAGATTATGGACAGATATAGCCACCTTACAGAAGGTGAGGCCCGCAGGCCAGAACAAGACTGTGCATTCGTTAGTTGATTAAATTAGCATATCTAAAGAAAGAGTGTGTGAAAACAAGCAGAAGTAGGTCAGCAAGGAAATGATAAGAACCTTCATCAGAAAGGCCCACTTGGGAAGAGTCCATCTCTGCCCTGAGTTGTACTTACAGTCACCTCATCACAGTCACCATCCTGCTGGCTTAAGAAGTGAACTGGCTTAAAAGGTGAACGCCTCTGGAGTACCCAAACGTCAGCCTTTGGTAGATCCAAACACTCCTTCCTTGTCTCCGATCTTCCTCTGCCCCTCATGGGTAAATGGAGACTGAGAATGGTGTGCACACAGCAGGGAAGATCCTGGTACAGGGAAGCAATTACTCTGTGAGGTGGGTCATGGGACAGGAAGAGAGAGGGGTCAACAAAACTATTCAGATCAGAATCAATACCTTCCTTTAACCCCACCTGGTTAAAAAAAAATCATCAAATTCCTTGGTGCAGAAGAAGTTAGTCATTAACTTTAGAACCCTGCCCTGTAGTGTGCATAGTTCAATGTTGTAGCAGGAATTCCCAAGCCCACCAGTGATCTGCTACAGGGACTCATGGGACTCTGGATGTGGCTTCACTCATGGCTATGGTTTTTTACAGTACAGGCTACAGAGCAAAATCAGCACAGGGAAAAGGTGTGTGGGGAGAAGAATCGCACGTTCCCAAGAGCCCTCTCTTGGTGGAGCCACACGGGATAAGCTTAATTCCTTCAACAAGAAGTTGTAAGAACATATCAGGGAAGCTAATTGGAAATTCAGTGTATACGTTTTTTATTGGGGACTGTCACAGGGATCCAGTGGTACAAAATTTTTGACTCCGCAAAGAAAACCAGGTGTTCAGCATCATAATATTATACACACATACGGGCACAAGTGAGCTACCCTTGTCATTTAGGAAACGTTTCCTATCAGTGTGGGGGACTGTTACTGACAAGTTCCCACACCCAGCCACCAG
>NW_005871089.1:1845879-1848667 GCF_000147115.1 Myotis lucifugus | reverse complement strand
TTATCCATGTAGGAACCACATAAAGTTTTCTTTCGAAAGTATAGGTCCAGCTCTTCCCAGGCCTGGTGGAGCAGAGGCACCATCATGGGGTTGCAACCGCCACAACCAAGGGCGAAAGGTTCATGCAAGTTTCCCAAGAGCCAGGGCATCTACCTGAGGCCTTGGCCAAGCTGTGCAGGCTTCTGGCCAACGAACCAACTCCACCTTTCATAAGGTTGTGCATGAGTCGCACCAACCCGCCGCCTCTGTCCTTTCCCCAGAGGATCAGAAGATGAAGCTTCCTGGCCGGGAGGGCAACGCTGCTGTGGTTGCAGAGACTACAACTGATGAGGTGCATGTCCAGGTGGCGCCCAAACTGAGGGTGCCTGCACTTCGTGGGAAGAGCAGCACAGGAGCTGCAAGGCTGGAGGCAAGATCCTCACCTTCGCCTAGCTGGCCCCGGACTCCCCCCAGTGCCATGGACCGTCCAAGGGCCCAGAGGTGCCGGCATTTCAGGAGGCCCCGGGAACCCTCAAGGCACATGGAACCCTGCGAACATAGGTAGGATCCAAGGGCGGGAAGGGCCAGCGTGCCAGAGGCCCAGGGCCAGCTGTGACTACAAAACAAAAACCAACCCTAGATCCTACCTTGCTATTAAAAAGATTTTGGATGCTAGAAAAAAAAAAGTATAGGTCCATATATTATCAACATCCTTTGCTATCTTCTTAAGAGTCCTGAGCTTAAAGCACTCCTCCAGACGTGGACGTGAATATATTTTTCTACCAGGAAGACCCCATGTGCCACTGCCATCAAGATTCTAGCTCCAAGTTGGCAAAACAGCACAAAGGCCATGCTCTGCCCCTTCACACCTCCTCCCAGGGCCGCACGGTGGCTCCTTGCTGAATTGGGCTCTAACACAGGCCAACTTGAAGTGCTAAATATTGTTCACAAACTGTCCCTTTCTCACCCTTCCCCAAGCCAAAGTTCATCAGCGTGGAGGCTCCACAGCACACCTCGCCCTGGAGGCAGCAGCCCTTCCTCCTGAGTGTAGAAAGGCACCTTCCCACAGAGTCCTCCCTTCATGCTCCACCTTCCTCAGTCAGGACAGTATTTACTTATTTTTGCCTTTCTGAAGTAAGCTGTTCCCCCAGCTCAGGCTAGGTCATAGTGAAATTTTCATTAGACAGTTTCTCAAATATCCTGTGATATATGAACTCAACCACCTTAAAATCAACCTTGAATCTATGCAATGGGAATGATTCAATTTCTCTTAGACCCATGGAAAGCCTAATCCCCAACCCCATTTCACACAGGAATGACTTAGCCTGGTTTACCTTTCTTTTCTTTTTTCAAAGGACAGAGTTTAGGGACGCTGTGAGAGATTAACCCCCTGCCCTGGGCCTACCTAGTTCAATCAGTCCGTTCACAGGAGCCAGACTTGAGTGCCCCTCCACAATACAGAACTTTGCCCCAGTAGGAATTCCCTTTCTGTTGTTTCCCCTCCAAATTTAGAACCTTGGCCCTATGTGTGTGTGATGGCAGGGGGGCGGGGGTGGTGCTGTTTTAGGACAAATGACATCATGCAGACCCATAGAAACAGATGTTCGGACTTTCTGTGCTCTGTGAACTCAGTTTCGTGCCACCTACTGAAATGGAAACTCACCGGTCAGTACTGAGGGATTTCTAAGATGAGTGGGTGGGACTGCAATGCTTTCCTTTCATTAAAACAGGAAAGGTCTGGGCTGGAACATGTTAGTGAGGACGCCAGAAATGGGCATGAAAGCCGGTGCTGAAACCTGAAGTAGGCAAGGGCTCCAGTCCACTGAGCAGCTTTGTAAGCGAGATGCTGAAATAATTTTTCCGCTCCACCTCCCCACTCCCTACCTCCAGAAAGGCACAGGATATTTTTAGCAGGAAAAATAAATGCCCCATAAAAATGAACATAAAAATACCATACAGGAGACAGGGCACCCTCCCACCAGTTTCCAAGAGATCCCTGGAGTGACCATTAAATTAAACAGGCTTCAAAGCCAGTATTGGAGGCTTTGCTGAATTGGGCTCTAACACAGGCCAACTTGAAGTGCTCAGGCTAGGTCATAGTGAAATTTCGTGGGAAGAGCATGGCAGCACTGGGCCGAAAAGAGCTGGGAAGGAGAACAGAAAAAAGAAACTGGCCCAAAGAACCCCACACATAATTCAGGGGAGCATGGGACTGGGTGAAAATCCACAAAGCACACAGTATGCCTCTTCTCTGACCACAGAACCATTTTATTTCCAAAGCCGATGACCTTCCCTCCATGCTCATCTTCCCTGACCTTTCTGTATTCCACACATTCCTCCTGCTCTTGGCTTCTGTGGAGCTGCCTTATCTTCATGTTCCTCCCCATCTCTGCCGCAAGCTTAACAGGTCAAAATTTGAGACCCTGATTTTCCTCCCCAAACCTGCTCGAATCTTCATTCCTCCCTCCATTAAAGCACCTCCAGTTCCCCAGGCCTGGACTTTGGGGTCATCCTTGACTTTTCCTCTCACACTCCACATCCAATCTGTCAACAACTCCTGTTGGTTCAATTTTCAAATATACTGAGATCTAACCACTTTCACCACCTCCACTGCGCCCTTCCCCTGACCCCATCCTAGTCACCATCAATTTCACCTGGATTATTGCACTGCCTTGCCCTTGCCCCATTCAGATCAGGGACTCCCAATATAGAAGTCAGTCACATATTACTGTAATGAAAGTAAGGTTATGTCGCTCTGCTCAAAGCACATTCCAAAGCCTTTCGATTCTACTTTGAGGGGAAACTGAAG
>NW_005871089.1:1841652-1843541 GCF_000147115.1 Myotis lucifugus | reverse complement strand
GTTCCTTTCAAGATGCATGATTCGTGCACTGTGCCCCTTGTTTGTAGATAAATGCAAGCGGCACATACTCTTCCTTGTCCCCAAGCCATTGTGAAAGCTGCCCCCTGAGCCTAGAATGCCCTTCGCCTCTTTCCCTTCCTGCTCTTCACCCATCAAATAATACCACACCCTCAGGACACTTAGGAAAGCCCTCCTTTGAAAAGCTCACTCTGTCCCCTCCCCAAGGTGGCTTAGCTGCCCCTCTACTGTGTTCCCATCATATAATCTGTTCACCCTAGCAGCATGGGCCATGCTGAGGGACATCTACCTGTGTAGTCATCCACTTCCCCAACCTAGGCTGTGAGCTGGGGCCATGTCCTATTCATCCACCTAAACTAGTATCTGAGGCAATACTCGGCACATAGTGGGTGCTTGGTAAATGTTTTTTGAGTGAATGAGCAAATGTGGCCGTGAAAAAATGGATGACTCAGAAACTGAATGAAGAAATGCAATACTTCACCAGCCCAAGTGGAGGTATGTGAGGGCATGACGAGACTGGAAAAACACACATTTTAGGAACAGAACCAACATGGCACCCGCCCCACTGGCCTTCTATCCTGAGTTCTCTCCCTGCACACACTTGTTCTCCCTAAGCCACCTCACCCTTCCCGGAGGCTTCCCTTCCCATCTGAATGTCATGGATTCCAAAAGGGTGTCCCGAATTCTGTGGCAAACTTAAGACAAGCTTTTCTTTTCTTTTTTAAATATATTTTATTGATTTTTTACAGAGAGGAAGGGAGAGGGATAAAGAGCTAGAAACATTGATGAGAGAGATACATCTATCAGCTGCCTCCTGCACAACCCCCACTGGGGATGTGCCTGCAACCAAGGTACATGTCCTTGACTGGAATTGAACCTGGGACCCTTCAGTCCGCAGGCCGACGCTCTATCCACTGAGCCAAACCAGTCAGGGCAAGACAAGCTTTTCTTGCCTATGGCTTTTTCATTTGAATTTTTACTGCCATCACTTTCTCCGTGCGAGAGCTCTTGTATCTCTCAATTCAGGGAGTGTTTACACTCCAGGAACAAGGAGCTCTTGTGCAGGCTGCGTTCTGAACCTCCACTAACTGAGGCAACTCCTGCCATAATGCTCAGGTTCTGGAAAGGTTGTAGCAAGTTTGGCAAAGGTAACTTCATCCTCTATTCCCATGGGATGTGGTGTTTCACCGTGACAGAGGACAGAGAAGCAAAATTACACTTATTTGCCTTGAAATGCAGTAGAAAAATGTAAAACCCAGGGCCTGGAAGTGTAACGCAGGAGTGGGGAACTTCTGGCCTCTAGCTCTTGGCTTGGTTTTCTTCCAACCTTTGGCAAATAGAACAAACAGTAGTGCATTAAAGAAGAAAGATACTTATCAGTCAGATACCACTGTCTGGAAATTATCCAGAGCCAACTGGAAGGCATGGGTGGTGATGCATTTTACAAGCATGTTCTCCATTAGCCTATTCCAATTCAGAGTTCATTTTGGCTTTTAACTTTTCAAGTCAGCTCTCTTTCTTCAGAACCTGTGTTAAGTTTTAGAGGAAGTCTTCTGCTTCCCACTCTTGTTTTATTTTGTTGACTGAAGCCATAAAGTCACTAGACCTAAGAGTTGGAAAGACACTTATAGATTACCTGGTCTAAACCCCTCGTTTTATGGGTGAGGAAACTGTCAGAGGTAACCTTTACTTTGAATTTTATGAGGCCTGTTAGTGTTGACAACAAGATTGATCACTCTGCTCCTGAGACTGAAGGTTTGCAAGGGGAAACATACTAGTACAGAAAAGGCGGTGTTCTTCCTTACAGAGGGAGGGAAGGGAGCATACAGCGCATCTCCAGCTGGTGGAAAGCAACCACAGTGGGATGGCTA
>NW_005871089.1:1802838-1841552 GCF_000147115.1 Myotis lucifugus | reverse complement strand
CCCCTAATCACTCTCCTGCCAGCCTGATCAACGCCTAACTGCCCCCCTGCCGGCCCAGTCGCCCCCAACTGCCCTCCCTGCAGGCCTGGTTGCCCCCAACTGACCTCTCTGCAGGCCTGGTTGCCCCCAACTGCTCTCCCTTGCCAGCCTGGTCACCCCTAACTGCCCTCCCTCCCCTGTAGGCCTGGTTGCCCCCAACTGTCTTCCCCTGCTGGCCAAGGATGGAGATACTACCTTTATTTTCCAAGGCTGCTTATTATATAAACTAGAGGCCCAGTGCACGAAATTTGTGCACTGTGTGTGTGTGTGGGGGGGGGGGGCGGGTGTCCCTCAGCCCAGCCTGCACTCTCTTCAATCTGGGACCCCTCGGGGGATGTCCAATTGCCAGCAGGCAGACATCCCTCTCACAATCCGGGACTGCTGGGTCCCAACTGCTCACCTGCTTACCTGGCTGATTGCCCCTAATTGCTTCTGCCTGCCTGCCTGATCACCTCCTAACCCCCCCCTGGCAGCCTGAACAATGCCTAACTGCTCCCCTGGATGCCCAATTGCCCCCAACTGCCCTCCCCTGCTGGCCTGGTCCCCCCCCCCAACTTTCCCCCCCCGGGAGACTGGGTACCACCAACGGGCCTCCCCCTTAAATCTGGGCACCTCCAAATTCTTTTTTTTTTACTCCATCTTGTGACCACATGGGGGTGGCCATCTTGTGCAAGGGCATGATGGTCAATTTGCATATTACCTCTTTATTATATAGGATATCTTTGAAAAGATAATCCAGATAAAGCTGACAATGTCTCTGCTTAGAAGACTGAGAGGAACACAAGAGACTCATGAAGAATTGTACCTCAACAATTACTCTCTGGTTATTTATTTCTAACATAACTGTGGTCAGAGAACATAGTCTGTGGGTATAGATCGTTAAGGCACGTATGCAGAAGGCTGGGGAAGGCCTCTAGGAATGCCAGCACCACACATCACAGCACCTGAGACCAACTCCATTCTAAGTTGCTATACCAGGCATTGCCTCCATTCAGAGAATCTTCTTTAAATTCTTGGAAAGAAGCAGGTTATCTCCAAGAGGACATAACCTTCTTAGTGTGCAATCCGCTGTCATTGGAGGTGTGGGGAGAAAGGCAATGAGGAAGCAAAGGTCTTAGTGCAGCCAGTTACCCATCGTACCTGTGTTCTAACCAGATTCTCAACCTGGGGGGATCTCGAAGCAGCCCAGATATTCTCCCCAACTTCCCAACCCTTCCATTTTCCCATTCACACACTTGGCATCGGGGTTGCTCTAGCTAATTTCCAGCCTATAGAAGTGATGTAGAAAATAAGATCTTGCCAAAGCAATTGGAAGACATGTCAGAGCAAACTTTTCCCTCCATAGCTGTACCTACTGCCCCACTATTCCCAACACAGACTGCCACAAGCTTCAGACAGTTCACAAGGGTCTTTGATCTCCTCATGCCTTTTCAAAGTTTTTATGTCGGTTCTGCAGACTCTGCCTTCTCCCCTCCTCTATCAATTTCTTAACCCTAGCTGCATATAAGTTGGATCTGAGGAGTATTTTAAAAATAATAGTGCCCAGATTCTACTTCTGGACATTCGGATATAATTGGTCCAAGGAGGACCCTTGATTATCAATAGATTGTATAGCTCCCTGGGTAATTCTAATGTGCAAAAGAGGTTTGCAATCCCTGTTTCTAATTTCCTTTGAAATGATTTTGGAAAGGGGCCTCACAGCCCAGGTTTCTTAATCTTCTTGTCAGGAACTGGACACTTATATTTTATTGTTGTATTTTTTAAATTTTTATTGTTGAAAGTATTACATATGTCCTCTTTTTCCTCCCATTGACCCCTTATAGCCCAACCACACCCCCTGCCCCAGGCCACCACCATCCTATTGTCTGTGTCCATGGATTATGCATATATGCATGCAAGTTCTTTGGTTGATCTCTTCCCACCCACCCACTCACCTCCACCTTCCCTCTAAGATTCTACAGTCTGTTCCATGCTTCTATGTCTCTGCATCTATTTGTTTATCACTTTATTTTGTTACTTAGATTCCACATATAAGTGAGATCATGTGATACTTGTCTTTCTCAATGTTGTGTCAAAGGGTAAGAAAGCCTTCTTTTTTACTGTTGCATAGTATTCCATGGTATAAATCAATCACTTTTTTATCCACTCATCTACTGACGGGCACCTGGGCTGTTTCCAGATCATAGCTATTGTAAATTGTGCTGCTATGAACACAGGGGTGCATACATTCTTTCTGATTGGGGTTTGGAGTTTCTTAGGATATATCCCTAGAAATGGGATCACTGGGTAAAATGGCTGGTCCATATTTAATATTTTGAGGAAACTCCATACTGTTTTCCATAGTGGCTGCATCAGTCTGCATTCCCACCAGCAGTGTACTAGGGTTCCTTTTTCTCCACATCCTCATCAACACTTGTCATTTGTTGATTTGTTGATAGTAGCCATTCTGACAGGTGTGAAGTGACACCTCCTTGTCATTTTAATTTGCATCTCTTTGATGATCAATGACTGAGCATTTTTTCATTTGTGCCTTGGCCATCTGTATGCCCACTTTGAATAACTGTCTATTTAGGTGCTTTGCTCCTTTTTAAATTGGATTGTTTGTCTTACTTTTGTTAAGTTGTATGAGTTCCTTATATATTTTGGAGATTAACTGTTTATCAGACGTATCATTGGCAAATATGTCCTCCCACACCGTGGGCTCCCTTTTAATTTTGTTGTTGGTTTCTTTTGCTGTGCAGAAGCATTTTATTTTGATGTAGTCCCATTTGTTTATTTTCTCCTAAATTTCCGTTGCCCTAGGAGATGTATCTGTAAACATATTGCTATGAGAAATGTCTGAGATTTTTGCTACCTATGGTTTCTTCTAGGATTTTTATGGTTTCATGACTTACATTTAAGTCTTATGTCCATTTTGAGTTTATTCTTGTGAATGCTGTAAATTGGTGGTCTAGTTTACTTTTTTTTGTATGTATCTGTCCAATTTTCCCAACACCATTTATTGAAGAGTCAGTCTTGATTCCACTGTATGCTCTTGCTTCCTTTGTCAAATGTTAATTGAATGCAATGATTTAGGTCAATTTCTGGGGTCTCTGTTTCATTCCATTGATCTATATGCTTGTTCTTGTACCTCCTACTTAGTTCTTTCTCAAGATTGCTGCAGGTATTTGGGTTCTTTTTTGGTTCCATGTATATTTTTGGTATTTGTTATAGATCCATGAAATATGCCGTTGGTAATTTAATAGGGATTGCATTGAATCTATAGATTGTTTTGGGTAGTATGGACATTTAAATTATGATCATTCTACCAATCCATGAACACAGTATATTCTTGCACTTGTATATATCTTCCTCTATCTCTTTGTTCAACATCCTCTAGTTTTCTGAGTACAAGTCTTTTACCTTCTTGGTTAAGAGTATTCCTAAGTATCTTAATTGTTGTATTACTGTGGTAAATGGGATTGTTTAGTTTCTCTTTCTGCCAATTCATTATTAGTATATAAAAATACCATTGATTTCTGGGTGCTAATTTTGTATCCTGCTACATTTCTGAATTCATTTATTAAATCTACTAGTATTTTGGTGGAGTCTTTAGGGTTTTCTATGTACAATATCATGTCATCTATGAACAATGAGAATTTTACTTGCACCTTTCAAATTTGGATTCCTTTTATGTTAATCTTCTTGTCTGATCACTGTGGCTATGACTTCCAGTACTATGTTAAATAAGAGTGGTGAAAGCAGACACACCTGTCTTATTCCTGTTCTTAGGGAAAATGGTTTAAGTTTTTGCCCATTGAGTATGATGTTGGCTGTAGGTTTATTATATATGGCCTTTATTATGTTGAGATATCCCTCTATTCCCACTTTGCTGAGAGTTTTTATCAAAAATGATGTTGGATTTTGTTGAATGCTTTTTATGCCTCTATTGAAATGATCATGTGGCTTTTATCTTTCATTTCATTTCATTTATGTGGTATATCACTTTTATTGATTTGTGAATATTGTATCAGCCTTGCATCTCTGAAACAAATCCCACTTGGTCATGATCTATGATCTTTTTAATATATTGCTGGATGCAATTTGTTAATATTTTGTTGAGAATTTTAGCATCTATGATCATCAGGGATATTGGCCCATAATTCTCTTTCTTTGTATTATCTTTATCTGGTTTTGGAATTAGGATAATGTTTGCCTCATAAAAAGAGCTTGGAAGTATTCCTTCCTCTTGGATTTTTTTGTAATAGTTTGAGGAGAATAGGTGTTCTATGAATATTTGGTAAGTCTCCCCTGTGAAGCCATCTGGACAAGTTGTTCATAGTATTTTCTTACAATCCTTTGTATTTCTGTGGTGTCAGTTGTTACTTCACTTCTTTGATTTCTGACTTTATTTGAGGCTTCTCTCTTTGTTTCTTGATGAATCTAGCTAATTGTTCATTAATCTTGTTTATCTTTTCAAAGAATCAGCTCTTGGTTTATTGATCTTTTGAAATGCTTTTTAGTCTCTATGTCATTTATTTCTGCTCTGTTCTTTATTATTTTCTTTCTTCCATTTACTCTGGGCCTTTCTTGTTGTTTTCCTTCTAAATCTTTAAGTTGTAGGCTTAAATAGTTTATTATTAATTTTTCTTGTGTTTTGAGGTAGGCCTGTAGTGCTATGAACTTCCCCCTCAGGACTGCCTCTACTGTGTTCCATAGATTTTGGGTTGTTGCGTGTTCATTTTCATTTGTTTCCAGGAAGTTTTTGATTTCTTTCTTGATCTCATTGGTTATCCATTTATTGTTTAACTAGTGGCCTAGTGCACAAAATTTGTGCACATTTAAAAGGGAATTAATTAGAGGAAATATTTTAATATTGCTATTTGCCCTTTCTCTATAATAGAAGTGTCAGAGATGAAAGAAAATTAGTAAAATGTATATGAAAATAATATATAAATTTATTAATAAATAAACAATAACAGCGTCAAGTCCACGGCCGGCGCCAGGTGGGGGACGCAACCTCACATCCCCTGGCTGACGTGGGGTGGGGGGGTGCAGCCTCACATCCCCTGGCCTCACCGTGCACACAGCCCTGTCCACCTGCGCCTGCTGTGCACGCAGCCTCCTGCTTATCAGTTGTTATGGTGTGAGGGCATCATGACCATTTGCATATTGCCCTTTTATTAGTATAGGTAACATGCTATTTAGCCTCCCTGTCTTTAAATTTTTTGAATGTTTTTACTGCAGTTGATTTCTAATTTTATTCCATTCTAATCTGAGAAGATGTTTAATAAGATCTCAATCTTCTTGAACTTGTAGAGACTTATTTTGCATCCTAACATGTGGTCTATCTTTGAGAATGACCCATGTCCACTTGAGAAGAATGTATATTCTACAGCTTTGGGGTGAAAAGTTTTATAAATGTCACTTAAATCCATCTGATCTAGTGTATTATTTAGATATCTATTTCCTTGTTAATTTTTTGCCTGGAAGTTCTATCCAGTGAAGTTAGCAGGGTGTTAAAGTCCCCTACTATGACTGTATTGCTGTCAATCTCTCCCTTAAAGTTCTCCAGAATATTTTTTTTTATATATTTAAGTGCTCCTCTATTGAGTGAATATATGTTTACCAGGGTTATAACCTCTTGTTGGATAGATCCCTTTAGCATTATGTAGTGATCTTTATTGTCTCTTGTGATGGCCTTCATTTTGAAGTGTATTTTGTCAGATATAAGTATTGCCACCCCAGCTTTCTTTTGTTTGTTTCCATTTGCATGGAAAAAATTTTTTCATCCCTTCACTCTCATCCTGTGTGAGTCTTTTGTTCTGAGGTAGGTCTCTTGTAAACAGCATATATTTGGATTATGTTTTATTACCCATTAGTCTACCCTATATCTTTTGATTGGAGCATTTAATCCATTTACATTTAAGGTTATTATTAATAGGTACTTATTTATTGCCATTGTAATTCTTTATGCCTATGTTTCTCTTTCTCTCTATTTCTTCTTCTCATTACAGCAGTCCCATTAGCATTTCTTGCAGTGCTGGTTTGGTGGTGACAAATTCCTTTAGCCTTTTTTTTTTACTGGATATAGTAATCTCGGTTTCAGATCCTTGCTTTTTGTTATCTTGAATACTTCATGCCATTCCCTTCTGGCCTGTAGAGTTTCTGATGAGAAATCCGCTGAAAGCCTTATAGGAGCTCCTTTGTAGGTAACAAATTGCTTTTCTGTTGTTGCCTTTAAGATTCTCTGTCTTTAATTTTTGGCATTTTAAATCTGATGTGTTTGGGTGTGGGTCTGTTTGGGTTCTTCTTGTTTGGAACTCTCTGTGCCACCTGAATCTGTATGGATTTTTCCTTGATGGGGTTAGGGAACTTTTCTGCCATTATTTATTCAAACACATTCTCTATTCCTTGCTCACTTTCTTCCCCTCCTGGTACACCTATTGTGCAAATATTTTCACATTTCATGTTTTCCCACAACTTCCTTAAGCTATCCTTCTGTGTTTTAATTGCTTTTTCTTTTTGCTTTTCTGACTGAGTGATTTTTTTTCTACCCTGTCTTCTTATTCACTGATCTGATCCTCAGCTTCCCCTAATCTGCTGTGTATTCTTTCCACTGTGTTCTTTATTAGTGCCATGTCATTCTTTATAGTTACTATATCATTTCCATGATGTTGAGCATCTTTTGCCATCATTACTCTGAATTCTATGTCTGATAAATTTCTTATCTCCATTTCATTTAGCTCTCTCTGGAGGATTCTCTTGTCCTTTTTTTTTTAATATATTTTATGGATTTTTTTACAGAGAGGAAGGGAGAGAGATAGTTAGAAACATCGATGAGAGAGAAACATCGATCAGCTGCCTCCTGCACATCTCCTACTGGGGATGTGCCCACAACCCAGGTACATGCCCTTGACTGGAATCGAACCTGGGACCTTTCAGTCCGCAGGCCGATGCTCTATCCACTGAGCCAAACCGGTTTCGGCTTTGTTCTTTTTTTGGGGGGGCTTGTTTCTTTTTATTTTTTGGCTTCGCATTTTGGCTTCCTATTTGGGTTTGTGTCTATGTATTAGGTAGATCTGCTATGCCTCTCAATCTCTAGTGCAGACAGTGTTAGATGATGTTTCTGACTGGTTCTGAGTATCCTTTTTGGAGCTATCAGCAATCCACAGCTTGTGGCTCCCTCTGCTGTGGCTTGGTGCCTTTGGTAAGGACCAAGATGTGCACCAAGGTCTGATTTTTCTAGCCCTGTGCCCCAAATTAGATCATGCAAAGACTTAAAGTCTCTAGAGACCCACCTCTGCCTACAGTCTGATTGTATTGTCTTTATCAGCCTCAAGCTATCGACCATAGGGTGGAGTAAGAAGTTTTCCAACAGGGTGGGGCAATTGCTTCTGCCTTCAGTCTGTTATTCTCAGTTTTTCATGGGCCTCTGAAACTCCATAGGGTGGGGTAAAATGTTTTCCAATAGGGTTGGGCAAATGCCTCCCACTCCCCAGGAAAAATCTGCCTGGATAGCATATGCCCTCCCCCCCCGAGAAAGATGTCCTCCATAGGGTGAGGGAATGACGCAGCACAGGAAACTGGGGTTCTGCCTTCTTAGGTCTAACCTCAGAGTCACCAACCCTGGCTTTTGCTCACACATCTCCAGTCCAACCTACCCTCCCTCTGTGGAAGCCCAGGGTGAGTGGCTGCACATAAAATTTTGTGTTGGCGCTTTAAGAGGTGGCCTGCTTTTCCAGCCATTTCTCCCTGACAGACAACACCCCTGCTGCTTTTCACAGCCAGATGTTATGTGGGCACCTTTCTCAGTTCTGGTGCTCTGGGCTGGGGAGCCCAGCTTGGGGTTTAGACCCCAGAGTTCTCAGTGGGGAACCCCCAACCCCCAGCTGAGATATCCCTCTCAAACTTCAGCTGCTATTTGTGGGAGCCCCGCCATCCCGTTCATGCCTCCATACTGCCTACCAATCTCTATGTGGTCTCCACTTTCCATCCTTGGTTATCAGGGTTGTCTCCAGCCAGTCTTCAGTTTATTATTCAGGGTGGTTTTTCTGTATTTTAGTTGTAATTCCAGTTTGGTCTTGGGAGCATGTTAGTGTTGCTTCCACTTATTCTGCCACCATTTTTAATATCTTTTTATATTTTGTTTAATCCTCAAATTATTGAAGTCATATAACTAATAAACAAATATTTTAAAAATATAACAAATAAAGAAATATTTTAAAAACAAAATATCTTGAAATTTAAACTGACTATAATTTGATTAAATCATTTACAATCATTTAAAATGCAACTATGCATTTACTATCATAAAATATCATAAAATTTAACACAAATGCAGAGTAAAAAAGCTTATTGTTATATTTATACTTGATGTATTCTAAAGCCCCAGAACAATGGACTTATTTATTTCTTTGGTAATTTATGTGGTTATAACCTCCTAGGTGATATTAATATACTTATTTTTAATATCTTCCTAGGGTTTCAGAGCTATGTTTTTATTTCTTCCCATGGATCAAGTAATAGTACTAGTCCCCAAGGAGAAAATATATGTGCTCAGCCCAGCAAAGCTACAGGATATGGATGACTCGCTGACCCACTTGGTCTGAGACAGGACTCATTATCAGGCTACATTCACTTCACATGTTACTGCAACATAATGTTTAAGGTCACACCTTCACTTGAATTTAATTTTTTTACAACCTGGTGTCTTTCAGGAAATGATGTAGTACTTTTAAATTCTCACTTTGCCAGAGTTACAAAACCCACTTCCTATCAGTATAATCTGTTGACTTGGTCTGTTACCTTTTAAAAGAATTATGTATTCCTTGTTGGTGTTTTATTAAAATGAGTAGAGACATCTAGTAGTTTCATTTCCTATGAGATGCTCCCCCTTTGGATCATTTTACTAATTCTTCTTTTTGAGAGACCCTGCTGAACTTTTGCTTGGTAATTTTGTGTGACCACTGATCCTGATTAAGTGTTGAACCTTCTTTCCACCTAAATTATTACATGCTAATCCCCATACCAACCAAACCAGTACTCCCTCTTCTTGCTGTGTCCTGTTTTTTCCTACATTATTGGTTTACTCAGTTCCATAATTTTATTTCCCGCAGACATAAATATGCACATATATTCATATTAAAAAGAACGTAATTTAGTGGGAGAGACAAAATAGCCCTAAGTAAACAATAGATACTTGTTAAAATCCATCAACAAGAAACAAACCCATAGTGTTCTGGGTAATAGCCCATGTTTGGTTATCCATTTTTGAACTACAACCATATTTCTGTACTCATTACGTTAAATTTTCTCTATTGAGAATAATTATGAATCCATAATCTTTCATAGCTTCAACTTACTCCAAGTAAGCACAATAACAATATTATATTGTGCTTAAATTATCACCTCTTGGTTATTGGAAACCCTTAAATTGGGTCCTGTGGCCTTTTGATATTGCTCCTAACATTTTTTAAATATGAAATTCTGGCTTTCTGGTGACAGCGAGATTTTCCAGGCTCATTCTGATCCACCACTCGCCACTCCTGCTTTTCCCAACATAAGGAGCCATCAATCCTTTGGGCACTCTTGGTTTTTTTTTAACTTGATAGTCACGTGTAATAGTGGGCATGGAAGGGTGCATATATGAGCAAAAGTTCTACCACTGCTGTTAAGCCATTTGCATTGGAAATTGTTACTTTAAAAACACCCATAGGCCCTGGCTCGTGTTGCTCAGTGTTGGAGCATCAGGGTCATGGGTTTGATTCCCTGTCAGGGGCCTGTAACTGGGTTGCAGGTTTGATCCCTGGCCACAGTCTGAGCACTTATGGGAGGCAACTACTTGATGTATCTCTCTCACATCATTGTTTCTCTCTCTCTCTCTCTCTCTCTCTCTCTCTCTCTCTCTCTCTCTCTTCTCTTCCTTCCCTTCCTCTCTCCCTTCCAGGAATCAATGGGAAAAATATCCTGGGGTGAGGATTGACCAAAAAGAATATCCCATGGTTTCCAATGATTTTTCAAATTTAAAGATATTATATTGTTGTACCTTGCATGATGTAAGGATATTAAAATTCAGAAATCAAGGGCTGTTTCTAAAATGAGAATCCAAATTAAGTGAAACTGGTTTACTGCACAAACCCCTAGATAAAGCTTCATTACCCATCCAATTGTTTTTCCTAAATATGCTGGAGAGAGAGCAATGAAGACGAGTTCAGATATAGTCAGGGATCCTACAGACCTATGGAAGAGAAGGGCAGATAAATTACAAGTAAATTCTAAGAAAGAAAGACAGGGGCCTGTGCACACATTGATAAGGATACCTCAGGCACAGGAGACCGAGTATAGCTTAGCTAGATGAAAAAGTAGAAAGAAATGTTGCAAAATGCCCAAGGCCTTAGGGAATAGAAAATTAGCATGGTAGGTGTGGCAAACAGCTTCAAAATGGCTGCAACATTATTTCCAGTTTCACATGCTCTGCTGACACTGTGACTTCGATACTCTACCCATCGAGAGCCGAATCTACATGATCCGGGATCTGAAAGTGATGCTGTTTGATTTCTGAGGGGCCATACAATACGATAGAGCCTGGGATGCTTGCTCTGGGAACCCCGTCACCATGCTGCGAGGAAGCCCAATCAGCCACCTCACGAGGTCATGGGCAAGTGTTCTGGGTAATAGCCCCAGCTGAGGTCCCGATAAGCAGCTAGTATCAACCACAAGGCGTATGAGTAAGTAAACCTTCAAGTTATTCCTGACCCCAGCCTTTGCAGCTTCCTTGCTGAGGCCCCAGATATCATTCAGGAGGGGGAAAGTACAGTAGTAGAGAGGGCTTCATGCATGGTTCAATTAGTTCTCCTTCTCCATTTCTCTTTAATTTCTCAGCTGTCCCCTTGTGGATGTGGGTGGTTTCTTCATGGTATTAAAGTAGCTGCAGGAGCTCCAGGCTTCACATTTGTGCACCTTGGAGAGAGAGAGAGAGAGAGAGAGAGAGAGAGAGAGAGAGAGAGAGAGAGAGAGGTGTCTTATTTGTAAACATTCAAAACAAACAAACAATTGCACTATTCTCTAATTGGCCTGAACTGAGCCAATTTCTGATGTTAAAGTCCATATGTTAATTGGCTTAGGCCTGATTCACTGTACAATAACTGTAGCAAAAGGCATGAGTCTCTGTTAACCAGCTCATGTCAATCAAGGCCCATCCTGGAGCTAGGATGTGAAGGCAATCCCACCAAACTAAATTTCTGCTATCCTGGTGGAGGGGATATTTAAAAACAAACAAACACCTATATGCATGTTCCTCAAACCACTTTCTCTAGAACATGGGTGGACCCCAGCACTCTAAATGAGAGGGCTACTGATAAAAGGTCAAAAATAATTTTTAAATTGTTTTCATAAATATGCAACAAATTTGGAACATAAAAAATTAATTATTTTTACAGGAGTATAAAAATGCTCTTATTTTTATATTCTGAGAGAATATCCATGCTCCAATCCGTTGTTTTCTGCCAGGAATCAGTCAGTGTAGTCCCTCTGGGCCAAGGGAGCTCCTCACCACTCACATTCTGTTGTCCACTTGACGATGACTTCTGTGCAGCTGCAGCCACTCTGGCTTACTTGTCCACCTCCAGCCACAGCGCAGTGCCCGGCATATAGTAAATACGCAAATAAATATTTGTTGAATAAATGAGTTTCCTTAGTTTACATCTTTGTCATTTCTATTATGATTTTCCCCCCCAATTCACAAAAATGGCTTATTGGAGATTAAGAATAATGATAAATTTATTATATTAATGCAAATAAGAGAAACCTAAAAAATTAGCTAATTCCAGTGCAAATGAGATGAGAAAGTGAATGTGCTGGGCAAATGAAATTGTGTAAAATGAGAATTTGACATAAATAGGTGAAAAAGAAAAGTTTGAATATGAAGTACAACTGTACCTTGCCAAGTCTAATAAAATGTGGGTTTTATTGAACTGGTGATGTTTTTATCCTTTGCTCTAACTTCATTGTTTATTATGAATCTACCTATCTATCTCTCATAGCAAAACCTCCATTTTATATATTCCTAAATTCATATAGGAAAAATGAATGGGTGAAAAATTCCCAGTGATTCAAAAGGAAGCAATTAAGGAGGAAAACAAAACATGGGACAAGTGAAATCACATATTGAGTAGGTTAATTTAAACCCAGTTAGTTTTATAATTCTAGTAAATATAAAAGTACTAAATTCAATCTTTAGAAAGCTAAATTGTGAATTGGATAGAAATATAAATTATATGCTATTTAAAAGAAGCACACCTAAAACATAAGAACATAGAACGGTTCAACTTAAAGTGTACAGATATATCTCATTCCAATGTTATTTTAAAAAAAAGCTTGTGTAACTTTATTGAACTAAATTACTTTAAGGCAAAAATAATTTCTAGAAATAAAAGAGAGTCATCTCATAATGTCAAAAACATCATCTAAGATAGGTCAAGTTTTTAATTTGTTTTTTGTTAATCCTCACCCAAGAATATTTTTTCCCATTGATTTTTAGAGAGAGTGGAAGGGAGGGGAAGAGACAGAGAGAAACACCAATGTGAGAGAGACACATTGATTGGTTGCCTCCCACCCCGACCAAGCACTTGCCATCAAAGATAAATTGATGAATGAAATGTGTGGATGAAAAGGGGCCACATGCTAACCTGACTAGCTCAGGGAAGGCCTGTGTGGTGGCTTTGCAAACTCAGAGACCTAAAGTAACCACAAAGGATGGTCTGAAATTAAAACTTTTTAAGTTAAAAAGCAGTCATGCCCTTGGCTGGTTATCTTCCCTGCAAAAGGTCAATCTTTACCTTAACTGAGCCTATTGTCTTTTTGTATCTATGATAACATATCATTGGAATGTCAAAGTAATTTTCCTTTTATCCGAACCCCTCAAAGCTCAGGCACCACTCTGGGGAGAACACAAATCCCCTCACTGTTATTAAGTTGTTAACTGTTAACTACCCTGCACCCACCTAAGTAAAAGAAGCATGTGTCCATCATTTTACTTTTTATCCAAGCCCAGAGGTTTCCCACTTTTCTTTCTCCCACCTCCCTAATCTCTCACCAATGGATTTCATGTAACCCACCTGCGTCTCCTCTTTTGGTTGTAATGCATAAAACAAGGTGCAAAATGCCATTTTCGGGGCATCATCTCAATCCATTGTTGAGATTCTGCTTCCAGGCATTTGTTGACAGTTTGGCTCAAATAAACTCACAAAAATTCTTCACAGGTTTGAATGTTTCTTATATCAACAAACTTTATCATAATTCAAAACAAAAGCATGTACCTAGAACATATACATAATTCATATAAATCAATGATAAAAAGACAAACAATTCAAGTCAAAAGAAACAGGCAACAGACCTGAGTATTTGATTCACAAAAGAAGATATAAAAATTATCCAAAAGCACATAAAAATGTGATCAACATCATTAGACATCAGAAAAAATAAAATTAAAGCAACAATGAGATGGCTGAAAAAGCCCAGTGAAATAGCTAAAAATAAAAAGGTCTCAAAAATAAATGCTGGCAAATATGTGGGATGGTTGAAACTCTCCATACATTGCTGAAGGGAGTGTAAAGTTAAACAACCATTAACAAAACGTATGGCAGTTCCTTCCATAGTTAAAACTATTCTATGACCCAGCAGTTCCACTGCATGAAAATGTCTCTTTATAATAGCCCCAAGTTAGAAACAACCCATTGGAATGGTTAAACAAATGTTGATATTTTCATACTATTCAGTAAAAAACAATCAATTACTTATACAGGAAACAGTATGGGTGATTCTCAAAAACATTATGTTGGGTAAATGAAACCCAATACAGAAAAGCACACATGTTATTGTTCCACTCATAGGAAGTTCCAGAATAGACTAATTTAATTAATGGCAAAAGGAATTAGAGAAATAGTTGCTCCCCTACTGGCTGCTCCGAAAAGCCATCTTTGCATTGTTCCTTGTCCGCAGCTTTCTGGTCAGAGTCCTTGAACTCGCTTTGTAAATAACCCACTGTATGGGGTCACTGCTGCTCTGCCCAGCCAGCCGGGGCCTGAGGCCAGCTCCGGGACCACCACCCACGACTTCAAGGAGAAGAAGAAAGTTGTGGGGGAGGCAGAACATGGAAGAGAGATAAGAGGAAAATGGGGAGCAGGAGGCTGACAATGAGGTAGAGGAAGAGGAGGTTGGTGAGGGGGGATGGATAAGGCAGGAGGCTGAGGCAGCTACCTGCACGGGCGGCTGAAGGTGGTGAGGATGGTGACGCTGACCCCAAGAAGCAGAGGACCTCTGAGGATGACTAAGCAGCAAAAAAGGAAAAGTTAAACTTAAAATAAAAAAATAAAAAAAGAACACGTGACCTAGTCACTCTCTACTTTCCATCTCAGAATTTGCAACAGGGGAGAAAAAAGAACCCAAACTTCCAAGGCCTTGCTTTTTTTCTTAAAAGTACTCTAGAAAGGGAAATTTGTTTACATTTTTATTTACATTTTCTGTTTTTGTACATATTGTTAAGGTCAGCCATTTTGAATGATCTTGGGATGACCAATCCAGCGTCTAGGGCACGCTGTGTCCTACTTCTGCTTTCACGCGTGGTGTGACCATGTTCATTATAATCTCAAAGGAGGGAAAAGCCTTGTAAAAAAAAAAAGCAAAACGAACAAAACAATCTTATTCGAGTTGTCCAGTAACTTTGTGTATTTAGCTGTACAATAAGCAGTTGGTTTGTGGAAGATGGTTAAAAAGGCCAAAGTTAAAAGATTTTTATTTTTCCCCTTTTCTGTCTATAAAGTTGCTGTTTATTTATATTGTTTACTTTTTGGCCTGTTTGGTTTATGTGTAAAACAATGTTGTCCAACAATAAGCTGGAATTTTAGTTTGCTGAGTTGTTCTAACAAAAACTAAAGTTGCTCATAGGGGAAGGACAAGGATTGACTAGGAGACCTTTTCTGAAGTGATTAAAATGTTTCATATCTTAATTGGGATGTTGATTATTTCTCAAATTAATCAGTTATACATTTATGTGCATTTCACAGTATATCAATGCCATCCTATATAATAAAAGGCTAATATGTAAATAGACCAAACAGCAGAACCACCGAGCAACTGGTAGCTATGACATGTGCTGACCACCAGGGGGCACGCGCAGAACATGGCTAGCATTGGCCGCAGCGGGATGGTGGAGCAGGTGAGCTGGGGTGCCAGACCAAGGCGGGGCACTGGTTGCTGTGATCAGGGTGAGCCTCTGGTGGTTACTGAAAATTCTTTGCTCCCTCATGCTGCGGTCCTGCCCGGCGCTTGCACTAGCCAGTCCCGATTGTGGGTGTGAGCAGGACCGGCGCCAGGAGCAGGGCTGCCAGCAGACAGGCAACTGGGGGGCCGTGGCAGGAGGGACCAGGTGGAGGCTTGGAGGATGGGCTGAGACCTGCCTCTGTGCCCACCGCAGCCTTCAGGCCCACAGGTCCTTTCAAGATGCACAAATTTGTGCACTGGACCCCTAGTCTTTAATAAAAGCTCTTGAACAATCTGCACAAAAGCCATGCTCAACACACACACACACACACACACACACACACACACCATAAACACACATGCTCATATTAAGCATCAGACTTGCAAAACTGAAAATCTAATTGTCAGCGAGTATGTGGAACGACTGGAACTTGTATTCTCTGTTTGTGGGAGTGTAAACAAGCTGACAATATTTAATCCAGGCGAGTGTGTGCATATGGCCCAGCAATTCCACCACTAACTGGGTACCTCCCCCAAACCACATGCAAATAAGTCCTGTACATTCAAAGCAGTATTGTCTGTAATAGTTATAAATAAGAAGTCACCAACAGGCAAATTGACGTATAGATTGTGTATCGCCCACACCACCGAGTATCGAACAGCAGTAAAATGAAAAGAGCAGAGTTGCTCCCATCAGTTGTTTCTGAGTAGAGCTACTCAGCAGCAGAATATTGAGTGAAAAAAATGATGCAGAAAAATACACATTGCATGATACCATTTATACTAAACTTGAAAATATAAAATCTCAATTCAATAAACTCCCTATGCATTTGTGTATAAATAGAATGGTATGAAAACATGAATGAATATTAAGTATTGAATTCAGGATAGTGGTTACCTCTAGGGAGGGAAAGAGGTACCTAGGAACTCCATCTCTATTAATAATGTTTTATTTAAAAAATCTAAAGCAAATGTGGAAAAATATTAATCTCTCTTGTGCTCGGTGGGATATAGGGTATTTCTCTGAGATATTATTCTACATGCATTTCTGCATGTTGAAATATTTCAAGGTAAACAGAGAGAAGTCAACTCTCTGACAACTCAAGAGAGACTGGTGTAAGGAATTAATAGTTTCATTGTCTCCTGAAGAGAAACTAAAACTGTCCCACTGCCCAAGAAATATAGGAGTCATTTATTCTTTGGAACTTTGGGTGTACTTTAGCTCATTTATTTATCCTGATCCTCTTTCCACAAAGGAGTCAAGGTAGCTTGCAACAAAAGACACATACAATGAGCCTAGAAAACATAAACATCAAAGATAAATATCCCATCAATACTGGTTAACCACGGTTGCTGTGATCAAGTTTCAAACTTGGCTCTGGACTTCTTGGCAACAGTAACCATCCCACCTCCAGCTGACCCATAAAAGCAGGTTATGAAAACTAACCTTTGTTCTTCAGAATCCAAACTTAATATTTTCCCGAGCAGTCTCTGTATCTATTTTTCATTTTGCCTTGCTAAATAGCCAGGTTCTTCTTTCCCTTGTTCTGTTGTCTCTCCCTCCCTCCCTCCCTTCCTTTTCATTCTTTATTTTTCCCAAATGCCAGGTCCTTAAGACTGGCAGTGGTTATGAATGCAGGTTCAATTTACTATTTATTGGCTGAAATACCCTGAGGTGAGATTTTTAACTTCTCTATGCCTTAGTTTTCTAATGTTCAAATGGGGATTATCTATCCTATGGATATCACAGTGGTGGGAGATTACATGAGATAATGCACGTGAAAAGCTTTGAATGATGCTAGTCACTGCTCAGTAACTCTTCGCTGTTGTTAGGATTATTACTCGGTGGAGGAGAGTATGAATCAGTGTATTTCATGCCCCGCTCAGGGGCAGATCGGGAGCGGGGTAGGCTTCCCTGTCTCACATGCAGGGCTGGCAGTGGCATGAAGCTCAGGAAGTGGGCGCTGACCAGCACCACCCTTAGACGCCGCTGCAGTTCCCCCCTCAGACCCAGGTGCACTTAGCAGCCACCCGCAGATCTAGCAACACACTCAACCATCCAGCTGCTGCACCAGAACACGAGGGGACTGGACATTTCTGCTTCTGAGGCAAACACAAGATTCTGTTGCTGCTTGAGAGTCCTTTTGGAGAAAAGCAGGCCTTCAGCGCAGACTGGCCTGGACGGCCTCAGACCCCGGGATGTGCATCTCTGCCCTTCCTGAAGGCCCGGGGAAAGCCCAGTCAGAGGACAGCTTATTCTAGGCGTCACCACTGCCTACCTAGGAGCCTCACTTGATTCCAGGCCCAGCAGAACCTGCTCCTTGTCCTCTCATCTGGAGATTATCTGAGGAACTCCAACAAAATGGGTGGGAGGAAGCTGAGCCGAAGGGGAGAGGAACTAGATAGGATGACGCAGACATTGGGGGTTTGGAACCAGGCAAAATATGGGTTCAAGAAGTAGAAATCAGTAAGTATGGGGCAGAGGGGGCAGACAAGAGGGAGCTCAGGTACAAAGGGATGAAAGACCAAGTGACTAAGGCTGGGACATAAGGAGGTTTGGTTTCAGGAACATGATAGACACCCTATTACTAGGCCTGAAGCAGAGGGTCTAGGTAGAGCCAGCAGTGCCTGTGGGCTTGCTGCCAAGTCATTGAGTGCTGACTTAGGGTTCCTTAAATTCCCAGAATAACTGAAGAGGGCCAAGAATGCATGCACATGTGAGGGTCAAGTCCCTTTAGCCTAAGGGATGAGAGGGGTGAGGGAGGAGAGGCAGCATTAAGGAAGCGAGACATTATTTATTAAGCCGCCAGTCTGTTCACCGGCCAGCCCTAGAGCCAGCAGCAGTCCCTACACTGCTGAGCAGTCACGAGTTATTGCCTTTCCTATTCACTAGAAGCCCACAAGCATGGTATTCTTATTCTTGCTCAACATTGCTCTCAATGTGGGACCTCATTTCTATGTCCCACAAGATATAAACTCAGGAGAGAGCACCCTTTACTAGCCAGATGAGAGGTCCATATGTTTCAATTTAGAGACTGAAGGATCATCAAGAAACGCTAATAGCTTTTCCTGTCCTGGGGCACCAATTCTGTGGTTCAACTTGTAGCTAGAAGAATAATAGCTCCATTTATTGGCTGTTCACTGTGTGCCAGGCATTATACTAACTGTGTTAAATGCATTCTATCTCATGTGATCCTCACAATATTATGAGGTGGGCACTAGTATGAGGAAACAGGTCCAGATTGGTTGCAAACTCTCAAGATGGTAGTTCAAGTGTCAAGATACAAACCCAGGACAGTGTGACTTAAAAAGCCACATTCTGGCCTGGCCTGTGTGGCTCAGTGGTTGAGTGTCGACCCGCACACCAAGAGGACGCACATGCCCGGGTTGTGGGCCCAATCCCCAGTCGGGACATGCAGGAGGCAGCTGATCAATGTTCTCTCTCATCAATGTTTCTCTCTCTCTCTCTCTCTCTCTCTCCCCCCTTCCTTCCTCTCTCTCTGAAACAATTTAAAAACATATTTTTAAAAAGCCACCTTCTGAAACATGATGCTGACCCCTAACCTCGAGCACTCCTTTTTGGGGGAGGAGGACCAAGAGCTCTTACAGATGTGGGGCCCGAGAGCTGCAGCAGCAGCTTGCCTGCTTCCCCCCAGCATTTCGGTTTGACTTTGTTGTCCTCTCTCATTCTTGTTCCACATCTTGGTGGGCCTGCTGCCAGTTAGCAGCTGCTAGGCGAAATCTGAGCAAATTGGAGAAGTACCATTTACTGACCTGTGAGATCATTTTCTAACATGGTCCCATCTCTAGCTGCGGGAATGCACTCCAGCCAGCCTCCTGAGTGGCACAAACAAGGACAAACCCCAGCTTACCACCTGTTTCCCCGTTTGGTCTTTAAATGAAATTGGAGCCATTCACCTGTAAATCCCTACTACTTCTGGGGTACAGGTACACAGCCAGCAGGAAAAAGAGCCCAAGAATAGCTAACAGTAGAAGGAAACACCTTTCAGAGAAGCCAAATTGAAACTGCATTTCATATTCACGAAGGATCCCTTAAGACAAAGCATTTTCTTTCTGCTGGTTTTGACTCATTTTCATATTTCCTGCCCCCAGTGGCCCTCGGATCTCCTGTGGTGTCCCGAGGGAATGCACCTAGATGAGGGCCTCTTCCCACCTGAGTGAAGAGAAGACTCCGACTCAGCTAAAGGGCAACTATACAAGAAAATGACAATTCTGAGGGAATAATGAGGCGAACATACTTTGTTTACTAATTTATTAATACGTTTAATAATAAACTTATACAAAATAACATATTTTTGGCTTTGAAATCATGACATAAAACAGGAAGGCAAATAATTGGAAATTATCGGCTGAAAGATGGTAGAAGCAACTCATGCTGAACCTGAGTAACACTCCAGCGGGCGGGCGGCAGCAGGGCGCACCAGCCCAGCAGGAGGGGAGCGCAGTGCTGCTCCCAGCCGAGCTGGCTCCGCACCTGCTCAGCTCCCTGCCGTGGTCTGGTCACCGCGTACAGGAAACTGGGCTTGCCTCTCTCTCCATTCCTTCTTTCCGTCCTGACTTGAGCTACGAGAATAGTGATGCATCCTAGTTTGTAGGATAGTGTTGTTGTTTTCTTAACTTGTTTGAACTACACGTTTTCGACCTTCAAGAACAAAAAACTGCTAAAATCAACTGTAACTATAAAGCCATTTCTATTTTTGGTCAGCTATCTGCTGTAGGCAAAGCTTCATGTAGGAATTTTTGTTGCGAGTTTCCAAGACTGCATCCCTAACAAGCTCGATGAACATCTGTGGCCAAAGCTTCTGCAAGGCCTCTTTTTTCATGCTGATCTCTGTGGCTTCCTTCACAAGGTCCTCTATGTAAATTTTGCAGAATTTCTTTTTTTCCTTTGTTTCCTGTTAAAAAAAGGAAAATCTGCACTGAGTCATAATTAACCCAAAAGCCAAAGCAACAATGAGCAGAACCAGAGAAACCTGAATACTTTCCTAGACAGTAACACCAGTCAGGGCAGCACTACCTGACAGAGCAGTAATCCTCTCCTGGACAGTCTGGGCACAGAGCTGTGCTTCAGGAAAGAGCAGTTGGGAGTGTCCGACTTCCCAGCCCGCTCCTACCTCCGTTGGACAATTCTGTGAGAGTTGCAGGCTTGATCCCCAGTGGGGGGCGTACAGGAGGCAGCCGATCAAGGATTCTCTCTCATCATTGATATTTCTATCTCTCTCTGCCTCTCTCTCCCTCCCTCTCTGAAATCAATAAAAAAATATATTTTTAAAAAAGTGTACAAGGAAGAAGAGGAAATATATACAAGTCTGGGATCCATAAGTTGGCCTTTGAAAGAAACAGTAGTAAGTCAGTCAGAGAAAGACAAATACCATATGATCTCACTTATATGTGGAACCTAATGAACAAAATAAACTGATGAACAAAATAGGAACAGAGGCATGGATGCATGGAAGAGACTGACAGCTGTCAGAGGGGAGGTGGGGAAACTGGATGAAAGAAGGTGAAGGGATTAGCCAAAGAACATATATGCATAACCCATGGACACAGACAGCAGTGTGGTGATGGCCAGAGGGAAGGGGGGTGCTGAGTAGGAGCTGGGGCTGGGTGGGGCAGGGCAAAGGCAGCAGAAAATGGGGACATCTATAATAGTGTAAATAATAAAGTTAATAAAAAAAAGAAAGGGGCACACACATACACACACACACAAAAAAAAGGAGGAAGAAATAGTGCTTTTTCTCAACTTCTGGGTCTGGCAGTCTACAATTGAAAAATCTTCAAAACACAATAGTGGAAGCTTTGGACCCAAGGATATTCGGGCACTGGGTCCCAGTTTCATCCCAGAGGCTGAAACAAAGCCATTTTGTTTAATGCAGGAATTTAACATTAATTTTGGATATTGATATTTTTGGGGAGTATAAAAGCATGATGATGGAAAGTGTCATAATATGTATGGAAAAATCAATGAAATAGACCAGGTGATCAGAATTATATGGGGAACAATTCACATTAATAAAGAAGGAAAGAAAGAGATGTTAATGAGACAATAGGTTTAACTACTTGAAAAACATCTACTGAAACCTTCAACTCAAAATGTTAAATTTATTTTTTTAAAATATATTTTATTGATTTTTTACAGAGAGGAAGGGAGAGAGATAGAGAGTTAGAAACATCGATGAGAGAGAAACATCGATCAGCTGCCTCCTGCACATCTCCTACTGGGGATGTGCCCGCAACCCGGGTACATGCCCCTGACCGGAATCGAACCTGGGACCCTTCAGTCCGCAGGCCGACGCTCTATCCACTGAGCCAAACCGGTTTCGGCCCAAAATGTTAAATTTAAAATATCAAAAGATATTGCCATTAAAATTACACTTACAACCCTGGTCATCTTTTCTCAATGGTTAGAGCATTGGCCCTCAGACTGAAGGGCTGCCAGTTTGATTCCCAGTCCAGGGGACCTATCTCGGTTGCAGGTTCCTCAGCCTGGGCAGGGGCCAGTGGGGGAGGCAACTAATTGATGTATCTCTCTCATGTTGATATTTTTCAATCTCCCCCTCTTTCCTCCCTTCCACTCTCTCTAGAAATTAATGAAAAAAAATATCCTTGGGTGATTTAAAAAATTACACTTACGAAGATTTATAATAAGAAGGAAAATACATTATAATGTTACATAGAAAAAATGCAAAATGAAATTTTGATAAAGGTTGGGTTATAAGAGTGTATGTATTTGTCAAAACTTAGAAATTATACACCTAAGACTTGTATTTCATTGTATATAAATTCTACCTCAAAAGAAGAAACTATATAAAATATTGAATATTAATGATATGCATGCTGAATTACTTAGAGAGAAGCATGCTAATGTCTGAAATTACATTTAAATAAATTTAAAATATAAGGTGGATTTTGATGGACAGATGATGGGGTAGATGCATAGATATGTGTCAAAGCAAGTACACTATACAGTACAATGTTAATAGTAGAATATAGGTTTGGGTGGATGGTTTACTGTAAATTTGTTCAACTTTGCTATACGTTTGAAATTTTCATTAAAAAGTTAGAAAAATATATAGAAAACTATTGCAAGAAAATCTATGGAAGTGTCATTAAGATAGTTTTTGTGTTGTGAGACCATGAATGTTTTTTACCTCTTTTTGTCTATTTCTCTTTCTTTTCCATATTTTTACAGCTTTAAAACAACAAAATATATTTTAATTTTTTTAAATATTGATTTTAGAGAGAGAGGGGAAGGAAGAGAGAAAGAAACATTGATGAGAGAGACACATCATCCTTTCTCCTGCATGCCCCATTCTGGGCACCGAGTCCAAAACCAGGACATGTGCCCTGACCAGGAATTGAACCAGTGACCTCTTGGTGCCTGGGACAATGCTCAACCAACTGAACTGCACCAGCTGGGAAAATATATTTTATATTCTTGATTATTAATGTAAGTTAACGATGAATCTCAATTGTCACTAACTTTCCCTAATAGAAGCACATTTTGGAAATTTTCTTATGACATAAGATTTTTCTAAATAATCACTCATCATTCAGGGGTCAACTTGATTTGATTTAGTTCATAGGCTAAAAACAACAGGCCACTGGTTGACTATCATAAAATATGTACAGATTTTGATGGGCGATAAACAAAAAATGGTTTCAGCTGGCAACTTCTCCGATGAACCTGATATCTCTAGCTCTGAAGTATAGTATGGGACTTAGTCACCTACACTAAGTTAGCTTGTTGATGAGAACAGCATTTAGCTGCTCTCTTTTAACACTCGGTAAATCTGGACTACACAGGGACTACCTACCAGGAAGAAAAACAAGTGTGAATCATCAGAGATTAATAACTGAAACGTACACTATTTCACAATGAGCAATGCATTGATACAAGTCCAAGACACAGAGCATATTTAGTGAATGCCTCTCTTGCAGATTTCTAAGTATCTTGGAACATGATTTTGAATTAAAAAAAAAAAAAAAGACAGCCCGGCAGATGTGGCTCAGCAGTTGAGCATTGACCCAGGAACCAAGAGGTTGCTGGTTTAATTTCCGGTCAGGGCACATGCCCGGGTTGTGGGCTTGATCCCCAGTAGTGGGCATACAGGAGGCAACTGATTGATGATATTTCTCTCTCATCGATGTTTCTATCTCTCCATCCCTCTCCCTTCCTCTCTCTCTAAAAATCAATAAAAACATATATTTTTTAAAAAGATAAAGTTCTAGTAATAGGGTAATTTAGGCATAACAAAAATTTAAAGAAGTTTTAGATGATGTATCTTGTTAAATAATTTATACATAATACAAATAGAAACAAACTTTTCATAATTGGCATAGTGCAATTTTTGGTGCTTTAAAGTTTTCTGCTATAGTTTCTTCCATTACTTCACAAACATGTTGATACAGAAATGTATCTGCTATAATAACCTAGTAACTGTGTTTGAAAGCATTTTCACCTCATCTCTTCTCTCCTCTAAGCCAATTACTCTGCATCTCCACGTAGTGCACTCTAAAACTCGCCAGGTGTCTGCCAGCACACCCCCTCTGCCCATCCAGAATGATCCTGCTAAGAAGCACATTAGCAATACCTCTCTTGTCATGACCCTTAAGGAGTTGTTGCTCTTTGAATAATGCTCTTCCCATTCTCAAATGCTTTCAGATACTTATGTTTTTCTATCCCACAATATCCCTGTGTGGTTCATAAAGCAAGTCCAATTTTATAAGTCCAATCCTGATGAGATGAATTATATACAATATTGTTTATATTATTTTATTGAACTAAAATGTTGTTGTCATGAAGATGGTTAGAGGGAAAAAGTAGGCCAGCAGTGGGATTTGTTATAAAGTGATTTTAACTATAATGATATTGTATTGGGATTTAATCCGTATCTCCATTTTATAAATAGGAAACTAAGGTCAATAGAAGTTGAGAAACTTGATCAGGATCAGACATCATCTACTACTATTTGCCTAGAGAAATCTCTAACCTAGTCCTTGAAGAAACTGCGGTCTAGTTGGAGAGATGGCCTAAGCATATAAAAAGCTAACTTAAAAAGATGAAACAGTAAGTGCTGAATGAGATACTGAGACAGCAGATACATCCAGTGTTCTGAGAAGAAAGCCCTTTTGCACTAGGTGGTCAAGCAGACTTCGGAGAGCGGCATGATACACTGTGAGTCCAAAGTCAGGAACCAGGGGTCTGAGTTCTGGAAGCAGCTCAGTCAGTAACTTACCATGTGATCCTGTTACCAGTTTGCCTCATCTGTCTAAGGACAGGATTGGATTCTAGAGTCCCTTTCAGCTCTCTGATTCGACATCCATCATGAATCTTTTTTAGAATGAATCAGGAGAATGGATGGGCAATTACCAACCGACAGAATTATGCATGTCATATGTATAATTGTACATGTCATATGTACAATGAAAGGGTCTGCCTACTCTCATTTGTGAGGAACTCATTTCAATGAACTCCCCCAGTATGTACAGAAGAGAGTGTGAGCACTTTATGCTATAGAGATTTAAAATTTTTTTCAAGAGGTGGAGAGGGAGAATATATGGTATACGTGAAGGAATTCTGGGTTGTGAGTCAAGAGAGAGTGATTAAGGGACTAGAGTAAGATCTATCAGTGGTAGAATCAGGGGCCCAAATCTAAGTCTCCTGGTGGCCTAATGTTCTTTTCCAAAATATTATGTGACTTCATATCATTCTTTTCCTTTGGTATTTCTCAAAACAGCAGTCAATGTTCCCTGTCTTTACTTCTTCTTGCTTATTTATGATCAAACTACTTTAATCAAGACTCTGCTTTTATGACTCCATTGAAACAATTTTTGTTACACACACACACACCCAAACCAAATAAACCCCAATGACCTTGATTGCCAAATTTATCAACATTTTTTTCTTTCTAGTTTGTGCCTTTGGTGTGTTAGAGAAAATCTTAGCTTACCCAACCAAGGTCATAAAGGTTTTTCTCCTTTTAAAAAGTGAGAACCTTTTTTTTTTTTTTTTTGCTTTTCATACTTGGATTTTTATTTAATCTGGATTTCATTTTTGCTGTATGGTATAAAGTACGGTCTCCTCAGTACCATTTATTATGCAGTCTGTCTACACTAGTCTGCAAAACCTGCTGTCTGTATAAAGATTCCCCATACGCATGGGATAATTCTGGTTCTATTTTGTGCACAGGCCTATTGTCTATTCCTACACTGCCTTCGTTACTATGCTGTATGATAATACTTGCTATCTGGTGAGGGAAGTTCTCCCACTTTTACTCTTGTGTTTTAGGTCTATCAGGTAATATTTTAAGAAACTGCTCTATCAGATAACTTTTATGATCAAATGGTGAATTTCCATAAATAACTCTGTCCACATTTTAATTAAAGCTGCCTTATAGTTATGGGTAGATTTAGGAAGAATTGACATTTTTATCATGTAAAAGTTTCTGTCCAGCCCAGCTGGCATGGCTCAATGGTTGAGGAAATCATGGTTCGATTCCCGGTCAGGGCACATGTCCGGGCTGCAGGCTCGATCCCCAGTGGGGGGTGGGCAGGAGGTAGCTGATCAATGATTCTCTTATCATTGATGCTTCTATCTCTCTCTCTTCTTTCCTCTCTGAAATCAATAAAAATATATTTTTTTAAAGTTTCAGTCCATGAACATTATCTATTTAATGCTTCTTCAGTGTCTTTCTATAAAATTTCACAATTTCATTGAAACCTCCATAAAGGACTTAAACGTATTTTATTATTCATGGCTACAATGTTTGTTTTTGTGGTAAATGGTACATTATTTGAAATTAGTTTTTGAATAAATAATACAACCTAGATTAAATAATTGACTCCTTTCCTAAAAGCTCTTTATAATTTAGGTAGATCGTTGCAAAGTATTTTTTGTCATTTATCTTTCCTTATTTTATCCCCCTGAAGGTCTTTCTCATCCTAATGATACACATTAATTTTCCATTTCTTGTATAATTTCTATGCTTTCATTATAAACTTTTAAATCTCTGATCCATTGCGAATTTATGCTGGTGTAAGACATAATGACCAAATCCTGTTACCCCCTCAGTTTCATAATTATTCTCAAATCACTTATTGGATAGCCCACCTATCCAGTTTGAGATTATTCTTTATCATATAATAAAGTCTCTTTTGTATTTAGATATATACTTGACTCTTCATTCTATTCCATTAGTCCATTCTTCATAACCACCTTGTTAGAACGGGTAAGACTTTATAAGAAGCCCTAACACCGAGCCGTGCGGGTCTTCTTCTTCAGAGTCTTTACGGCTGTTAGTTACCTTCCCAGATGTACTGCAGGATCAACGCACCTCAATGTAAAATGTTTGTATTTTTATTGGAATCACATTAAATTTTTAAATTAACTTAAGGAAAATTAGCATTTAACTTTAGGTCCTTCTTATCCAAAACGTGATAGGTTTTTTCATTTGCATAAATCTTTTGTGTACTTCATTAATGTTTTAAAGTGTACTTCAGATAGTTCTTGCATATTTATTAATTAGCTTCTTACTAGGTATTGTATCTTTTTGTGCTGTTACTGTGGGTCTTTCCTCCAATATATTTACTTTTTCGTTGTTATTTATATATATGGAAGCTGTTGATTCTTGCTCCATTACTGAATTTTCTTACAGTTTTTTATAGTTTCTCAATTAATTCTCTTGACATTCCCAGGTATTCAATAATATTTGAAAATAATAAATTCACTCTCTTCTTGTTAAGTTACCAATGGTTTCTTTCTCTGGTCTAACTGTATTATTTGCTTTGATAAATAATAATAATGGTTATATTGGACATTCTTGTCTTGATACTGACTTCAATAAAGCATTGGTGTTTATCGCTGTGCACAGATCACCTCAAACTTGGTGGCTCAAAACAACACAAATCTATTATCTCACAAGTTTCCATGCGTCAGTCCAGGCATGACTGAGCTTGAGGCCCTGCTCAGGACGTCACAAGGAGTTGGCCAGGCTGTGTTCTTTTCTGAAGCTTGGAGTCCTCTTCTAAGCTCAAGTAGTCGTGGCAGAATTCACGTCCTTCCAGTTGTTGTACTGAAGTCTTATTTTCTTGCTGGCTGTCAGTAGGCAGCTGCTCTCTAGAAGCTTCTCACAGTTCTTTTCCATGTGACCTTCTCAAAATATGGGGGCTTATTACTTTAAGGCCTGTAGGAGAATCTCTCAGGGAAATCTTGAATCCCTTTTTAAATGATTGCCTGATTGCCTGATTAGGTCAGGATCATCTATTTTTATTAACTCAAGGTCAACTAATTAGGGATCTTAATTATATCTGCACAATTCCCTTATCCTTGCCATATTCCACTGGTCAGAAGCAAGTCAGAGGTTTTACCTGCACTCAGGGGAGGATATAATCTAAGAGTGTGAATGCCAGGGGCTGGGAATCGTGGAGGCCCTCTCAGTCAGAATTCTGCTTCCACTAATGGGAATGTTCCTAGAGCTTCCCCACCATGCATGATGTTTACTATCCAATTTCTAGTTCTTCTATCTATCTAAAGAAAACTTAGTGGGGGATGGGTAAGAAATCAACCGAAGGACTTGTATGCATGCATACGAGCATAACCAATGGACACAAGACACTGGGGGCATGGGAGGCTAGGGGAGGGTCAAGGGGAGAAAAAAAAAGGAAACATATATAATACTCTTTGTAATACTTTAAGCAATAAAACAATTTTTAAAAAAAGAAAGAAAACTTAGAATGGGTGTTCAATTATGTGAAATGCCTTTTCAATACCTACAGAAATCATCACAATTTTTCACTTTCAATCTATTAATTTGCTAACATTGCACTTGGCTATAGTGTTTGTTATTCATTTAATGTTCTGCTGTATTCTGAGTGATAACATTTTAAAAGGATTTTTGCAACATTAATATTCTTAGGTACCTGGTCTGGCTTTTCTTTTTCTGTGCAATCCTGACATAACATTTGAAATCAATGTTATCCTGGCAACCTTAAAAAAATGTAAAGATGTTCTTTATTTTTCAGTGCTTTTGAACAATTTAAAAATCACTGGAATTGTCTGCTTCTTAAACAGTTGGTAGATTACTCTATGAAACTGTCCTTGTTTTGAATACAGATCTTTCATATTTTTTCTAAATGTCTTTTATAGAAATTGTACTAATTTTTCACTCATTAAAACAACTGCTTTCCGGAAGAGAAGGACTCGTAATCCTGACAGCTTGGCTTTCATTTTCCTTTTTTGACACAATCAGGAAGCCCCTGATGGCCAAAGGATTACATTCAGTCTCTTTCACGCAGCCCTCCTACTTCCTTTCAGGCTCATCTTTTAATCATCTTCCTCAGTCTGTGCTTCAACAACACTAAACTGCTTCTAGTTCCTGGCCCTTTCCTTGTCTTCCTATACTTCTACGCCTTTTATTCCCACTGTTCTCTTTGCCAGCCTTGCCCTTCCCTTTGGTATGTAGTTATTTTACCCTTTAAGACTGACACCAGGAAGCTCCTTCTTTAGAAAGCCTTCTTTGACCTGGGTCAGCAATCCCTCCTGCACTCTCTTGATATATTGATTTGTTATTATCCCTGTGTATGTCCATCTCCTCTATTAGAATGTAAGATCCATGAGGCTAATACAGGAACTTTTTATAGCCCAAGTATTACATGTGATAGGTGCTCAACATATGATTTTTGAATGAGCAAAAGTATAAATGTAGATAAAATTAAAATGAAGATTAGCTAAGTATTTGAAGAATTTTCTTAAGAAAGGGACTTGTTCTCTTTTTGACACAAAGCAGTACTAGAATCATTAAAGTTATTAGCTTAATTTGGGTAAGAATTTCTTCATAGTTAGAGTTGTTCAGTGATATACAGCTACATCATGAAGCAGTGACCTTTCTTGCACTAGAAGAATTGAAAGTAGAATCTGAACATCTTTTAGGAAGCTATAAAAATATTGTTACACAGTACATTGAGTTTTCAGGTGATTTTCAAGCTATGATCCACAGAGCCCTATGGGTTCCAAAGAGATGCTTGAGGATTGGGGTGAAATGCGGGGAAAGGAAAAGAATAGAAGATCCAATCAAATGAAGCTCTGAACCCCCTACTTTCCCTCTGCAACAACAGCAGCTCTGCTGTCTTGCTTTGTTTTGACATAGTGGGTTTTCAGCTGCAATACGGTTTGAATAAAGAGTCCCATAGCTGTTAAAAAACACACACATTTGAAAACTACTAGCCTATTTCACTTCAAATTTTATATATCTATGATACCTATTCTATATCTATATCTAGATTTAGATCTAGATGATGTATCGATGTATGTAATTTTATATATAGTGCCTTGCACATAAGTCATAGGTGCTCAATCAATGCTACCTGATCTTTTTCTCTTATTCTTTTGCCCATTAGTTCCCTCAAAATCTCTTGTAGAATCAATTTAACATTCTATTGTTAACTAGATGACTTGTTTCCTCAGTTTTTTTATGAGCTCCATCAAGGCAGAAACTGCATGCTTTTCTTTGTTGTAGCTCATGTAGCACCCTAACATGCATTCCCCCAATAAACCTCTGAACTCTTTGCCTTTGTAGTTACAGCGAAAACAGAACAGGTCAAAATTATATTATATGATTAAGAATACAGAAGTTCTTTGGTTGAAGCATTACCAATGGACACAACACTAGGGGGGTGAGGGCATGTGCCAGGGGGTGGGAGTGGACAGGGAGAGTTCAATGGAGGAAAAAAATATATTGTAATAGCTATGTCCAGGCCAGGGGGGTACCTCTGTAAAATATGTGATTATCTAAACACACACACACACACACACACACACACACACACACACACACACAAATACAGAAGTTAATCGTGTAGAAGATTGAAAGAAGTGAATTAAAACACCTAGGACTCAATCAAAGGGAACAGAAATGTGTCCCCTGCCAGTCTGGCATGGGCTAGTTAAGTATTCACAGCAAGCCCTATATCCCTTTTCTTTTAAGTAAGACCTTTGGTCCTACTTTGGTCTAGATTTTTGATACAGATTTATTTCTTTTTTTGTTTGTCTATTAAATTTATTGGGGCGACATTGGTCAATATGAACATATAGGTTTCAGGTGTAGGTCTCTATGTTATAAGATCTGTATATTGCACTGTGTGACCACCACCCAAAGTCAAATATTCTCTAGTCACCATTCAAATTTCTTTTGAAGATTCTTTTTCTGCATAAATAAAGATATTGGAAATATGGGCTCCACTTCTTCCTAATGCCATGGTGCCTACTTTCCCCACCTCTGTATATTTAAGGCTGGCTAACATTCCAGACAGTAACAACACTAAAGGGTTATCTTGACTGTTTGAGGGAGAAATGTACAACCTCCAAGTCCTAAGCCATGTGATATATACCCAGGCACTAGATTCCAAAAATCAATGGTAGTTTTACCTCTAGCTTTTCATTATAAAAGTCTCTTGTGGTATAATTTAGCATAGCACGATTTGTATTTTCTCCTACAAATCTTTTGCTATCATTATTTTCTTCATTAACAACACCATGTTTTCTCCCCTTGGTTTCTTGTAGATAGCGGAATTGCTTCTTCCTGCAGAAAGACAGTAGAGAGATATAGAGTTACTTAACAGGTGTATTAACATATGTCCATTTTTTTGTTGTTGATTTTAGAGGGGAATGTATACTCTTTTGAATGTTTTATGAGATTGAGTTAATTATTTCTTTGAGCTCAGTTCAGTACTCCAATCTTTCTACTAATTAAGTTATTCAACACAAATTCTTGTTTCATAACTACCAATCATCAATATAAACATGTCTCAAGCATTTCTAAAGTGAAAAAGACTCGACATTAAAAAAAATCAATACAAAAATTAAGTAATCACAGAGCACAAAACAACCCAATTAAAGATGTAGTAGACCAAACTTTCAAAGTCTTTATATTCCATAAAACATGTTAGTTACCCTCTTATAAAGCACACAAATACCTCATCATCCCACTATGAAGCTCAGTAGTATTATAAATAGCTAGAATATGAAATGGGATACTGGTTTAAGTTCAGACAAAATCAAAACAAAAACTTCCAACTATTAGCATATCAGTTCCAGATCTCAGTAGGAGGTAAATAATGAGAGAGGAGCCTCAATTGATTAAGAAGAAGAACATAAATGGTGCTCATAGTATCACTTACAGACCCATAAACCTAATCCAGAGGACTCCAACTCATCCTCCATGAAAGTTGCTTCTGGTTTCCACCACTTGCAGTGGTTCTCAACCTTCCTAATGCCGCGACCCTTTAATACAGTTCCTCATGTTGTGGTGACCCCCAACCATAAAATTATTTTTGTTGCTACTTCATAACTGTAATTTTGCTACTGTTATGAATCATAATGTAAATATCTGATATGCAGGATGTATTTTCAGGGGTCGCGACCCACAGGTTGAGAACCACTGATAGAGTGCCTATACATGAAGTGGTATTACTACTTTACTGTTAACTTAAGACTGGGAGCAGAAGAAAAATATTTGTTTTAAAATTTCTTCCATTTTCAATTTAAAAGTGTATGACAAACATTTGAGAAATGGTAAGGAATACAAATTTTTGAATAGTATAAAGAAATAGATAAAATCACTCATAAATCTATAGCACATAAATATATATATAAATCTATAACATTGTTCACATTTGACATATTTCTTTTTAGGCCTTTTCTATAAATTTTTGTAAAATGTTAAAATCATGCTAAACATCTTATTTTGTACACTGTTTTTCACTTAATGCTATACAATAAATTTTTTCCATGTCATTAAAAATTAATAATTTTGCCCTGGTCTGTGTGGCTCAGTTGGTTGGAGCATCGTCCCATGCACGGAAGGGTCGCAGATTCGATTTCCAGTTAGGGCACATACCCCGGTTGCAGGTTCAATTCCCAGTAGGGCGCGTACTGGAGGCAACCGATGAATGTTTCTCTCTCACATAGATGTTTATCTCTTTCTCTCTCCCTCACCCACTCTCCCTTCCTCTCTCTCTAAACATATTTTTAAAATTTAATAATTTTAATGAATATATAAAAATCAATTATTATGTAGAACACAATTTACCTAATAAATCATTTTTATTGGATATTTAGATAGTATAATACTCTCACTTTTATAATGAAAAAAGGTCTTTATCTGCATTTATTTTCTTTATTAATTTTTAATTACAAGAGCAATGTTAACATAGATTTTATATCACTTTTATTAGTCTTTTCAAATGATCAACTTTTCATTAATTCTGTTTTTAATGTCATTATTTCTTTTCTTTAACTCTTCAGAATTATTTTGCTGTTCTCTAATTTCTTTAGATACAATGTTTAGCTCATTCATTTTCAGGCTTTATTCTTTCCTATTACATTCATTTCAGGGCTAAAATGTCCTCAGTTAGCACCAGGGTAACTTGATCCCACAAGTTTTGAAATATTGTATTTTTATTATATTTCATTTCAAAGTAGTTTCAAATTTCCATTATGAAACTGTCTTTAAATGTGGGTTATTTAGAAGTGTTCCTTAATTTGAATCTGTTGACTTTTGCTTTACAAATAGTATTTGGTTAATTTTTATAAATATTCCATGTAAGCTTGAAAATAATGTACAATCTACAGTTGTTCAGGGCAACGTTCTCTAAATGTCCATTAAGTTAAATTGTAAATCATGTTGTTCAACTATTTCATTTTTTTCTATTAATTGCACAGAGGTATATGAAACCTTCTCAAAGTAATGTGGATTTGCAGTGCTGTCAACTTTTGGCTTAGAAATTTTTAAGGCTATGCTGATGGATGCATACAGATTAAATTAGCAGATTTATCATTATATTCCTGGTGAACTGAACCTATTATTTTGAAATGGTCCTCTTTATATTTCTATTTTTGCTTTTAATCTTAGTCTATTTAGTCTTCAATGGCTATTCTGTTTTTATGCTGGTTAGTATTGGTGTTGTTTATGTTTCCCACTTTTTTACTTTCAAACTTTATATAACCTTATGTTTCAGACATGTCTCCTGTAATAACATATAATTGAACTTCACTTTTTTATTCAGTTTCACAATCTCTGGCTTTTAACCAGTACATCTAGTACATATGCATTTTATCACTGAGGTGGATTGGTTATACTGATGGTCATAATAGCTTCCTTGAATGCATGCCCTTTACAATGTGATTCTGCAGCTTGGTAAAGTCTACCTCCAAGTCCCTTAAATTTTGCTCTGTGAGTTGCTTTGACCAATAGAATGTGGAAAATATCAGTGTATCAGTTCTTAACCTAGGCCTCAAGAGGTCTTATATGTTTCCACTCTCTCTTCAGACTTTGCCTCTGCCATAACAACAAATCATGTGGAGCAGAGATTTCAGCAGTATGACAGACCATGTGAGCAGAGACAAGTTGTCCCAGTTAAGGGCCTTCTTAGACCAGCATATAGTCAGCCAACCCCAAACAAATGATAGAGCCAGGCTAGATCAGCTGTGGTGCCTGCCCAAACCACAGGGGACTATAGATGCACGAGGAACCTGGCTGAGAGCAGAAGAACCACCCAGCTGACCTGGAGACTGCGGGGAGGGGAAAGGAGGGGAGATGTGTTTTGTTTTAAGCCACTGATTTTTGGTACAAATGTAAGTGCTAATATAGTAGTATTCAGATTAGATTTGACATTTTCTTTCCTATTTGACTCACATGTCCCATACTTTTTTATTTTTCTTGTGCCCATCTTCCCACCCCTATCCTTACTAGTCTGGAAGCTATATATTCTTTTATTCTTTGGTTACCACAGAAGCTACAATATGCACTCTTAAAGTACTGACATCTAAAGTTAATTACTGTATCTCCATCCTACGCAATACAAGAATCTAGAATACTATATCTCCATTAACTCTTTCCTAATATATACTACTGTTATAGTGATATCACTATATATATATCACTAGTTTTTTAAAAATAATAATTTCTTGATTTTTAGAAAGGGAGAGAAACATCAATGTGAGAGGGAAACATTGATTGGCTGCCTCCTTCACATGCCACAATGGGGATCAAGCCCACAACTGGGCATGTGCCCTTACGAGGAATCAAACCAGCAACCTTTTGGTTACACCAGCCAGGGTTATTTCTATATTTTAAAACTCCACTATAAATTGTTATTGTTGCTTTACACAGTTAATATTCATTTAGCTTTATCCTACAAATTTAATACTTCCCTTGTTCTTCTTAAACATAGGACCTACTATCTGGGACCAACAAGCTTTATTATTTTTGTTTGTTTGATTACTGGTTGTTGTTTTGTTTGTTTGTTTGTTTTTTAATCCTCACCTGAGGATGTTTGTTTTTTAATCCTCACCTGAGGATATTTTTCAATTGATTTTTAGAGAGAGTGGAAGAGAGAGGGAAAGACAGACTGAAATATCAGTGTGAGAGAAACACATCAATTGGTTGCTTCCTGCACAAGCCCTGACCAGGACCTGGGTAGGGGAGGAGCCTGCAACCAAGGTACGTGCCCTTGACCAGAATCAAACCCGGGACCCTTTGGTCCGCAGGCTAACACTCTATCCACTGAGCCAAACCGGCTAGGGCAGTTGTTGGCAAACTGCGGCTCGCGAGTCACATGCGGCTCTTTGGCCCCTTGAGTGTGGCTCTTCCACAAAATACCACATGTGGGCGCGCATGTACAGTGCGATTGAAACTTCATGGCCCATGCGCAGAAGTCGGTTTTCAGCCTGGGCGAGTCTATTTTGAAGAAGTGGCATTAGAAGAAGTGGGGGGTGTCAGTTGGTCAGGCGACAGGATACGCAGCGCAGGGGAGGTGCGCGCGATTCATGCACGAGTTGAGGATGGGAGAGTTGGAAGGGGTTGACCTCAGTGAACGTACCTCAATCAGATTGAGGATGTTTTTAGCAAAGGCCAGCTTAAGAATACCCTAATCTACACTAATAAAAGACAAACATGCAAATTGACCATACCTTTGCTACACCTTAAGCCACGCCCACCAGCCAAACAGAGCGACTATATGCAAATTAACCCAACCAAGATGGCGGCCGGCAGCCACGGAGCTGGAGCAAGCAGGAGGCTTGATTGCCCCAAATGATGGAGGAAGCCAAGCTTCCCGCCTGCTCCGGCCAGCTCTGAGCTCCACTCAAAGCAACAAAGTTTCAATTATAGAAGATAAATAAACCCCAGATACCTGCTTTCAGCCGGCCGTGGCCACGGAGCTCTAGCGAGCAGGAGTGGGTTGCCCCTGGCGATGAAGGAAGCCAAGCTTCCCTCCTGCCCGCCCTGACCGGCTCTGAGCTCCTCTCAAGGCTACAAAGTTTCAATTATAGAAGGTAAATAAATCCCAGAATTAAAAAAAAAAGAAAAAAAGGAGAGGCTGGGAGCTTCCGTTGCCCGGGGAGTTTTGGCCAGCCTGAAAACGGCCCTCAGCCCCTCACCCAGACTGGCCAGGCACTCCAGTGGGGACCCCCCCACCCCTAAAGGGGGTGTGGCCAGCCTGAAAACAGTCATCAGCCCCTCACCCAGGCTGGCCAAACCTCCATGGGGTGAGGGTCCCCACTGAGGGGGGGCTTGACCAGCCTGCAAACAGCCATCAGCCCCTCAACCAGGCTGGCCAGGCACCCCAGCGGGACCCCCACCCTGATCCAGGACACCCTTCAGGGCAAACCAGCCGGCCCCCTCCCATGCACCAGGCTTCTATCCTATATAATAAAAGGGTAATAGGCAAACTGACCCTAACAGCAGAACGACTGGGAATGACTGGTCACTAGGACACACACTGACCACCAGGGGGCAGATGCTCAATGCAGGAGCTGCTCCCTGGTGGTCAGTGCGCTCCCACAGGGGGAGCTCTGCTCAGCCACAAGCCAGGCTGATGGCTGCCAGTACAGCGGTGGTGGTGGGAGCCTCTCCTGCCTCCTCAGCAGCGCTTAAGCTGGCCTTTGTGAGAGGGATGTCTGAATTCGGACATCCCCCAAGGGGTTCCAGATTGGAGAGGGTGCAGGCCAGGCTGAGGGACCCACCCCCTGTGCATGAATTTCATGCACTGGGCCTCTAGTTAAAAATAATAACACAACAATAAACTCTGTTTTGTGTACTCACAACTATAAACCTAATTTTGTCCCAACCTGTATATTTATTTGATAAAATGTGTTAACTGAGTTATTCAAATCCTCATTATTCTTTTTTATTTTGGTTTATTTGATCTACTGATCAAACAGATTAATATTTACCACAATAACTGAGACTTGAACAGTGTATACTTGAATTTCTCTTTCTTTTTTGGTAATATATTTTTTATTGATTTCGGAGATGAAAAGAGAGGGAGAGAGAGATAGAAATACCAATGATGAGAGAGTACCACTGATCGGTTACTTCCTGCATGGTCCCTACTGGCAATCGAGTCCACAACCCAGGCATATGCCCTGAGTGGGAATTGAATTGTGACCTACTGCTTCATAAGTATATGCTCAATCACTGAGCCACACTGGCCAGGCTATACTTGTATTTCTTAATATTTAGAAGCTGTTATCTTTGTTAAATTAAGTTTAACATTATTATCTTTTTTGGTGGATTATAGTTTTGGTGTCATGAATTCTATTATCACTAATATTAATATCCCTGTATTTGTTTGTTGTTGTGGTCAGCATTTGCTTGTTATGTATTTTTAATTCCTTTATTTCAATCTTTATATATTGCTTTCTTTAGGGGTATCTCTCAAAAACAACATGTAACTCAATTTTTAATCCAATCTGAGAGCCACTATCTATCAATAGGATAATTTCATTCATCAATATTTATTGTGATAACTGACATTTTCCTGTTTTAATTCCTTTCCTGCTTTTTGTTGATCAGTGTTTTTTTTTTCTTTTAGTGATTTAGAAATGATACATCTTTTGTTTTTCTAATGATAGCCCTGAAAAATTTAAAACACACAGTTAAACACATATTTTTCCATCTATTTCTGGTGTTAATTAATACCTATTATTTCTCCTAAGCAGGGAAAGAAACCTGACAAGTTTAAGTTCCTTTTGCTTAGAATTTTCTTGGATTTTAATCCTCAGGTTTTTTTACATCATGCATTAATATTTTTAGACAACTATAATTTTTACTGGTTTCTTTCCCTATCATTTCTTAAATTCATTGCTTCCTATTTGTTGCATTCACTGTCAATTTTGTAGCCTTATCTCCCTCAGTATTTGTTTCTCAGAGTGGTTCTATAGGTTTTCAATGGGATTTTGATCCCACCAATTAGATACACTTGGATTAAGATCTGAAATCAGAACTGAGCTAAGTGGGGAAGTACAGGTAGCACATAAGATACCTGTTTTGTTGGTGTAAATTACATCAGGGGTTCTGGGGCAGGGAGTGGGAAACCTCCTGATTCCCAGTGTAATTCAAATGGTGTGATCCTGGAACCCACAGCTGGGACGACAGTCTCCTGATCACCCAGCTCCCTGATTGTAGCAAAGGTGGCAGTTCCCTTGGTGGGCTGGCCCAGTCTAGAGACTGTTTCTCCAACCCTTGTAATGATTTTGTAGACAACTAATTCCTTTTATATGAATCATTTTCTACTTACTCTAGTCAGAGTGAATTCTCTTATAACTGAATCATGACTGGCAGACCATCCTTGACTTTTCTCCATCCATCTATGCCACATCCTGTCAGTGAGTGTATTCAGTCAGATACATCTCTTCTAAGTATTTTTCAAATTATCCTCTTCTCCAGCCTCACTGTCTTAGTTCAGGCCGTCGTAATCTCTCTCCAGGACTATATACTAGCCTCTTTATTGGTCTCCATTCCTTCCATCCATGTCTGCTCAAATAGCAGCCTTTCTAGAACATAAATCTAACCAAACGATTGTTGGGCTTAATTACAAAGCACAAGTTTTCACTTTTGTTTTGTATGGACTGCAAGGCTCCTCAAAATCAGACCATAGTCGATCTTTCTAGCTTCATTTCCTATCACTATTCACAATCATCCCATGCTCCAATTATACTGAACTATCTCCAATTCCTTGTGCCTCTGCAGATCTCTTTCCAGCATAACCTCTATCTGAAATACTCCTACTGATTCTTAAAAAACTAGGTAAGATGTTACCTCTTTTGTGACACCTTCCCTAATGTTCTTCCAAAATGCTGTTAGTCTCTCCTATGCTCCCATGGACCTCTTACAGCACCTGAAATATCTATATATATAAAAGCCAAGTGACTGGAACTATGGAACAATAAAACGACTGGAACGACCGGTCGCTATGACGCGCACTGTGGCGCGATCTTTCTAGCTTCATTTCCTATCACTATTCACAATCATTCCATGCTCCTCCCCAACCTTCTGTGGCCCCTCCCCCCAGCCGGCCCCACCCTTGATTGGCTCACCCACCCCCATTGGGGGCGGGGCCCGCTGGCCAACCTC
>NW_005871089.1:1793276-1802211 GCF_000147115.1 Myotis lucifugus | reverse complement strand
AGTTCTCATTGGCATTTCACTTTCTTCCCTAAAGTGGCTCATGGTGACAGAGGATGACTACAAGTTGAGTTTGCATTGACTTATAAGCTATATTTCCTGAGAATTATACTGAGGCACCTTAGATTCTTAATGAATTTTTTAGAAATCCTATAGCTTCTTGAGGTAGAATGATGTAGGGGGAATTACCAAGTGTCAATGAAATAGATTCATTTCAATAATGTTTCAAAGGTACAACAAGGTGTTGTTCAGACCTTGCTCCTATAAGGATAATTTTGTCCCTGCCTAAGAGTTAGAACACTGGATTAGCAAGGATACTCCTGTTCATTCTGAAGTTATGTCCACCTTTCACACTACAAGGATTAACTTGTCACAGGTATTCCCTGTGATGGTTCATTCAGATGTTAACCAAGAAAATGCTAAAAGCAGGACTTGGATTAATTTTTTATTCAATGTGAAATAATTCAATTATTTCTTTTATGGCATATTTTCTTTAATGTGAAATAGGGTTGCCTGCATTTTAAGTACTATTAGTTTGTTTCTATAATTCAGTAGTTCCCAACCAGAGGCCATTTTAGTCCCTAGGGAACACTTAGCAATGTCTGGAGACATTTTTGGTTGTCACCACTGGTGAAGGGGCATTACTGGCATCTAGTGGGTAGAGGCCAGGGAAGCTGCTAAACATCCCACAATGCACAGGAGAGACTCCAAAACAAAGAATTATCTAGCCCAAAATGTCAACAGAGCTGAAGTTGAGAAACCCTGATATAGGTAAATTTTGAATATTTTATAAGTTCATTCTTAACATTAGCTATACTTCATGGCATTTTCTGAAAAATAAACCCATAATTCACAAGCATCTTATGAATCGGTGCAGACAGACTCTTTCCCTATATATTATTTTTTCTTAATATATATTTTTATTGTTAACAGTACATATATTACAGATGTCCCTCATCTCCCTCTTTCTCCCCTTCCATACCTTGCCCCATCCAAGCCTTCACCCATGGGCTATGCATATCTATATGTAAAAAAGCCTAAGTGATCGGCTGACCAGCCAGTAGCTATGACATGCACTGACCACCAGGGGACAGACACTCAATGCAGGAGCTGCTGAGTGATAGCAACTTTGCAGAGTGCCCTCTTGCACTCTGGGACCCCCTGGGGGATGTCGGAGTGCCAGTTTTGGCCAGATCCCTGCAGGCCAGGCCAAGGGACCCCAACGGTGCACAAATTTGTGCACCGAGCCTCTAGTATGTATATAAGTTCTTTGGATAATCTCTTCCTGTCCGCCCCACTGCCCTCCCCTCAGAGATCCATCAGTCTGTTCGATGTATCCATGCTTCTGGATCCATTTTGTTCATCAGTTTATTTTGCTCATTAGATTCCACATATAAGTGAGATTATGTGATATTTGTCTTTCTTGGACTGGCTTATTTCACTTAGCATAATACTTTCCAGGACTATCTATGCTGTCTCAAAGGGTAACAGACCCTTCTTTTTACAGCTGCATAGTCTTTCATTGTGTAAATGTACCACAGCTTTTTAATCCACTCATCTACTGATGGGTACCTGGGTGGCTTCCAGATCTTAGCTATTGTAAATAACTTTGCTATGAAAATAGGGCTGCACATATTCTTTCTGATTGGTGTTTCAGGATTCTTAGGATATATTCCTAGAAGTGAGATCACTGGGTCAAACGAAGTTCCTTTTTTAAATTTTTTGAGGAAACTCCATGTTGTTCTCCATAGTGGCTTCACTGGTCTGCATTCCCACCAGCAGTGAACTAGGGTTCCTTTTTCTTCCCATCCTCACCAGCACTTGTTTGTTGATTTGTTGATGGTAGCCATTATGGCAGGTGTGAGGTGATAACTCATTTTAATTTGCACCTCTCTGATGATTAGTGACAGAGCATTTTTTGATATGTCTCTTGGCCATCTGTATGTCCACTTTGAAGAAATGTCTATTTAAGTCCTTTGCCCATTTTTTAATTGGATTGTCTTCCTTTTGTTAAGTTGTATGAGTTCTTTTTTTTAATATATATATATTTTATTGATTTTTTACAGAGAGAAAGGGAGCGGGATAGAGAGTTAGAAACATTGATGAGAGAGACACATCGATCAGCTGCCTCCTGCACACCCCCACTGGGAATGTGCCCGCAACCAAGGTACATGCCCTTGACCAGAATGGAACCTGGGACCCTTCAGTCCGCAGGCTGACGCTCTATCCACTGAGCCAAACCAGTTAGGGCTGTATGAGTTCTTTATATATTTTGGGAAATTAAACCCCTTATTAGATGCATCATTGGCAAATATGTTCTCCCATACAGTGGGTTTCCTTTTCATTTTGATGATGGTTTCTTTTGCTGTGCAGAAGCTTTTATTTTGATGTAGTCCCAATTGTTTATTTTCTCTTTAGTTTCCTTTGCCCTTGGAGATGTATCCACAAATATACTGGTATGACAGATGTCTGAGATTTTGCTGCCTATGGTTTCTCTTAGGATTTTTATGGATTCATGCCTTACATTTAAGTCTTTTATCCATTTTGAATTTATTCTTGGGTATGGTATAAATTGGTAGTCTAGTTTCATATTTTTGCATGTAACTGTCCAATATCCCCAGCACCATTTATTGAAGAAACTGTTTTCACTCCATTGTATGTTCTTGTCTCCTTTGTCAAATATTAATTGAATGTAATGTCATGGGTCTATTTCTGGGTTCTCTGTTCTGTTCCATTGATCTATATGCCTGTTCTTGTGCCAATACCAGGCTGTTTTAATTAGAATTTCTTTGTAGTACAGTTTGATATCTGGTATTGTAATCTCTCCAACTTTGTTCTTCTTTCTCAAGATTGATGTGGATATATGGGGTCCTTTTGGTTCCATACAAATTTTTGGAATATTTGTTCTAGATCTGTGAAATATGCCATTTAATATTGGTTTTTTAATAGGGATTGCGTTGAATCTATAGACTGCTTTGGGTTGTATGGACTTTATAAGGATGTTCAGTCTTCCAATCCATGAACACGGCATATGTTTGTGCTTGTTTGTATCTTCCTCTATTTCTTTTCTCAATGTCCTATAGTTTTTTTGAAGGCAGTCTTTACCTCCTTGGTTAACTTTATTCCTAGGTGTCTTATTACTTTTATTGCAATAGTAAATGGGATTGCTTTTTTTGTTTCTCTTTCTGAGTTCATTATCTATATATATAAAAGCCTAAGCGACTGTTATGACCAGTTGACCGAACGACCGGTCAACCAGTCACTGTGATGATGCACTGACCACCAGGGGGCAGAAGCTCAATGCAGGAGCTGCCCCCTGGTGGTCAGTGTGCTCCCACAGCCAACCTCCCATGGCCAGCCAACCTCCCGTGGTCCCTCCCCCCAGCCAGCTAGCCCCGATTGCCGGCTAGGCCAAGGGACCCCTCCCATGCATGAATTTATGCACCGGGCCTCTAGTTGGTATATAAAAATGCCATCGATTTCTGAATGTTGGTTTTTTTATACTACTACTTTTCCAAATTCATTTGTTAAATCCAGTAGTTTTTTGTGGAGTCTTTAGGTTTTTCTATGTATAATATCATGTCCCTGAAAATAATGGCAATTTTGCTTCCTCCTTTCCAATTTGTATGCCTTTTAATTTTTCTTCTTGTTTTATTGCTGTGGCTAGGACTTATAGTACTATCTATAATAATAAAAGCATAATATGCTAACTAGACTGGACAGCTGAACGACCTTCTGGACGTCCTTCCAGATGACCTTCCGGATGAAGCTGGGGCTGTGAGGGCCAAGGCAAGCCACTGCGGCTGCGAGGGCTGAGCCCCTTGCATGAATTTTGTGCATCGGGCCTTTAGTGTTGAATAAGAGTGGTGAAAGTGTACATTCCTATCTTATTCCTGTTCTTAATGGAAACGTGTTTAGTTTTTTGCCCACTGAATGATATTGGCTATAGATTTGTTATATATGGTCTTCATTATGTTGAGGTATGATCCTTCTGTTCCTACTTTGCTGAGAGTTTTTATCAAAAATGGGTGCTGGCTTTTTGGAATGCCTTTTCTATGTCTATTGATATGACACGTGATTTTTATCCTTCATTTTGTTTATGTGATGTATCACATTTATTGATTTGAAAATATTGTACCAGCTTTTCATCCCTCCAATAAATCCCACTAGGTCATTATGTATGATTTTTTTAATGTATTGCTGGATCCAATTTACTAATGTTTTGTTGAGGATTTCAGCATATATGTTCATCAGGGGTATTATCTTGTAGATCTCTTTCTTTGTAGTGTCTTTATCTGGTTTTGGAATTAGGATAATGCCGGCTTCATCAAGAAACAAAGAGAGAGGACCCAAATAAATAAAATCAGAAATGAAAGAAGTGAAGTAACAACTGACACCATAGAAATACAAACGACTGTAAGAAAATATTATGAATAACTATATGCCAACAAACTGGACAACTTGGGTGAAATGGACAAATTCCTAGAAGCATACAACTTCCAAAACTCAATCAGGAAGAATCAGAAAACCAGAATAGGCCAATAACAAGTAAGAAAACTGAAGCTGTAATAAAACTCCCAGCAAATAAAAGTCCTGGACTGGACAGCTTCATAGGTGAGTTGGTTACCAAACATTCAAAAAAAGAACTAACACCTATCCTCCTCAAACTATTCCAAAAGATTCAAAAGGAAGGAAGACTTGCTTAGACTTTCATAGTTATTGAGGCTGTTTTTCCCACATACCCTTCTTGTAGCTGACAACTAAGTTGTGTGGTCTAATATAGTCACCTAGTGGTCAGTGCAGGCCACTACTCCATCTTTTCTTCTTTTTTTTTTTAAAATATATTTTATTGATTTTTTACAGAGAGGAAGGGAGAGAGATAGAGAGTTAGAAACATCGATGAGAGAGAAACATCGATCAGCCGCCTCCTGCACATCCCCTACTGGGAATGTGCCCGCAACCCAGGTACATGCCCTTGACCGAATCGAACCTGGGACCCTTTAGTCCACAGGCCGACGCTCTATCCACTGAGCCAAACCGGTTTTGGCTCCATCTTTTCTTCTTGATGTTCATAATTCAATTTAACTCTACCTCAAGCAGTATCATCCTCTCTTCCACAAAGAGAAGTAGAAATATCGTAACACATTACTATCTACTGTCAAGGATGAGTAAGCAGCTTTATTTTACATCTTTTATTAAAGGGCCAAATATCTCTGGCTCTGCCTTGACATTTTTGGGACTTTAAATCAGAATAAATATATGGTCTTCTCATCTTTTCTATTTTCTATAATTATAGTATACTATTCCTTTGTAGTTCTATAATAAATTATTACATTTCTAGTAGTGATCTATTACTGGGTAAATATACTATTTAGGGTTAATCGGGCTAACAGTTTAGCTACTAATGAGAGAGAATTACTCACCCACAGCCAAAATAGTCATTCTTCTTCCAGTTCACGGTGGAACTGGAAGTACCTTTGGAAACTTTGGAACTAAATATTAGGTCTGACCAGGGATTCACAACCTATGTGGGGAAGTACCAAGAGGGTATACAAGGGTATATAAGACTGAACCAAATCTCTTAAGAACTAGCTAGAGAAATTAATAGTTACCGAAGTTTTCAGATTTGCCCTTATCTTCAACAGATGGCTGATACTGTGGTCATGGGCCTACCCTGGTTGATGCAAATTTCACAAGGCTCTTATATAGTGGCCCAGAGACCCCCAGACTCCTAATAGTATGCTGGATTTGTGGAGTTCTGGGCCAGAGCTATTTGTAGTGTATCAGCTGCAGGGAAATACAGTGTCTGTTACCACCTGCCAACAAAGTTGATTACAATTCATTTTATAAGAAGAGGTCCTCTGAATTTTAAGAGATAGTCACAATAAAACTTACAGTGTATTAAGGAATTTTTTCCTTTGGAAGATTTAAATGTACTTCAGGAATTTCTCAGTAGAAGGAGTAGCATAATTTCTCTCTTTTCTTCCTAAATAATATTTAAAGAGAACATGGTCTTTGGATAGCTGGGGGAATACCCTTGTGACTAGCTTAGCAGAATCAATCTGAAAAACAACTTTTTATTATTAACTTTCCAGTTATTCAGGCTCCAGGCCTGAGCTATAAAAATGCAAATATACCACAAGCAGCTCTTACAAACTATTAAAAACGTAGTCCAGACATTTATTTATGCTTGTTTTATTTCCTATATTTCTCTAATTTTTTTATTTCTCTTTTATCTTTCCTGCTTGATTATTTCTCCTTCTCCTCCCTTCTTTTATAATCACTCTTCTTCCCTGTGTATATTCTCTCTTTTCTCCATTTTGCTCTTAATCTTCCTCTTCCACAACCTTTACTAGTTGACATTTGGGTATTATTTCCCTATCCCCTGTTGCATGCCAGGCAGTCTACTAAGCACTTTTAAAATACAAAGATCATGAGAGATTCCAAAATGGTGGTGGAGTAAGTAGAAGCTACATTGACACTATCCCAGGAACAAACTGGAAATAAAACTAAAATACAGAAAACCACCCTGAAAATTCAATTGAAGACTAGCTGGAGAGAACCCTGATAACCAAGGACAGAAAGTGGAGACCACATAGAGACTGGGAGAAAATGCGGAGGTGCGAAAAGGCTGGCCAGGCTCCATAGATAGCAGCTGAAGTTCCAGATGGTTAGCTCAGCTGTGGAGAACTCCGGAGTCCTAAAACCCAAGCTGGGCTCCCCAGCCCAGAGCACCAGAATTTAGAAAGGTGCCCACACAATATCTGGCTGTGAAAAGCAGCAGGGTTACTGTCTGCCAGTGAGAGACTGCTGGAATGCAGGCACACACTTACAGGTCCAACGCACAAAATTTCGTGTGCAGCCACTCATCCTGGGCTCTGGCAGAGGGAGGGCAGAGTGGACTGGAGCTGTGTGAGCAGAAACCAGGAATGGGGGCTCTGGGAATGGAGCTCAGTGGGCAGCCACCCAGGTTTCCTGTGCTGAGTCATTTCCTCACTCTGCAGAGGAAATCTTTCTCCTGCTGATCCAGGCAATTTTTGCCTAGGGGAAGGCAGTTTCCCCCACTCTTAGAAGACCTGTCCACCCTCCCTGTGGTTGATAGCCTGAGGCTAGTCAGGGCTGATAACAATCAGACTGCAGGTAGAGGCTGGTCTCTGGAGGCTTTGAGTCTTTGCCTGATCTTATCCCTGGACTGGGGCTAGGAAAAGCAGAACTTGGTGCACATCTTGGACCTTTCTAAAGACACTCAGGCCCAGCAGAGGCAGCCACAAGCTGTGGATTGCTGATAGCCCCAAACAGGGTACTCAGGGCCAGTCAGAAATAGAGATTGGGAGGAGTAGCAGATCTACCTCATACATAGACACAAGCCCAAACAGAAAGCCAAATGGGAGACAAAAGAAAAGAAAAAGCCCCAAACAAAAGAATAAGAGAATTCTCTAGAAGAAAAACTAAATGAAATGGAGATAAGAAATTTATCAGACATAGAATTCAGAGTAATGATGGCAAAGATGCTCAACAGCATGAAAAAAAGATATAGTAACTATAAAGAATGACACAGCACTAATAAAGAACACAGTGGAAGGAATACACAGCAGATTAGGGGTAGCTGAGGATCAGATCAGTGAATAAGGGGACAGGGTAGAAAAAAATCACTCAGTCAGAAAAGCAAAAAGAAAAAACAATTAAAACACAGAAGGACAGCTTAATGAAGCTGTGGGCCAACATGAAAACTAACAATATTTGCATATCAGATGCAGAGGGGAAGAAAGTGAGCAAGGAATAGAGAACATGTGTAAAGAAATAATGGCAGAAAACTTCTCTAACCTGGTGAAGGAAAAAGCCACACGGATTGAGGAGGCACAGAGAGTCCCAAGCAAGAAGAACCCAAACAGCCCTAGCTGGTTTGGCGCAGTGGATAGAGCGTTAGCCTACAGACTGAAGGGTCCAAGGTTCGATTCCAGTCAAGGGCACAGTCTGGGTTGTGAGCTCTATCCCCAGTGGGCATGCAGGAAAGCAGCCCATCAATGATTCTCTCTCATCACTGATGTTTCTATCTCTCTCTCTCTCTCCCTTCCTCTCTGAAATCAATTATATATATATATATATATATTTTTTTTTTTAAAGAAGAACCCAAACAGGTCCATGCCCAGACACATCAGATTTAAAATGTTAAAAATTAGAGACAAAGAGAGAATCGTAAAGGCAGCAAGAGAAAAGTAATTTGTTACCTACAAAAGAGCTCCCATAAGGCTTTCGGTGGATCTCTCATCAAAAACTCTACAGGCTAGAAGGGAATGGTATAAAGTATTCAAGGTAATGAAAAGCAAGAATCTGAAACCAAGATTACTATATCTAGCAAGGCTATCATTCAAAATAGATGGTGGGGAAAAAAAGCTTCCCAGACAAAAAAAGGCTAAAGGAGTCTGTCACCACCAAACCAGCACTGCAAGAAATGCTAAAGGGATTGCTGTAATGAGAAGAAAAAAATAGTGAAAGATATGCATAAAGAATTAAAATGGTAATAAATAAGTACCTATCAATAATAACCTTAAATTTAAATGGATTAAATGCTCCAATCAAAAGATACAGGGTAGACGAATAGGTACTAAAACATAATCCAAATATATGCTGTCTACAAGAGACCTACCTCAGAACAAAAGACTCACACAGGATGAGAGTGAAGGGATGAAATGAAAATTTTTTTTCCCTGAAAATAGAAACAAACAAAAACTGGGGTGGCAATATTTATATCTGACAACAAAATACACTTCACATTGAAGGCCATCAAAAGAGACAATAAAGATCACTACATAATATTAAAGGGATCAATCTAACAAGAGGTTATAACCCTGGTAAACATATATGCACTCAATATAGGAGCACTTAAATATATTTAAAAAAAATTCTGGAGAACTTTAAGGGAGAGATTGACAGCAAT
>NW_005871089.1:1786197-1788873 GCF_000147115.1 Myotis lucifugus | reverse complement strand
CTATGTTCATAGCAGCACAATTTACAATAGCTAAGATCTAGAAACAGCCCAGGTGCCCATCAAAAGATGAGTGGATAAAAAAAAAACCCTGCGGTACATTTACACAATGGAATACTATGCAGCAGTAAAAAAGGATCTCTTACCCTTTGACACAACATGGAGGGACCTGGAGAGTATTATGCTAAGTGGAATAAGCCAGTGAGAGAAAGACAAATATCACATGATCTCATTCATATAATGAACAAAATAAACTGATAAACCAATAGATACAGAGACACAGAAGCACGGAACAGACTGTGGAATCTCAGAGGGAAGGTGGGGGTGGATGGGTGGGTGGGAAGAGATCAACCAAAGAACTTGTATGCATAATGCATAACCTATGAACACAGACAATAGTGTGGTGAAGGCCTGGTGCGGGAGGTGAGGGGACCTAGAAGAGGTCAATGGGGGGGAAGGGGACATGTGTAATACTTTCAACAATAATGATTTAGTTAAAAAAATTCAAAGATCATGAATGGAGAGAGATAGAAACTTTGATGAGAGAGAAACATCATCGATTTCAGCGGTTCTCAACCTGTGGGTTGCCACCCCTGAAAATACATCCTGCATATCAGATATTTACATTACGATTCATAACAGTAGCAAAATTACAGTTATGAAGTAGCAATGAAAATAATTTTATGGTTGGGGGTCACCACAACATGAGGAACTGTATTAAAGGGTGGTGGCATTAGGAAGGTTGAGAACCACTGGATTAGATGAATCTTGCATGCCCCTTCCTGGGTATCAAGCCCAAAAGCCGGGCATGTGCCCTGACTGGGAATCAAACCAGTGATTTCTTGGTTCATGGGTCAATGCTCAACCACTGAGCCACACAGCTGGGCTTCTCCTTTTTTTTTTTTTTTTTTAACTGTCAACCTACCAACTTTTTACATCTCTGAATGCTTACAAACAACAGTAAAAGAAGTATTTACTATTCATCATGACCTGGTTACTATTTTATTTTCAAAATTTTCTAGTGCTTTAGAAGATTTAGAATAAATAGTTTTTAGCTTTTTGACACTTTAACTGTCAAGATTTGGGGAAAAACAACTACAATATTTCTCAAAAATTCCAACATGGTTACTTAAATTCCTGACCACTTGTATGACCATTTCCCTTAAAAACGAACCCTTTCGTTACACAGTTACTTAGTGTTAGGCTTACCTCTGTCCCATTTATTTTCTGCATATTAAAATGGCTCAGCCTAAATAGTACATAGTATTTCCAGAGTGTAAAATTGACAACTGGATTTCCTTGAGGATCAATTGTCAACTGGTCAATACGATGGAGTTGTGCTAATGCATTAAACTGTTGTAGCATTGCAAGATTTGTTTCCTTGAATTTAAGGTGCTGCAATAATAAAACACACACAAAAAAGCTGACCATTAAATTTAACCATCTTAAAATAGTTACATTTAAACTTCACTAATTATTCCCTAAGTAAATCTGTAAACTTTAGGCTTAGCTAATATGTTTTCAATTACATTAAGTCAACTGAATCTACTAAACCTTACCTACCTTTAATCCAGCGGTTCTCAACCTGTGGGTCGTGACCCCTTTGGTGGTCAAACGACCCTTTCACAGGGGTCGCCTAAGACCATCCTGCATATCAGATATTTACATTATGATTCATAACAGTAGCAACATTACAGTTATGAAGTAGCAACTAAAATAATTTTATGGTTGGGTCACAACATGAGGAACTGTATTTAAAGGGCCAGAAGGTTGAGAACCACTGCTTAATCTATCTAATACATCATTGATGAATTCCATTAATCCATCCAATATTGGATTCAAAATGATTTCCATTTTTCAAAGGATATCTCCCCATTTATTAATAAACTAAGATCCTTAAAAATTACATAAACACAATAACTCATTAAAATTAATTGTATATACTTTTTGCTAAAATTAAAACTACAAAGAAATCATTAATATTAAAATTTTAAGAATTTTATAAATGCAGGGTTCACAATGCTTCTGAGAGAACTAGTTAGGTGTTATACCTGCATCTTGCCAATTACTATGCAGGCTAGTTAAACTGGCTACAGGAACATCAAGTCACAAAACCTGAAAAGCTAATGTAGGTGTTCTGTCTGTGAAATTGGATGTTCTTTTCTAAACATACTATCTTCACTTCTATCTATCTTATTTAGGGAGACTGATATGGGGAAAAATAACTTATAAAAGGCCTAACAGAGAATAACATAACAATAATAACTCAAGAAAGAATGCATATAAATGACAGTTTCTGCAAATGCATACCAATAAATAATACAATAATACCATAACTGGAAAAGGCTAACTCTCAAAGTAATCATTTTATATGTTGCTAGGGGACTACTGTAAACATTATATTAAAATGTACATGTCCCAATAACACCAGGTACAATAAATGAATATATAATATATGGTCAGGTGAGGTCCTGTTGAATGCTTCTTTAAAAAGTAGAAATAAACAATTTGAATAAAATTATACTAGTTCTTTATACTTCATACAGAATCATTTTCTAGACAGATAATTTCCAATATTACCTGAAAGCTTCAAGGGCATTTGAAAATAATAATTTAAATCCCAGGTCCATAAAATTTCCTTTCTTCTTAATCTCCCTGCCAGATAGAAACTCCATAAAT
>NW_005871089.1:1784632-1786025 GCF_000147115.1 Myotis lucifugus | reverse complement strand
CCATTCCTGCTGTTTGAATGCTCCAATTCCGATCTAGAGATTCCAGTGCTCCTGAGCCATACAGGGAAAGCGTGTCCCCATCCACATCAACAAGGTGCGTGTCTGTGCCAGATAAGGCTTGTAAAGCATTGTTGAGTACAGAGTCCAGAGACCTGGAAAAGCCAACATACAATTTTAAATGATAGTCTTATCATGCAAAGTAAATAACAGACTATAAAGACCTGTTGGAAAAGGTATTTAAAATTCTATATTCACTTTTTCATTTAAATAATTAAACCCAGAGTACCAAAGACTAATTTTCAGTAGAATATCTGAAAGTTTTAGATCTTCTGGTCATAGATATTTTATTCTTATTGTTGACACTATTCCAGATGTTCCATTTTCTCCCACCCCCTGTGCCTGCCTCCACCCAGTCCCCACCCCTTTTTCCCTCTGGCCATCACCACACTGTTGTCAAGTGGCTATGTGTTATGGATATATGTTCTTTGACTAATTCCTTCAATCGAGTTCTACCCTCCTCCCCACTTCTAGTCATATACAGGGTGTCCCAAAAAATGTATATACACTTTAACAGCTGATAGATAAATTTTGAAAATGCAATGTACTTTAACAAACACTGCCTTTATAATTATTCAAAATGTGTATATACATTTTTTGGGACACCCTATATTTTAATTAAAAAAGAGGCAGATGTGCATAAAAAAATAACACCTTTAAACCCAAATGTTTTATGTCAATGAAAAATAATTGATATTCTATTTAGTTTTAAAGCAATCCATTTAATGTATCATAGATGTTTTCATGGCAATACAAATAGATTTTTGTAATCTATAAAGTATTCCACTGTCCAGCTGGAAAAAAAACACACACACATTTTACAAAACACTATTTCTATACCAAGAACCATATACTATCCTATCCTATATAATAAAAGGCTAATATGCAAATAGACCAAATGGTGGAACTGGAACCAAAACAACCGAACAACCGGTAGCTATGATGTGCGCTGACCACCAGGGGGCGTGCGCGGAACATGGTGGACGTTGGCCATGACGGGATAGTGGAGCAGGTGAGCAGGGGCACACCCACAGCCGGCGCGGAAGCTGCAGCTCACACCCACTGCCTACAGCAGCCTCGCGGCCCACAGTTCCTTTCAAGGTGCATGAATTCGTGCACTGGGCCCCTAGCAAAAATATTTATAAACACTTGGTAGACATAAAATAACTCTTACATAGTTAATCTCTCAGAAGTTGGGTAAGGGTACTTTCTATTTTAAGGGGAAACTTTTCTATTTTTTTGGAATACTTTGGTTTAAAAATTTTTGCATGGGGTATTCCCACATTTTATAAGCGGGAAAAAATTAATCAAAATTTTCTTCCCCCATTTTTGGAAA
>NW_005871089.1:1770097-1784329 GCF_000147115.1 Myotis lucifugus | reverse complement strand
GTCTTTAACAATTAGATATTTCTTTGAGCTAAAGTTAGCAAATAATTCTGGAAGCAGTCATGTGTGAAGTCTAAGCAGATGTTTACTTTCTGTTCCCCATGGATTCTTCACTCTTCATATTTAAAAAATGTTGAAGTCTCTCCTACTGTACAAAGCTAAACAATCTGAAAATACCTCTCTGAGTTCTCAGTGCTCCTCTATTTATAGCCAGGTGGTTTCTCCTCACCATTAACTATCAAGGACAGCTAGCTTTTGTTACAATCTGATTTTATTTCTACTTTCAGTGTAGTTCAAAAAATATTTCATGAATGCCCACCACATGACTGGCCTTGCCTTGTTCTCTGTGCAATAAGTAACAATAAACAAGACAGATGTGATATCTATACTCATAGAATTTATCATTTCAGTGGAGAAAAACTGTTCTTTCATAGCTTCCTAAATATCTCCAACAGAGGCTGAAAATCCAATAGACAATTCTCTCAACACTTGAAATAGTCATCTGTTCTCCCTTCTGAGAGGAAGGAAACCCTTCTTGGTTTTTATAACAATACTAGAGGCCTGGTGCACGACATTCATGCACTGGGGGGGGGGGGGGGGGGAGGAGGTTCCCTCAGCCCAGCCTACACCCTCTCACAGTCTGGGACAACCGAGGGGTCCTTAGCACTGCCGCGGAGGCGGGAGAGGCTCCCACTACCTCTGCTGCACTTGCCAGCCGTGAGCCCAGCTTCTGGCTGAGCGGCGTTCCCTGGGGGAGCACACTGACCACCAGGGGGAAGCTCCTGCATTGAGCATCTGCCCCCTGGTGGTCAGTGTACATCATAGTGACCAGTCATTCCGCTGTTTGGTCGATTTGCATATTAGGGTTTTATTATATAGGATAATCAAACATTCAATGAGCAGTAGTATATGAATAATCTTATATGAGAATCCTATAAAGGTAAAGGCTGATAATAGAACAAAAATAAGATGAGAATTAAGAGTTCCTCATATTGTGCTTTGTATGATAGATTTGTATTGAGTTATGTAGAGTATATAATTTATTTTCTGGGAATAAGAAAAAGGATAGAAGTTACATTTTCACTGCCACTAAAATAAAGAAGGCTTGATGAAAAGGATGCCCCTGTTATAGCACTTCCCACCTTGCACAGCAATTACCATTTACTTGTCTTTATCACAAAATACGGTGATCCTTAAGGGCTCAAACTTAGTCATATTCACTGTAGTAGAACCAGCATCTAGCACAGCTCCTAGCACATGTGCTCAATAATATTTCTCAAGTGAATTAATGAAGTGAGACAATTAGGATTTTTTATGAGTATCTATTACATTTTATAAAGGCTTTCCAACCATAAGCTGTGGTTTGAGCAAAGGGGCAGAAACAGTGATACAGACACAGATTGGATTATTGAGAAATATTCTCAGCTGAGGCAATGGCAAATAATGAAAAAGTAAGGTAAAGGAAGCAAAAAAAAAAAGTAGGTAGTTGATGCTTGATGGCCATGATTCTCAGCAAAAGAAGTGGATTTTAATGTAAAAATGATGGGAAATCAGAGCTATGTACCAAAAACATAAGTAAATCCTTTGAGAAGTGGTGTTATTTTATATCATATATTTGAAAGTATCTTGCTTTTCTTTGTCCACATGATTAAAAGTTTAAGAGCGATCTAAGATGGCAACTGTGGAACCGGAAACCACTCCTACTCCTAATCCCCCACATACAGAAGAAGAAAAACAGAATTTAACCAGGAGGTTGCTAACCCACAAAACTATACTAAATATCCTTTACAGAACAGATGGGCACTGTTTTGTTTTGTTTTTTGAAAAATGACAAAACTTGGCAAGCCAACCATTGGCTGATCTTTGAGTTTGATCTCTAAGTTGAAGACTTTTGGGCTCTTCTACAACCATATCCAGTTGTCTAGTAATTTAATGTCTGGCTGTGACTACTTACTTTTTCAGAAGAGTATTGAGCCTATGTGGGAAGATGATAGAAGCAAATGAGGAGGACAAAGGCTAAGTACACTGAACAAACAGCAGAGACAAAGTGTCCTCAAATGCTTTTGCCTAGAGACACTGCCATGACTTATTGAAGAATCCTTTCTAAAAAAATATATTTTTTATTGATATCTGAGAGGAAGGGAGAGTGAGAAACAACAATGATGAGAGAGAATCGTTGATTGGCTGCCTCCTGCACACCCCCTACTAGAAATAGAACCTGAAACCCTGCATGTGCCCTTGACAGGAATCAAACCCAGGATCCCCTCAGTTGGCAGGCTGATGCTCTATCCACTGAGCCAAACCAGTTAGGGCTGGAGAATCTTTTGATGACCACAGTAAAGCTGTTACTAATGTTAGAGCTAAAGGTGATAAGATAGCAAAATGGATTACTGAATGTGAATACAGAGAAGCTATTACATATATAGGGAGGGTACACAAGGAAAGGTTAGGACTTCCTCCAAAGATAATGACTGGATATTAGTCCCTTGCAGATGCAGCTACTACTAAGAGCAGCTCTACCGCTAAAAAGAAGTCTGATGTTTAAGAAGAGACATCTTCTGAGTATTCTCATAGGAAACTGGATCAAGCAATTGAGATTAGGGAGCTGAACCACAGCCTTTCCAAAAGCAGAGTGGACTGCATTTAAATTTGATTTTCATCTAAATGTTGCTAAGATATGAGAAGTCACATTTGGCTTTGTCTTGCACTTCTGTATTAATTTAAAAACAATTCTTTTAGTTAGAGTGTCCACTTATCCCAATCAAAGAATTACAGTCTACATTGTCCCCAGAATCCATAAATGTGTTCCTTACAAACACAGTTTACCCATCCATAACATTAACAAAGAACTTGTATTTGTAAACCTTACAGGAAAAGTATTCTGTTTATGTTCCGTTGTATGGAGGACTATATTTTACTGGTTTGAAAGAGTATGATGGAGACAGTTTTCTAGCAATTTTCTTTGTTTTGTTTGACACCCTTGTCTTGGACATTCTTGCTGATGGCTGCTAGATTTTAATTTATTTGTTTCCCTATTTGATCACATTAGTGATTTGATTTTAGTGTTTCACTTGTTTTTTTCTTCATGTAACATTGATGAAGGCTCCAAGAATATGACACAAAAGTGGAATAAAAATTAATTTTGGGGATTCTTTGGTAATTTTTTTTTTGTAACTACAAATCTTTGCTACAGATTTATGCATTTCATTCAAATCAGTGATCTATGTTTGTGTAATTTCCTAAACATAATTGTGGACTATAAAAATGTAACATCATAATTACATTCCTAATTAGAATTAGTATGTCTGTTTCTATATCTTTATACTGTATTTTTAAGCACTTTATATTACTTAGGTTATTTTGTTTTGGTTAAAAAATGTCTCAAGTAGAAAAGCAGTCCCATTCATATTAGGACACTGCACAAAACTATACATAAAATGTGTATGTGAATTTTATTTTAGACAACTAGATTTGTTCATTTATTTCTCTATCGCTATAGAAGGTAGTACTTCTTACTGCAAGTACTTGTGTTTTCTTTAGTAGTATCTTCCATATGAACAGCGTTAAGTTTGGAGCACTATTTGATTATTATGTTTATTACAATTTTTAATAAATTAAATAGGTAGCATCATATAGAAGGAAGTAAAAAAGAATATCAACTATAAAATAAAACTATAACATTAGAAAAGGATAATTTATTTTGTTTAAAGTTTTGTTAAGCAAATTGTTGGGAAAATAAGTGAAAAAATAAGCCTACATTCAGCAAAAACAGTCGTATAGTTACAAAACAAATCAGAAGTAATCTCCAATTTATATAGATCTGACATGGACATTCAGTACAAACAAATGGAAAGTTTTCTGGGCTGTAGGTAGGTTCATCCTTCTCAATAGGAAATACAGAACCTGTTAAATAAGTCATGTAATACCTAAGCCACGTCAGTTAATTTCTGAATGAGACTTGAGTTTAGCCTCTGGCCAATACAGAAGAGAGGAATCTGTTCCTCAGGGAAGGTGTGCTCTGAGAGTTCCATAAGAAATAGAAAGTTTGCTAAGCAATGTTTCTATGTTGAGGATTGTCCTTTCAGTTGTCCTTGTATGATTGGTAATATGTCCACATCTTTTTATTCATATATATATGAATATTTATTCACTAAACATTTGCTGGAAACCCATTATATACAGGGCACGATAGATAGATAGATATCCTAAGAATTATGGTAAAGGGCAACAAAATCATCTGTACTGATAAGGATAATCAATATAGAAATCATGTACAAGTTTTTGGATATATCAAAATTTTTCTTCACTTTTATTGGGTTATGGTCCCAGAAATATAAATGCTCTAATCATACTCTGGAATTCACTTAATAAACACATGGAATATAATTTCTCAACGAAAATGACCTCACACTAATAAAAGGGTAATATGCTAATTAGACTGGACATCTTCCAGACGTCCTTCCGGACAAAGCCTAATAAAAGGGTAATATGCTAATTAGACTGGACATCTTCCAGACGTCCTTCCGGACAAAGCCATGGTGGCAGGCAGGCAGGCAGAGGCGGTTAGGGGCGATCAGGCAGGCAGGCAGAGGCAGTTGGGGTGATCAGGCAGGCAGGGGAGCAGTTAGGGGCATCAGGCAGGCAGGCAGAGTGGTTAGGGGCGATCAGGCAGGCAGGCAGGTGAGCGGTTAGGAGCCAGCGGTCCCAGATTGCGAGAGGGATGTCCTGGATTGGAGAGGGTGCAGGCCGGGCTGAGGTACCCCCTCCTCCCCCCATGTATGAATTTTGTGCACTGGGCCTCTAGTAGGAATATAAAAATAAACTAAGACCTATTTGCCCTTAAAGCTATCTCAGTCTGGATGGATGGTGGTGAGCAAGATAAATTTAGACATTAATATAACATGCTTATTGTCAATAATGAATATTTAAATGATATGCTTTGGGAATACAGAGGAAGGAATTATTTATTATTCTAGAGGGGAGAGGTCAGGTTTCAAAAGGAGGTAGCATTTGAAGTGGTCCTTGAAAGATTAATAGAATTACATCAGAAGTAGAAGGAGGAAGCACAATTTAGGTAAGAAAAACAGAAAAAAGAAAGGCACAGAAGCCTAATTATGTATAACATTCAGTTAAGAACAATTTCAATATGGCTGGAACACTGCAACATAGGACGGGACAGTGAAACGTATGGGAGGGAGCAGTAGCTGAAGATGAAGCTGGAAAGTCAGATTTTATCCTCTAAGTTTGAGGAGCAAAAAAAAAAGATTTTTAAATAAAAAGTAATAGGACATATTCAACACAAGGTTTTAATCACCTCTAACGTGCCATGCATGGAGCTAGATGCTAGTGTTAGGGATACAAAGATGAATAAGATATGTCTCTGACCACAAGGACCCATTTGAGACAGGTTGTTCCATTTTGTGGAGGATGTAGGAGTGAAAGGCTTGATGAACAGAGATTAGTAGGAAGCTCAGTGCAATAGTGTGATTAGACCATGTAAAAGCATAATCAAAAAGAGGGTATGGTGTGGTGGAAATGGCATTGGCAAGATAATCAGACAGACCTTAGTTCCAATCCTAGAATGCCATTGATAAACATGACTTTGAGGGCAAGTTATTTAATTTCTTTGTAGTTTCAGTATTCTGGTATGTAAAATGGTGATCCTAATACATGTTTTTTCAAAGTTGTTATGGAGACTAAAAATAATATTCTAAACCATACTTAGCTCAATACATTTTAGTGATTACTATTAATAAAAGAAGAGAACCAGATATTTAAGAGAAAATAAAAGTGGGACTTAGTGGCCTAGCCGGTTTGGCTCAGTGCATAGAGTGTCGGCCTGTGGACTGAAGGGTCCCAGGTTTGATTCCAGTCAAGGGCAGATATTTAAGTTGCAAGCCCTGGTCAGGGTGTATGTGGGAGGCAACCAATCGATGTGTCTCCCTCCCATCAGTGTTTCTCTCTCTCTCTGCCTCTTCCCCTTCCTCCCCTCTCTAAAAAATCAATGGAAAAATATCCTCAGGTGAGGATTAACATTTAAAAAAGTGGGACTTAGTGACTGATTGCAGGGAATGAAGGAGAGGGAGGAATCAAGTATGATTCAAATGTTTTAGAGCAGGTGACTGAGTCACCTGGCCCAGTATCTTCTACAAAGGGTCTATGTTTTACAATTTGTTTTCCCATGAAGTCAAATACACTTCCATGGATATATCCCAATTCAAATATTATTTCTATAACAGTAGGCAGTCTGCCATCAAATAGGAATTCTCTTCAAGATCATTAGTGGTTAATCCAAACATTATTTATTCAACTATCTTTATAAGAACTAATCAGAAAAATATTCTATGCCTTCTTGGTTAGTAAAGGACTCTAAGATAGGGAGATTAATATATATATATATATATATATATATATATATATATATATATATATATAATATAGTGACATCAAATAGCATATTAATTTCAGGTACACAACATAGTAATGAGACATTTATATACCTTATGAAGTACAGGGTGATTAACTTAATGCAATAAAGTGTTGACTCCCTGAAAACCAGGTTAAAAGGAGAATATACTCTTAAATGCTTAAATGGGAAAAAGAGTATTTCAGATAATTATGGGTTCTTTTGGCATATTTTGAAAACATCTTTAGGCTTTCTATAATGGTTAGAACAGAAAGACTTAACATATTTCAGATAATTGTTTTCCCAATGAATAAGTGGTGCTGATTCCTATAATAATGTATTTTATGGATTTCGAATGCAACATTTGTAGGTGTGGAAATTCATTTTATGCATTCTATTTTATTATAGTAGTGTTGGCTAAAATACCCCAGTGTTCATAGACAGGAAATGACCAAAAATAAACCAGCTTCACTACACACATCCAATGTAAGCAAAGAAAACATTACACCAAGTACTTTCCCGTTTCTGGCAGGAAAGAAACCTGCAATGTGTCACTTTACTGTAAAGCTGTCCCAAGGACAGTGAGTAGTAAAAAAATTGATGGGATATAGCAAAGTTTTATGGAATTTCTTTCTTGAATGTGCCTATCATTTTTTCATGGTACTTGTTTCCTGGCATTTAGTTACACACCCATACGCTAAAGGTCACAGACATTGTAACACAAGAATTAGCCACCTTTTTGGCATTATGAAATACTAAAGACTATAAATGGGATTGTTAAAAATGGAAAACCTATGTAATATTTTTAAAAAGCAAATCAGAACTCCAAGGAGGACACACTTTGTGGCCCTCTGACTAGCTTTCCACCTTCGGAAAGAACCAGGCTTATATCTTTCCAGAAAGATGAAATTTAATTATATTTTTAAAGACTTGCAGATAATGTAGTAATACAACTTGTAATATTTAAAACACTTCACTTTGTACTTTCAGATAAAATAGACTGAGCAATTGTGTTTGAAACCTCTCCCTTTTAGACCCCATTAAAGTAACTAAAATGGTATAAACCCAACAAAACAACAACTACAAAGAGGGGGACAAGCTGTAGCAAGAAGTTTCAGCAAATTTCTGGATGCTGGAAAGTGAAAAATGTTGAGTGATGAGGAAACACAAAGGAAACTATAGCTTTGAATATGCCCTGGAAACAACAAAGATAGCAGCCAAACTGCCCAGTAGAGCTTTGAAAAGGAAAGAACAGTAGATATGTTGGAAGATGGGAATGAGAAGTGACACTGAACATGGGGACATTAATTGAAGATCTATAATTGGACTATCTACTTCTCCCACTACCAATAAAACAGTCAGGCAGAGTAGCATTAAAATCAGTGGGAAAAAGAAAGAATACTCAATAAATAACACTAGGGTAACGGGATATTCCTGTAGGAGAAAAACAACAAAATCAGATTTCAACCTCAAACTTAAAAATCATATGTCTGAGATTTTGCTGCCTGTGAATTCCTCTAGTATTTTTATGGTTTCCCGTCTCATGTTTAAGTCCTTTATCCATTTTCAGTTTATTTTTGTGTATGGTGTAAGTTGGTGCCGAAGCAATTACTTAACCAATACAGCTCCTAGGGCAATGGAAACTAAAGAGAAAATAAACAAATGGGACGACATCAAAATAAAAAGCTTTTGCACAGCAAAAGAAACCAACAAAACAACAAGAAAGCCCACTGCATGGGAGAACATATTTGCCAATGTTATCACCGATAAGGGTTTAATCTCCAACATTTACAGGGAACTCATACAACTTAACAAAAGGAAGATAAACAACCCAATCAAAAAATGGGCACAGGACCTAAATAGACACTTTTTGAAAGAAGACAGAAGAAAGGCCAAAAGACATATGAAAACATGCTCAAAGTCACTAATCATCCGAGAGATGCAAATCAAAACGACAATGTGGTACCATCTCACACCTGTCAGAATGGCTATCATCAACAAATCAACAAACTACTAGTATATTTTATTCCTCAAAAATCTAGTCTAGACCATATGGCCCATCATTTCTTTCTTTTGTCATTGTACTTAAAATTTTTATTCCTCATCTTTGATCCTATATCTCCTTATTTTTAAAAAATATATATTTTATTGACTTTTTACAGAGAGGAAGGGAGAGGGATAGAGAGTTAGTAACATCGATGAGAGAGAAACACTGATCAGCTGCCTCCTGCACACCCCCTACTGGGGATGTGCCCGCAACCAAGGTACATGCCCCTGACTGGAATCGAACCTGGGACCCTTCAGTCCGCAGGCCAATGCTCTATCCACTGAGCTAAACCGGTTAGGGCTCTCCTTATTTTTTTTTTTATCAGATATTTAACTTCTCTACTGTGATACCTAGCTATTATGGGTTCCTGGAATACACACTTAACAATTCAGACTACAGTTGCTATAATTTCATGGTCTGTAAACTCACTTAGTTACTCATAATTTGCCTTCAACCTTTCAACACTTCCCCAGTTAGCTCCCTCTGAATACCAAACAAGACCTGGCAAAATGAAGAGATATACCATGATTTTTAAAGTGATGATTTATTATCCTAAGAATGTCAATCCTTCTGAAATGAATAACTTAAATGAGATTAAGCACATTTGAATAAGATTCTAACGTTTCTATTTAGATTAAATAATTTTATAGTTCATATGCCAGAAAAAGTGTGTGAGAATTAAAATGTTGAATAGTGAAAGCAGATTTCCCAGATATTAAAACTTCCTACAAAACTACTATAGTTGCCCAGTCAGTACGGCGCAGTGGTCGAATGTCAACCTATGAACCAGGAGGTCACAGTTCGATTTGCTGTCAGGGCATATGCCCGAGTTGCCACTTGATTCCTGGTGTGGGGTGAACAGGAGGCAGCCAATCAGTGATTCTCTCTCATCATTGATGTTTCTATCTCTCTCCCTCCCTCTCCCTTCCTCTCTGAAATCAATAAAAAATATTTTTTAAAAAATTACTTTAATCAAAACAGTCTGGTATTGGCATTAAAACATATTAAATAGATTGTGAAATGGAACAGAAAGTCCAGAAGTATATCCATATATTTATGGGACCTTAATATAAGATGAAAATGGCATTCTCATTAAAAAATAGGAATAATAATCAAGGAATGCTATTATTAGCATATTGACTTGTCAACTGAAATAAAATCAAGTTAGACTCTTACCTAACACCATATTAAAATAAATTTGATGTATTATAGGACTAACTTTTAAAACCTTATTAAAGTTTTAGAATAAAATTTGCAAGATTATTTGGATAAACTTAGAACTAGGAAACCTTAAGGAAGACAGGAAAAATATTTTTTAAAAAAAGAGAAATTATGCAGTATTTCATAAATCTAAAGTTTTAACTTTATAAAGTATTATAGTTCTAAACAAGTAAAATAATATTTTGACATGTTTAAATGATATTAGAATGATATGTTTGTTATATAAATTATCACTTAATTAGAATTTCTATTCTTTTTTTTAATCCTCACCTGAGGATATTTGCCATTGCTTTTTTAGAGAGAGTAAGGGAAAGAGTGGAGAGAGAAACATCGATCAGTTGCCTCCTATACATGCTTTGATGGGGGATTGAAAATGCAACATAGGTATGTGGCCTGACCAGGAATCGAACCTGCAACCTTTCGGTGTATGGGATGGCACTCCAACCAGCTGAGCCACCTGGCCAGGGAATAGAATTTCTATTTTTTATGGCCTGATTTTTTTAATCAAAAGAGCTGAAAAGCTATACATGGGAATACCTAAGAGAACTGAAGAAAATACATTGATCAACATATAATAATCCTATAACTAAAAATTTATGTTTGTCTAAATATATATCAGACTCTTTAACGTCAGAAAACTTCCAAAATATTATTCTAATGCCTCTTAAATTACTTTCTTTATTATATTATTTATTTTATAAAAAGCTTAAAGAATAGGAGCTAAAAACTTGACATAAAAAAACTACATTATATTTGGTTTGAATATGTGCTTCATCACCTGAAAAAAATTGAAATTCCATCCGATTTTTAGGCTTTATTTTAAAATTTTATACATACATATTTTAAATTATAAATAAACTATAAAGATATATATGCTTTATGTCTCTCTCACTTACTTGATTCCAATGTGCTTGCTTAAGAGGAAGAGAAATGTGCAAAGTCTAGATAGTGTATTCAGATTTGCTCATAAACCAGGAGATATGAATTATATGACATGTGTCATTGGAGAAAAGAGGTTTTGAGCCACAGGAATAGAGAGATACCGTGGGGCCTTGACTTACGAGTGTCCCGACTAACCAGTTTTTTGAGATACCAGCTGTCTCTCAGCCGATTTTTTGCATTGAGTTGATAGAGTAATTTGAGTTAACGAGCTCCTTAACGAGCTCGGTCTCAGAACAAATTAAACTCGTAAGTCAAGGCCCCACTGTATTATAAAACAAAACTGGAGTAATTATTCAGATTTTATGCTGAATTGCTTAATACTACTAGTTAAGGAGTAAGGTTTTGCGCTGGCTGATGGGGATACCATATAGGTCAAGAGCATCAGGATTCTTTTCCTCTTGAAACTTATATTCTAGTGCAGTGGTTCTCAACCTTCCTAATGCCACCACCCTTTAATACAGTTCCTCATGTTGTGGTGACCCCCAACCATAAAATTATTTTCGTTGCTACTTCATAACTGTAATTTTGCTACTGTAAACAATATGTAATTATATATGTGTTTTCCGATGGTCTTAGGCGACCTCTGTGAAAGGGTCGTTTGACCCCCAAAGGGGTTGTGACCCACAGGTTGAGAACCGCTGTTCTAGTGGGAAAAGCAGATCTGAAACAATTATCCACTACTCATTTAATTATGGTTATGGTAAGTGCTAAGAAGGCAAAGTGCAGAGTACTGAGAGATAATAGGGGTATCTGATCTAGGGTATTTGGGGGGAAGTAGTTGGGGAAGGCTTTCCAGGGGATATGAAGTCTAAATTTAAGACCTCCAGGCTGAGTTGGAGTTAAAGCTAGGATAGGGTGGGGGAAGTCAGGCAGGGAAATGGTGTCAGGGGAGAAGACAACTGTTTGCAGGAGAAAGGCTGGAAGTAACTGAACTGAAAGTCACTGAGGCTGCAGTAGGAGACAGGATAAAATAGGTGAGGCAGGTAGGGGGTCTCATAGGCTAAATTAAGTAACCTACATTTTTTCCTATGACAAATAAAAAACCACTGAAAGTGTTTTGTTTTTAACTAGTGGTCAGTTGTTTTTTCAATAATTCCATCTTAACTTTTAAATGTAAACTTCTAAGTTCAGTGGTTTTCTTATGAAAACTATTGTTAAATGGCTTCCCATTTCTGCTTCAAATTCATGTCTTCAAAGACTGGTATCTGGAAAGAATACCATTGCATACCCTGTTTCCTCTGGAAATGCAGAGGTGGTGCTCCCATCCATCTGACAGGGGTCCAGAGAAGGAGAGTCAGAATTTTTTCTATCTTGATTTGCAGCAATATTGGTTACTCGATGTTGCAAGTCCCACTGTCGTGCTATGTTGTTAATTGTTAACCTTTTCTTCTCCTGTGAAAAAGTTTATTGTAACAAGTTCATAAAGCAATTTTTGCAGTAGGGGAATATCCAAAGTGCATACTGTTTGTACTACTTATCACACTTTTAAAGGGACTCTATTCCTTAAAAGTAGCTATCAAATTTGTATTTTTTAAAATATATTTGTGTTGACTTCATAGAGGAAAGAAGAGGGAGAGAGAAAGAGAAACATCATTGATGAAAGAGAATCATTGATCAGCTGCCTCCTACATGGCTCCTACTGGGGATCGAGCCTGCAACCAGGAATTGAACCGTGACCTCCCAGAGCATAGGTCAATGCTCAATCAGTGAGCCACACCAGCCGGTTAAATTATTATTCTAAAACAAAGTACAACTGGCCTTTATTTACCTTGTGCATTTAAACACCTTAATAATTGTCTATCATCCTTAAAGAAAAAGAAACATATACAAACAATAATTACTCCTATTGAAGATATAAAAATTTCACTACCTGAAAGTTTAACAGAAATTTATATACTTAAGTGTTATCTGAAATTTTAATTTAACAGAAATTTACATACTTTTGTGTTTAAACACAAAAAGAAAAACTGAATAGTATTTTAATTTTCCTGCCCAGGAATTAGGACTAACATGATGAAATAACCTCGGTGGGAGGAGAAAAGCAAGGAATTGATTAATGCTCCAAGCTTCACAGTATAAATTACAATGTCTGAAAATTAATAATTATGTACAAACTACTAAAAGAAATGGTACTAAGTTGGAATATTTCTAGGTAACTAGTGCCTTCCTAGATGAAGATTAAATAATTTAATTCATTATATGCAATGGATACCTTAGGGGAGTGATTCTGAAACGTTAGAGGGCCTTAAGTCACGGAGAGCTTATTAAAACATTAATTGCTAGCTCAAACCCCATTCTGATTTAGTGAGTTTCAGGTGGGGTTCTTGAATTTGCTAATGAACTTCACTTTGAGAACCACTGATTAGGGCTCTATTCTCTCACAGAAACCTGTCGAAAAATTAGTTCTGGACTACTGAAACTGCCATGTTGAAATGTTTCTAGTAACTTATATAAATGTATTGGGGAAAATAATCACTAATCTATTCTGTTCTATACTATAAAAAGTTAACATTATTATATGGCATATTAATTAGACCAGAAGCTGAAAACAGACACTTTCCCTTCCCTTTAGGAGGTTTTTGCCCATTTGCTCAGGGCATGTGTACGTGTAGAATAATTACTTTTAGTTCCACCTCTGTGCCTATATTTGGTTATCTTTCGCATGTAGAAATGGCACTGAATATGAATAAAAAGCGATGACAAAGGTAATTAAAACTAAATTTTTTAAAAGTCTATTTCTAATTTTAGCATTTTTTTCTATTGCTTGATATTTCAGATATACTTCTGAGACTTTTTGACATTTTATGTATGTCCTCCTTATCTAAAGTAGGAATCTACTATTCAACTGTAAATTTTTCCCCCAAATCTACACTAATAAAAGAGAAACATGGTAATTAGCGAACGACCACTACCCTTCCCATTGGCTAATCAGCATATCCTATGCAAATTAACTGTCAGCCAGGCAGCTTGAAGCGGAACATAAGGCTTGCTTGCTTCAGTGAAGGAGGAAGCCAAGGTTCCCCGCCTGCTGCCGCCTGGCTCTGAGCTCCTGAAGCAACAGCTCCAAAATATACAATGTTTCAATTATAGAAGCTAAAAATGGCGGTTAATTTGCATATACCAGTTGGGAGGGAAGACTGAGGACAACATGGAGGCCAAGAGGTACAGAAGGGAGCTAAGTAGAGGCCTCGAGGATAGAAACAGACCAAAGGCTACAGAGGTGGGAGGTGGGAGGTGGGAGGGCAAGCCCAGCCACAGCGGCTGCGAGGAGGGGGAGTGGCTCGGAGGGGAATGGGCAGCGCCTGGGAGTGGGAGGGGAATGGGGAGAGCCCGGGAGTGGGAGGGGAAACCCGCCACAGCGCCCGGGAGCGGGAGGGGAAACCCGCCACAGCGCCCGGGAGCTGAGGGGAAACCCGCCACAGAGCCCGGGAGCTGAGGGGAAACCCGCCACAGAGCCTGGGAGCTGAGGGGAAACCCGTCACAGCACCCGGGAGCTGAGGGGAAACCCGTCACAGCACCCGGGAGCTGAGGGGAAACCCCCCACAGCGCCCGGGAGCTGAGGGGAAACCAGCCAGAGGCGCCTGGGAGCTGAGGGGAAACCCGCCATGGCGCCTGGGAG
>NW_005871089.1:1669681-1769703 GCF_000147115.1 Myotis lucifugus | reverse complement strand
GAACCCGCCAAAGGGCCTGGGAGCTGAGGGGAAACCCGACAAAGGGACTGGGAGTGGGAGGGGAAACCTGCCATGGTGCCTGGGAGCTGAGGGGAAACCCGCCATGGCGCCTGGGAGCTGAGGGGAAACCCGCCAAAGGGCCTGGGAGCTGAGGGGAAACCCGCCAAGGCGCCTGGGAGCTGAGGGGAAACCCGCCACAGAGCCTGGGAGCGGGAGGGGAAACCCAGCAGGGGTGGCTGGGAGCGGGAGGGGAAACTGGCCACAGCCCCGTCACAGGGACAGGCGTCCTCTGGAGCCAGGCTGCTCTGAGCCTGTAGGCCCGTGCATAGGCCCAGAGCGGCCAAAGTCCGGAATGTCCGGCCTATGCTTGCAGGTGCCAAGTGGCGGGGTTGGGGTGGGAACATCCCCAGGACCCAGGCACTCCAAGCTGGCGCACACCCAAGCAGCCAGGAACGGGGAGGGAATGTCCCCTGTAGCAAGTGAGCAGACAGCAGGGCCCTGCTTGCCACTGGCAGTGGCAGCGAGGGGCAAGCAGTTCCTTGCAGGGCCCCCACAGAGAGCAGACACCAGGGCCCTGCTTGCCCCTGCGGTGGCGAGCCAGAGAGAAGACAGCAGGGCGCTGCTTGCCCCTGACCCCCGCGGCGAAGGACAGGCAGTCCCCTACAGAGAGCAGACACCAGGCCTACGGTGGCCTCAAGCAGGCAGGTCCGCAGAGAGCAGAGGACCATGGGGAGCAGGTCTAAGCCGTCAGTAGGACATCCCCTGAGGGCTCCCAGATTGGAGAGGGTGCAGATCGGGCTGAGGGACCCCTCCTTCCCCGTGCACGAATTTCGTGCACTGGGCCCCTAGTCTATAATAAAAAGCCATCTGACCTTAAGAAATTCTGTTTCAGTCATTTGCAGATGACTGGGATAATCCAATTTTTAACCTAAGCAGTGCCATTATTTCTATTCATTTCCAAGACCACTTTGAAAGAGACAGGCACAGTGGGTTAATGGAGAGTGGCTATCATGAGGGCTCTATGCATTTGGTTTTCTGGCCAACTGGAGGTTGACAAATAGTTATTTATGTATTTTTGTTCATTTATTCACTTATTCACTTATGCATCTGACAGCAGCAGTGGCATGGCAGGAAATACTACTTTTTATAAATGAACCAGTCAGACGGTTTGCCAGTATTAGTATCTGGCAATGGTAAACCTTGCGCCTTCAAATTTAAAAAGTACTGCCTACAAGGGGGGGGGGGCGGGGTGGAGGATAAGAAATCAACCAAAGGACTTGTATGCATGCATATAAGCATAACCAATGGTCACAGACACTAGGGGGGTGAGGGCATGTGCTGGGGGTGGGAGTGGCTGGGGAGAGGTCAATGGGGGAAAAAGGAGACTTATGTAATACTTTAAACAATAAGGAATTTTTTTAAAAAATACTGCCTACAACTATATTCCCTATAAGCCAATATGTTTTTGGCCAACCATTAGGGATATTCCATTACAGAGAAAACTAAAATCTTATTGGCTAAATCAATAAAACGGTGAAGATGTCAAGAGGGGGGAAAGCACATTTAATTAATGGAATGAGGGAAAACAAAGGTAGGGAGGAGTCAGCAGGTTAGAGATAACAGGTGACAAAAATGTTAGTATCCAGAGTAATGGTTCTAATTACTTTTGAAGTATTAGTGCTGAGCTGAGAGGGCTTGGGACCAAGTTGTTTTTCTTTTTTGCTCATTTAAGAGTAATTTTCGTAGAGTAAAAGACACAGATTAACGTGTACTCTTTGATTAGTTTTGACAAATGCATATACCTGTGTGTAATCCATAGCCCAAGATACACAAGATTTAAAACACACCCCCCACACACAAGTTTTCTTGTTTCATAAGTTTATTATATACAACTTGACATCCCTAGTAGTCATTTTTTGAATTCTGAACACCATTTTAATTTAATTTTTTTTAAAATTTATCTTTATTGTTGAAAGTATTACATATGTCCCCTTTTAAAAAGAAAAGCACCTAGGTAAGACACAATTGAGTAATGATCATCAGAGTGATATCCTTAGTTTTAGAGCACAGCAGAAAGCATAGTACAAGACATAGGCTTTCAGCTGTCTTTATTATACATTGTAATGTTAATATAAAATATTTTAAAATAAAACATTTTAAGGAAAGAAATATCTGATATGCTGAATCACTTAAAACCAGTTTATAACAAATTTCAATTCCTGTATTTCTCAAAATCTTTACCAAATCTATAACCGAGAAGCTAACAGAAAGTTTTCAAATTTAGAACTTTAAATGCCATGAGGAAACACAGGCGATGCACTTGTACGGAAACAAATGATAACTTCTATTATATTTATTTTTATTTCTTCCTTTTAAAATAGCTTTTGCATGAGTTTTAAAATGTATATTATACTGTATTTCAGAAGTACAAGTTTATTTATAGGTAGTAAACTTATAAAAGTTTTAGGGGTGTTTATAAAAAACATTCTATTGATAGGAATGAACATGTTAGAGTTGGAAACCACTTTTCTAGCTGACTAGCTGGCTTCAGTGCAGTGGGTATGAGCACACACATGCATACAGCTATGGGAGAAAATACCTTAAGCAAGGATTGTTTATGACTTTCCCGCCTCTTCTCTTCCTCTTTTTTGGCTACAACAGATGCCATACGCCTTTCTTCTTCCTAAAGAAATTTAAAAAAATTATTAAGCATTTAATCTCTTTTATGTTAAATATCTTTGGTTCTGTAAGTCTGGTTTTCTTTGTGAGAGGCATACTAACTTAACTAATATAAACTATGCCCTCAAAGAAAGTTATCATGGTCTTCTTTATTTTGTTCTTTATTCTTAAAAAAAACTGCAGTCTTAACTCTACCCCAACTATGGAGGTGAGACAAATCTAGTTAATACAAGAGGGCAAAATAATGAGAGAAGAAAAAAGAGGGGAACAGCTTGTATAAGTTTTCTTAGTACACTGGGCACAATAGTTCCGCATAGAAAGACTTAAATTTTTTATTATGAAGATTAAAAGGATCAAAATGACACTTCTAACAATTTTGATTTTATTTATGGTTGCAAATCAGAGTTTTATTTAATGATAAAATAAGAGTGAAAGCCTTTTAAAACTCTCCATTGATATTAACAAATTATTCTCAATTAATATCATTCCTTTTACTTTGTTTTAAAATTGATTTGGCCAGTCTAATTTCTTAAATTCTAAAAACTGTTAAATAATATTATAGACAGGTTAGAAAAGTTTTAAAAATAAGTTATAATCCCAACACCCTAACTCAAATTTTATCATTTCTCTATTACCTTACAATATTCACTGTGAACAAATTTTTAAAAGTTGTAATCTGTATACACAATCTTAATCATATTTTTCCCCTGAAGATTATCAAAATTTAACAGTAAATTATAACCATGTAACTTTTTTATTATCAAAAGATTAATGGACATTCAAAATTATGTCCCAATTTGAGAAAACAATTTCTTCATAAAAAACAAGCTTGAAAGTATCTTCAGAGATAGGAAACTATAAAAAATCAATTTAGCACATTTGAAGGAGATCTCTTTCAAAAGTGAAAAGTTACAAAAACGGAAATTAAAAATTCAGGGGGAGGGGGTTGCAGAGTATATTTTACACAGCTGAAGAGAGGATCAGATGACTGAAAAGTAGGTCAGAAGAAATGTTCTTATATGCTTTCATAGCACCCTGAACAACACTTACTAGTAACCTGTTTCATTTGAATTATCTCTGGCACTATCTCTCCACTCTCTTACCCCAAAGTGCTCCATAAAGGTATAGAACATGTCAGCTCCGAGCACATAGTAGATATTCAATAAACATATACTTAAAGAATGAATTATTGAATATACATCTTTGTATATTTGTTCAATAATTACCTAAAACTCTAACTGCTAAATAAAATGACAAACATATTTCTAGAGCTTTTGATACATTTGCAAATTTCCCTCCATAAAATGTAGTACTAATTTGTATTCCTATCAGAAGTAACATGATGAATAGTCATACGAGCTGTTTACCAAATATCCCTGTGTCTTCCCACACCCAGGCCACATTGTGAGCTAGTACATCTGCCCCTCAAAGTTAAGTGTGGACATTGACTTGCTTTGGCCAATGCCACGTGAGCAAAAGTAACATGTTTAGTTCTAGGTGGAAGCTTTCAGAGACATGTCTGATATAGCTATTTCTCTCTCGCCTCTGTCACAGAATCTGCAAAGCTTCAGATAATGGGTACTTTGAAGGTCTTGGTCCTGGAATGAGGACAACACACAGCCACATTCTGGGACCACATACTATGGGCAGACAATTAGTATTAACATGAAATAAACTTTGTTACTTTAATCTACTGAGGTTAGATAAGTCATTACTGTAGATTATCTGGCCTATTTTGACCAGTATATAGGTTATTATCTGTTATATTAAAATTAAGTAAGGTGAAAGGAGCCATGAAAATGTAGTCTAGAGGGTGAGCCATTATAAATGCTTCTGAAAACAAAGAAAGACCTAGACTAAAGAAGTATACTGAACATGCACAAAGAGAAACTATCACAGCGTTAAAAAGGAGACTAAAAATGCATCCACTGGAAGCCTCTCCTTTTAGAAATAAGAAAATGGTGCTCTGAGAAGTACTCTTGTAGCAGTTTTTATAAGGTCACACAGCTAGTGACAGAACTAGAATCAGGACCAGAAGCCATGTCTTACAAGAAATGGAACTAATAATGTTTTATAATAAGGATATATTTAAATGCATTTTACTGATTTTAGAGAGATAAAAAAGGTAAGGTTAGCATTCAGTAGTAATCTGCCATATGATTTAGTTGTTTAAAAGGGAACAGAAATTTAATGTGATTTTGAGGGAATTTAAAGTGTCTTTTACAATATGGAATATACTTATTCTTAATGTAAGTCTGAATGGAGATAATGAGGAGAAATAACTAAATAAAAATTCAAAACCTTGATTCCTAACATCACAAAATAGCTAGATTAATACTTATATTAAATTCTTTTGTTCAGTAAATACTGATTTGGTGCCAATTAAGTATAAACTATTTCAGAACAAACTTTTTAAAGAGCAAGTTATACTGATGTTCAATTGTTGACTCATCTATAAAATGTGAACTAGAAACAGATTGGTTGTTTAAAGAGCCAATTTCAAACAGCACTGGAAGCTGTATGGAGCACGTCCTACACATACTTAAGAGGTGATTCCATCAGAGTTTCCAAAAGAATCTGAGCTTCTATTAAAGACAGTAGGGCTTTCAAAGGAAAGCCAAACCTAGGGAAACTGGATAGATGCCAAATCAATTCAAATATTGAGTGTTTTAAGGAATTTTTATATCTGATATCTGTATTTCAGCCCAAATACTTATAGAGTAACTAAACTTAGAAACAAAAAACAAACCTCTAATTTTAAAGATAAGCTAGAACTCTGTTGCTAAGACGAAAAAAGAGTGAAATTCTGGCATCTTCATGATAATAGTTCAATTTCTGGGATCAAAGCCAAACCCTTTATGTAGCAAAAGAAAGGAATCTAGCTGGGACTCAAAAAATATTAAAAAATCAACTTTTTTCCATATTTCAGTTTGTCTTGGAGACCTATTATAGAAATAGAGAATCCAGAAATCATTCTATTATAGGAATGATTTCAAAGAAGTACAGTGATTCAATAGATGTTTGATAACCTGGATTATACTCTATTAGTAGATTATTAAGGTTCTAAAAACAATGCATGTATTATATGAGAATTTTGTTCCAAACTAAATAATAAAATGGTCCTAACTAATATAGACAGCAATTTATGTGGCATTAAAAAAGTAAATGGCAATGTGGGCTTTTAACCCTATAGTTTAAAACAATAGAACAGATAAAAGGCATTGTTTTCTTTGACTATATCAAGTATTAGAACAGATTTTAAAGTCACAGTGTTTTTGTCTAGAAGAGATGGTCCATATTTTTCATTCAAAGAATTTTGTTTTACAGAGAAAACTGATTTTTCTAGGGTCATAGTTAATGTCAGATTCAACATTAGAAGCCCTGTCACCTGACTTCTATTGGCCCAGGGCTATTAGTTGTTAAATACCAAAGTAGGTAAAAGCCAGAGCAGGCTAGGTTATGCTGTTATAACAACTGCACAACTTACACTGGCTTACAATAAGAAAAGTTTATTTCTTGATCATGCAGAGAACACTACCACTGTCCTCCATAAATTGGCTAAGTACTCCTGGGTGTTGTGATCTGATAGTATCTTCAACTCATCATATGCTTCCACAATGACCACGGAAGAAAGGCATGGAAAAATCACACATAAGTTTTTAAATGCTTCTGACTGGAAATTATATACATTACTTCTGCTCACATCTCATGGGCCAAAGCAAATTGCATGACCACACCTAACTGCAAGAGGAAAGGAACTATCGTCTTTCCATACGTCAAAGAGAGGAGGAGAACCAGAACACATTGATAAGCATTAGTAACGGGGACCACATCATCGGAGTGAGAAAAAAACTCACTTCTGCTTCAGGTAGGCGATTCCACTTTTTGGAGAGCAAATTATAAATAAGTTCATATTAAGCCAACTAAATGTGGGTGTGAGGTGAAGACTTTAGGCATTGTGTCTGTTTCAGAATTGTGAACATACAGCCTTAGAAATAAAAAGGAGAAAATTCTGTCTCCCAGAATTTTCTATACAATGGTCCTTGTTCTAGCCTCTCAAAATTGTGTCTTTTCTCTTATTGGATAGTTGTGAAAATATCTGAAGACCTGAAGTATCATCCTTATGTCTACTTTAGATTCTGATTTGATCAACCAATAGATTAGGATCTCTAACTTCTCCAGTTTCTGTCATTCACATACTTTATCAGAATAAAATAAATATTGTCATCATCGTCTAGTCATTAATCACAAATGTTAAATAGAATGGGCCTGAGGAAAAGCCTCATGGCCTACAAGTACAGATTTCTCTATAGGCTGGCATTAATCAATTAATTCATGTTCTATAGGTATACCTGAACCACAAATCCATTTAACCATGTTGTCATACAATTTATCCCAAGTGATCTCATAAAAGACTTGTCAAATACTTTGCTTAAGTACTAAAACACTATCTATCTATAGCACTCTTCTGAAAGGGGCTATTTATAATATCTAAAATAGAAAAATGACTTTGGTGTAAATTGTTTTTAGTGAACTACTGCTGCCTCCTAGTGATCAATTCCTTAAGTACAACCCTTCTTGTAATAATCTAATTTAGTTTTCTTTCATAATCAACATCAAGTTTATTATTACAATTTGTGGAATTTACATTCTTTCCTTCTTTGATAAAAAGACAGATTAGTTTACCTTACTTTCCGGCTACTACATTATTCAACACTGCCTCTCAGAAATAACTTTCAGTGGTTTACCAATTCATTCACTATGTCTATTCAGTGTTCTAGATCAAGGATTGGTGAACTCTAGCCCACAGGCCAAATCTAATCTGCCACCTGTTTTTGTAAATGACGTTTTGCTGGAACACAGCCATGCTCATTTACTTATGAATTGTAGTATATGTCTGCTCTCACACCACAATGACAGAGCTGAGTAGTTTTCAACGGAGCTTGTATAGCCCCAAAAGCCTAATTAGGTCCTTACAGATAAAGTTTGTCAGCCCCTGTTCTAGATGGGTCAGAATTCAAACTTATTTATTCACCTATCCTAGGCCTCACTTTTACCTTATTAATATTTATTTCTACTCTTTACATACTAAAAGCCATTCTTGTTAACAAAGCAAAACAGGCATTGAAGCCAACAATTCCTATTACCTCTTAGCACCACATTGTCTCTTGCCTTTCCTCTGGATCGGAGCCCTAGAAGCTCTTAACCCTGACTATCTCCCTGCTTCTCACCTCACCACCCAACCATCCTCCCCAACTCATCCTCTGGGCTGCCACTCAGAGAAATACTCTCTTTCATAGGCAATTTCGATTGAACTACCTTAAACTCTTCAAGAGCTTTTTTTATGATCATGACAAAAATCTAACCACTTTATTATGATATAAAATGCCTTTCACGGCCTAGTCCTTGCCTGTCAGATAGCCTTTGCTCCTGCTAGTCTCCCCCATGTACTCAGCCATGTTGAACTGCTATCAGTTGCTATAGTCTCTCAGCACCCCTCTGCATATAGCACACCTTCTCACGCCCTGTAACATTCTTCACAGATACTTCCTCCTTCTTCTTTGCCACTCTTCAAGACTCAAGTATTTTCTCCTTTGGAACTTATCCTATTTCTCTGGTAGAGTGCTTTGCTCTTCAATATGACTGTGCTGTGTGTGTGTGTGTGTGTGTGTGTGTGTGTGTCCATACACATATCCATCAATCTATCTTATCTAACTAGTCATTTCGAATTATAATCAAGCTGCATAACTGCCTCTGCATCAGACTGTAAGTTACTGGGAGGGCAGAAATTATAAGTCTGATCTTACCATATCTAGTATCTAACATAGACCCTAGTACAGAAGCTTTTCAGTTCAAAGTGACTAAGAATGTCTCAGAAAGTTTTGCACAGTGCCTCTAAGTTAAAACAAAAAAGCTCTGTTTACTATAGCTAGGAAGCAACTTAACAAGTCTTCATGTTCTAGCAACTTAGTAGCCATTTGAAAACAATAATACATATAAACTGAAAGAAAAAATATATCACTCTTAAATAACCACAATTACTTACCAATGGAACAGGTGTACCTGTGGGGCACTGGACAACTTCTCCAACAGTGGAATTAGATGGGACACTGCCACCCCCATTTCCTGTTCGTACTAATTCGACATGGCATTTGTTTTGATCACAATAACCACTGAAAAGTCAGCTTTGAAAAGATATGGTGCCAGAGAGAGAAATATAGTGTGATCTAATGTTGAAATGGTAAACTACCTTGAGCTGGAAGTTTTTCAGTAACTCATAGATATCAAATATCACTGTGTTTTCCTTAAAACTAAAAAGTGTTCACAGTGCCCCTGTGAGTTCACTTCAGCATCTTTGGCACACAGTTTGGGAACCACAGCCCTTGTTCACAGAAGTTCATTAAATGTTTGTGTAATCCACCTCAGCTAGAATGTTTACATTATAAATTACATAAAATTCAAGCAAGATATCATTTTTAAAGAGAAAAAATTATTATAGAACAGGTATCAGCAAACTTTTCTAGTAAGATGGTAAATATTTTAGGCTTGTAGACCATATAGTTTCTTTAGCAACTACTCAATTTTACTATTGCAGCATCAAAGCAGACATAGATAGTATATAAATGTGTTATAGGCAGTTAGACACACATAAGCAGAGCAAGGATGATGGGCCAGCTACAGAAGGTCACAGGGCAGAAAGCCTCAGATGCCTAGCAAGGAGCAAAACTGGGAAAAGAAGAACCTCGCCTCCAGGGTAACCTATCCTCCCCTAGCACATCAATAGTCCTTTAGTTTGGACCACCTGACCTTTCATATTGTTGGTCTTGCGGTTCAGACCCCCTGACGTTTCATATCACTGGCTATGTGGTTTAGGCCCCCTGTCCTTTACCTCCCTAAAGATAAGATCTAGGCCTCAGATATATTTCAGCTCCAAGCCCAGAAAAGCAGTAAAAGCAGACAAGTGATGCCCTTGCTGCCTCAAGACCAGCTGCATTGAATAATGACCCACTGCCCTGGCGCCAACTAATCAGTGAAGACCATCACCCTGAAAGAGCACATTTGTAAAGCTAATGACTATTCTATTGAGACCCTCCCCTGTGACCTCCTCTAAGATATCCACCTGCAAGAGAGAGAGAAATATGTTCAGGATGAAGGACCCAAATGCAAGCTCTCACCCAGGGGAGCATGCCCATGCCATTCCCTTCTCCTTTCTTCCCTCTAGGACTCCAGGAGACTGCAACCAGGGGAGCAATGGGCAGCAGCAGCTGGTCCTGGGCTAACCCCTTGAACCTGTCTCTAAGGCTGCCTTTTCTCTGACTTCTCAGTGAGCCAAAGCAGCCCAGCCTAGGCTCTCCTGTTACTTCTTCTAAGCCCTTTCTTGTTTCACTGTCCTAAGTATGTTTTCACTGTGGCCAATACATTCTTACCTAGTTTGCTTTACCTTTTCTCTTGATTGAAATATTTTCTTCAAGAAGACAAGAACCGTGGTCTCATTGTCTCGCCAGGAACAAATGGGTGAACATGACTGTGTTCCAATCTAACTTTTTTACAAAAACAGGTGACCAGCTCATAGGCATTGTATGCCAATCCTGTTACTGCAAATCTTTAAAAGGTATATTCTTTCCACAGTAAAGTTACTATAAAATTATAAACAAAAAGTGAACTAAATAACATGGTCCATCCCAATATAAATAAATTGAAATTTTTATAAGGAATTGGATTACAAAAGAAAAGCAGTAACTTCACATGGAGAAGCCTGGCAGACATCATCTTAATTAAAGTGAACAATATCAGTAAAGGGATAAATAAAAGTTACCCATCACTTGACAGGATGCAATGAGAAGAATGCAAAATCACTTGTGATATTTATCCCAAAGATCTGTAGCTAAAAATTAATCATGAGGAAACATGAAAAAAAACAACAACACCTGAATTGAGGATCATTCTACAAAATAACTGATCTGTAATCTTCATAAATACTAAAGTCATGAAATCCCCCCAGAAAAGAATTGAGGAACTGTGCCTGAAAAAGAGACATGACAATAAAATGCATCTATATGTAATGTGAAGGGACCAAATTCCACCACCCCAAAGCTGCTTTCCAATGTATTGAATTTAAGGTGTTTATTAAGAAACAAAAGACTCAGAAAGAACCTTTGGCCCTCTCCCTTTCCTACTCAAGAGATTCAGATAGAGAAACCTGTTTCAGGAAGGAGAGCTCAGTATGCTGCCTAATTTGAAGTAAGTACGGTAAATAACAGGGCTTTGGGCAGGTGGGTATCCTGTGTCCCACTGTTTCTGAATCACCTGGCTAGGATTTTTCTGCCAAGTGTGTTTCCTCCTCCTCAACTACCTGTAAATCATCCATTCTTATTTCTGAAATCTAATTCCCTGTTTCCCCCCATCCCCTTCTCCTTTGTCCAAAAATGTTTTATATATCCAATGTTACCTCACTGTCTTTGGAATTTTCATGTAATTCTCATGTCTATGTAAATTCCCTATGCACATATATTAAACTTTCATATTCTCCTGTTAATCTGTATCTGTTTGGTTATTGGCCCAGCCAGAAGAAGGAAAAGTGTTAATATTTTTTAGCCCCCACAAATGAATAATTCCAAACTGGATCATTTTGCTATACCAAATATTGTTGATATGATTGCTAAAATTGAAAGTGGTGTGAGAATTTGACCCTAGTAATTATTCAATATTCATTTCCTGATTTCATTAGTTATATTGTGTTTACACAGGAGAATGTCTTTGCTTATAGGAAATACACACTAATGTGTTCAGGGTTGTTGAGGAATCAAGTCAGCAACTTACTCTCAAGTGGTTCTGTTACAGTACGCAGCCAGTAAGATATTAACAAAAGAGAAGGGAGCCAGATATCTAATTAAGTTGGATTAACTAGGAGTCTTTGGCTTCCAGACGCAGGGGATAGCCAAACTGCCCTGCCAAGGGGATTAACATCCCTTCTTCCCCCTGAGTAGGGAGGGAGAACCCAGCTTTCCAATCTCCCAGGGAAGTACCCACCCCTTCCCACAGATTAAACCAGGGGGAGGGGTGAAACAGAGAGGGGGAAATTCTCCTCCTGAGGCATGCACAGAAGCCAGATGATGAGGCAAAACTATGAGGCATTTGCAGTAGGAGCCAAAATGGCCACCATAAAGGAGACGAGTCTAGCCTGGGAAAATTTGGGAAAAGGACAAGGTAGGATAAGGGTATGGAAACCTGGATGATTAAGGAAAGGGATTGGATAGGGGGGAGGGCCCAGCACAAGACAGAGAAGAATTTGGAACAAGATTGGAGTGTTTGAAAAAAAGCCTGCTCTCTCTCAAGCCCAAGAAAATATAACCAAAGCTGAACAAAGGCCCGAGGCACACACTGCCTCGCTGGTGCTAGAGCAGCGGTTCTCAACCTGTGGGTCTCGACTCCTTTGGCGGTCAAACAACCCTTACACAGGGGTCGCCTAAGACCATCCTGCATATCAGATATTTACATTATGATTCATAACAGTAGCAACATTACAGTTATGAAATAGCAACGAAAATAATTTTATGGTTGGGTCACAACATGAGGAACTGTATTTAAAGGCCAGAAGGTTGAGAACCACTGTGCTAGACTATTAGAGCCTTGAATGCCAGGGTAATGGCACAGCAGGTCTGGGTCCTGGCCCTTCTCCTGAGTGAGGACAAGTGCGGACGTGTGGCTCCATAGGTTAGACTTCTTCCACAGTGAGATGAAGCTGACCCACCTGGTCATGAATGAGGCAGTACAGCGGCTTATGGAGGGGCATCTATGCCGTACACGCCTCTCCAATAAATCTTGCCACTATACCTCAACTCCTCCTATGCATGAGTCCCCAAAATGCTTTTTCTGCAACTTTGCAAGGACCCATTTCCAGACTGGCCTGGCAGACCTGCCTTGGTCCTGGTCCATGTCTGACAACAGTACAAGAAAAAAAAGTTCTTTGTATTGTATGTACAAATTCTCTGTAACTTTGAGATTGTTTCCATGTAAGAGTTTTTTAAATTTCTAAAATGAACAGTGGAAGAGCAGATGTGAAGGACTGCTGCTCTGTATTTAGCAGGACAGCTGGCCCTGCTCCCACCCCAGTTGATTTTCCCTCCTTTTCTCACCAGGCAAACATACTCTATGGACTGTACAAGAACAGTGACTATATACAGTTTTATTCTCCTTTATTTAAGGCATAGAAGTGGGTAAATATCACTGAACCAGCAAATCTTTATTGAACATTACATTTTCTGCATTGAGTGTGATAGAGAAGAAAAGAACCATGTGCAGAACACTTGTATGTATTAGACAAGGAAAAAGAAGAATGGTTTCTGCTCTGTATGGACATTAGTTATGTAGACAAAACTGACATAAATTCACTATAAGAAGCACAATACAGTAAAACCTTTATATAATGGACTAATTTGGGTGAGGGGGTATCCATTAAAGCCTAAAGTCTGTTATATAATAAAGTAGGTTTTCCAAATGAACATGTTAAAAAAATGACAAATTAGTTGGTTTACCTGTTTTCACTTACCTATAATAATAAAAGCATAATATGCTAATTAGACCGGACATCATTCAGGATGTCCTTCCGGACAAAGCCGGGGCTGGAGGGAAGCCCGGGTCCTGGGTGCCAGCCGGTGGCCAGAGGAGGAAAGACCGGGTCCCGGGTGCCTGCCGGTGGCTGGAGGGAAGGAAGACCTACTCTTGCACGAATTTCATGCATCGGGCCTCTAGTGTAAACATGTTTGTGTAATTAAAGTTAAGTATTTATGAAAAGTTTAATTTCACAGAAAAGTTTTCTGTATGTATTACAGTAATTTTAAATTTAAACTGAATAGATCTAGTTAATGCATGCATTCACCAATCACTGAGAGTAAACAAATGCACACAGCTGGGGCATGTGCACATCGGAATATCAGCTGGCCTGCGTTAAACTGCCACAGAAAGTCATGCCACACAACAACAGAACCAATTACCTGTTTGTCTACATAATTCGGTGTGATTGCTAATCATTTGCTGAACATTGTTTAAGAGCTATAGACTATAGTGGTAGATATGTAATATCTATTTATGTTGGTGAAATAACTACAGTGTTTTTTTTCCAACATTTGGCCTATTTGCTAAAATCTGTTAAAAATAACAGTGAATTAAAACAGAAAACAACCTGTTAGTTTAATTATAAGAAATCTTGGTTAAAAGCATTTAAAAATTAACAGGGTGCTAATTTTCACATATGACATATGGACCAGAAATTCTGTCTGTTAAATCCGAAGTCTGTTAAATTGAGGTCCACAAAATCAAGGATTTACTGTACATAATTAAGTACTAATTTATATAAATGGGTTAGCTTCACCTCTTACCCCACTCATATCAACTTCATCAGGAAGAACAATGAGAAGTAGCCAAGATGCCTAATTAAGAAAGACATGTAGATAGGGTAAAAGTATGAAACAGTGTTGACAGTATAGATCTAAACAAACTGAGAGAACAAAGAACCATGCTGGAACAAAGAGAGAGGCAGAACCTACCAGATCCCTGGTATTCATGATACATCAACACTTAACTCTGTGCTAGCCATCTTATCTGTCCATAATACTGCTGAGATAGACATGTAAACTGCACACACTGTGAAGCTGTATACAGGCCATGAGTCAACTGGCAATTGAATAAACTTAACTGATCACTCAAAATGCACATTAATATTGGAAGCATTAAGAAGAAAACAAGTAGAAGCTTAGGTTTGAGATTATTAAAAGGACTTTTCTGAGAAAATAAAATATTAAAATTAACTTGGGATGCAATGAAATGAATTAAGGCAAGTTTCTTTCTTCCAGAACTTCTTGGAGCCCAAAATATGCTAATGTACATTGTATACCAATAAACAAGATATCATATGCAGCATTTCACTCAGATGAGGAGCCATATCAAAACCTATAAGTAGAATAGGTAGAGTGGAGTAGAATGAATAAGAAAAGAGATCATTACTTTGAGAGGTACAGCATCAAAAACAACTCCGTATGATACCTCCTAGAAGCCTCACCCTGTTCTAAGGTTTGTTCAATAGTTTATTTTACCTTACTAACAACATAATACAATTATGACGCCCATTTTACTTTGAGAAAATGAGGTATAGAAAGGTTAAGGAAACTGCTGAAGGTATACAAATAGAAAATAGTCACAATAGGATTCAGACTTAAACAGTTTGCTTTCTTAATCATTATGTTCTTAACCATTACCGACAAAATTCTTACCCATTACAAAGTAAATTATTAGTTAGATATTAAGCAAAAATGAAAAACAAGCATAATAATTAAGTTAAATAGAAGGATAGAAATTTAAAAAGCCCTATTCAATGACATTGGGAATAGGGGAAAAGTGGTAAAAATATCTACAATTACAATTTTGAAGTATACCATAATTACATTTATGATAATCCCTAGTTTAATTAAAATTAAGAAGCATTTCAAGCAGAGAATATAAAACCCAATTCCCTCATGCACACTAAGGAGAACAGACTGTAAGCGCTTGGAGGAGCTCTCACCGTGACTCTCCTTGTATCCAGCTGGCGCAGCTGCAGCATGTTCTGAAGAACAGTGTGCTTGTACCATGGCTCCTGAGCTATGGGGTTGCCATCAAAAGTGATGTCTGAGAGAGAAGGAGAGTCAGCAAGGCAGCAAACACTCTCGAAACTGTAGAGACAGAAAACAGTTATTGTGACCTTCAAAACTTTGATATGTTTGATAGAACAGTTTTAAATTTACAGAAAAATTGAGAGTATAGTGCACAGTTACCACATACTCTCCAACCAGTTTCCCTTATTATTAACATCTTATATTAGTATAGTATAGTTTTAAAATAATCAATGAACTAATCCTATATAATAAAAGGCTAATATGCAAATTTTCCCCAAGCACGGGAGGGAGTTCAACCTACCAGGAATTAGACGTATGCTGACCACCATGGGGCGGCATGGAAAATGGTGGGCATTGGCAACATGGTGCTGGCAGTGGGCAGCAGTGGAGGTGCTGCTGGCCGTGATGGGCCCCGATGAGAGCGGGACTGAGGCAGGATGGTGGAGCAGGTGAGTGGGTGGCACCAGGCCAAGGCGGGTGCGAAAGGAGGCCCCAGTCGGCAGTGGTGGCAGGCAGCCAGGGGAAGGGAGGCCCCGGCTGGCAGCCGGCAGCCACTAGGAACCCTACCTGTGCACGAATTTCATGCACTGGGCCTCTAGTATTAATATAGATTAAATCGTGCATGTGTAGAGTCCCCTAGGCCTAACCTGCCATCAGGGCCATGTCTGCCACCTCGAGAAGCCTCGCACACTCCACAGACGCTGCCAGTGGCCCACTATGCTCCTTGGATGCTGCCGGTGCCCCGTGACGCTCCAGAAGTCCCACCTGCCGAGGCCACCGCAGGACCCAGAAGTCCCCCACACCGCGGCCACCGCGGGATTCAAAAGTCCCGCCCGCCACGGCCGCCGTGGGACCCATCAATGCACCTCCTGGTGAGTCCAGTCATTGGTTGTGACACTGTTGCAGCATCATGACTACAGGCCTTTTATGATATAGATTCTTATTAACTCAAGTCCATATTTTATCCAGACTTCCTTAGCTTTTACCTACTGTTCTTATTCTGTTCCAGGATCCCATCCAGAATGTCATATTACATTTAGTTGTCATGTCAACTTAGGCTCCTTTTAGTTGGAACAATTTCTTAGAATTTCCTTGTTTTTTGAAAATCTTGACATTTTGCGGCATACTTATCAGTTATTTTGTAGGATGCCCCTCTATTGGGATTTGTCTGATGTTTTTCTAGTGATTAGACAAGGCTTGAGGTACATACTATTAACTAACATGACATCACTGTTAAAGTTGACCTTGATAACCTGGCTGAGGTAGTGTTTTTCAGGTTTCTCCAATGTGAATTTACTTTTCTCTCCCCTGAATTCGTTGGAAGAAAGTCATTATTGGCAGTCCATAGTTAGGAATGGAAAGTTCAGTTTCCCCTCCTTGAGGGCCAACTATCTACATAAATTATTTGAAATTCTTCTTTCTAGCAAGTTTGTCTTTTTTCTACCATTTATTTATGTATATCAGTTTGGATTCAAGAATATTTATTTTATACTAGAGGCCTGGTGCACAAAATTCGTGCATGGGAGGGTATGCCCTCAGCCCAGCCTGCACCCTCTCCAATCCGGGACCCCCCGATCCAAAACCGACAGTCAGACATCCCTCTCACAATCCAGACTGCTGACTCCTAACTGCTCATCAGCCTGCCTGCCTGATCACCCCTAACTAGCCCCCCTGCCAGCCTGATCACCCCTAACCACCTCTGCCTGCTGACCTGATTGCCTCTAACTGCCCTCCCTGCCGGCCTGGTTGCCCCCAACTGCCCCCCCATTGGCCTGGTCACCCCTAACGTGGAACCCCCTGCCAGCATGGTCGCCCCTTACTGCCCCCCCTACCGGCCTGGTCACCCCCTACTGCCCCCCTCCCCCTGTCAGCCTGGTCACCCCACGCAGCCTGCTGCTCAGTCGTTTGGTCATCCCTCACTAACCCCCCCTGCCAGCCTTGTCGCACCACTCAGCCTGTTCAGTCGTCCGTTTGGTTGTTTCGGATGTGACGGCCCCTGGCTTTTTATATATATAGATTTTGGGTTACAATCTAATACTATGTTATTTGTTTTATTGTTCAAATTGTTCTAGCTTTGGCCACTGAAACCTCTTTTAGTTGGCTCCTATGTCCCTTTGACATATGCCCACCATTAATGTGGATTTGTGTGTGTGTGTATGTGTGTGTGTGTGTGTGTGTGTGTGTATGTATGTTTCCTTACTTTCTGGCACTATAAAATTCTCTAGTCTCATATTAAATACTAGAGGCCCAGTGCATGAAATTCATGTGCAGGTATGGTCCCTAGGCCTGACCTGTGATCAGGGCCATTTTCCCCAGTTGCCCGCAGCCGGCCCCGCCCCCGCCACCACCCATCCCCAGTTCCCCGTTCACCATCGGGTGATTGGTGCCTGAAGGCTGGGGGAAGGGACCCAGTGGTCTGCTGTTCCCGCCCTCTCGCCGGCCCCGCCCCACCGCAGGTGCCATTAGGTGATCGGAGCCTGCCGGCCAGGGAAAAGAAACAAGAGGTGGTCAGTTAGCCTCATAGTGACTGGTCTAGCAGTCGTTCTGGTCATTCTGCCATTAGGGTCAATTTGTATATTACCCTTTTATTATATAGGATAGAGGCCTGGTGCATGGGTGGGGGCCAGCCACGCCTCCGATTGGGGTGGGGGTCCCCACTGGGGGGCATGGCCAGCCTGAGTGAGGGGCTGCCAGCGGTTTTCAGGCCTGCCACGACCCTGATTGGGTGGGGGTACCTGCTGGGGGGGCGGCGGCCTGGGCGAAGGGCTGCGGGCAGTTTGCAGGCCAGCCACGCCCCCAATCGAGGTGAGGGTCCCAGCCGGGGGGTGGGGCCAGCCTGGGTGAGGGGCCTCAGGTGGTTTGCAGGCCATCCACACCCCCATTGGGGTGGGGTTCCCCATGGGGGGCGGGGTTGGCCTGGGCGAGGGGCCACGGGCAGTTTGCAGGCCAGCCATGCCCCTGGCTTTGTCAGGAAGGACATCTGGAATGACGTTCGGAAGATGCCCAGGCTATTCAGTCTAATTAGCATATTACTCTTTTATTAGTATAGATTTCCTACCCCAGTCCCAGAATCAGCCTTCTCTAAGGATCCATGTTCCTTATATTGGGAATGGTATTAAAAACAAATATCTGCATATTTGCCATCTGCAAAACTTTTCTTGTGTTTTCAATCTTGTGCCCATTTTTCAAATGTTTTTTGTTTTCTTATTGTTGAAATTTGTTTTTTAAATATATATAGTGAATACATCTCATCAGATATATGTTTTGCAAATGTTTCTCCCAGTCTGTGACTTGTCTTTTCATCTTTTAATAGTGTCTTTCACAGGGCAGAATTTTTTAATTTTAATGATGTCCAACTTACCAACTTTACCTTTCTTGGATCACACTTTGGTGTTGTATCTAAAAATACATTTGCAAACCCAAGGTTTCCTAGATTTTCTCCTAAGTTTTCTCCTAGAAGTTTTCTAGTCTTATATTTTATATTTAGGTCTATAATCAATTTTCAGTTAATTTTGTGAAAGGTATAAGGTCTATGTCTAGATTCACTTTTTTATATGAATATTCAATTGTTCCAGTACCAATTATTGAAAAGACTGTTCTTTCTCTATTGAATTGCCTTTAATCCTTTGTCAAAGATCACTTGACTATATTTTTGTGAGTCTGCTTCTGGGCCCTCTACTCTGTTCCATTGATATATGAGTCTATTCTTTTACCAATACCACACTGTCCTGATTACTGTACTTTAAGTCTTGAAATAGGTTAATGTGAGTCCTCCAACTTTACTCCTGTGTTGCTAATCTAAGTCTTAGGTTTTCCATATAAACTTTAGCATCCTTGTTGATATCTACAAAATAACTTACTGGAATTTTGATTAGGACATTCATTTTTAAAGAAACGAATAATCCCTTTTCTAAATAATACCTAAATAAATGAGGTTGGTAAAACTCATTTAAGTACTTTCTTTTTCTGCCCACTATATTTACTATACTTTCTTCCTGTGTTAAGAAAAGGTAGGGGATATAAAATATTTATGGTACAGTAAAAAACCTATTTGTTCACAACTAAAGTTGAGGCAAGGTCTTTTACAAAAATAAAGTGTTTTCATTGTTACATTTACATATTTCTAGTATCTTTTCCTCTCATTCAAGGTAAAGACTCTGTTATCCATTATTTTACCTCAGAGCTTATCTTTATCAATCTGAAAGGTAAATTTGATTATTTATATGCACATCATGGTTTTTGAGGCATGTTTAGATAATTATGGGAAGAATAGTGACCCGGCGCATGGATTCGTGTACACTGAAAGAAAATTAATTAGAAGGTGGCCAGCGGGGTGGGATTGGGAAAGTTGGGACAGACACACCCTGAAACCAACCTCCCGCAGTCCCTCTCCAGATGGCCACACCTGGGGCCGTGGTTCAAAGGGCATCTGTGGAGTGAGTGAGGTCCCTACAGCAGGTGGGGTCCCTCAGCCTTGCCTGCAGGGATTGCGCTGAAACCAGCTCTCCGACATCCCATGAGGGGTCCGAGAGTGTGAAAGGCACTCTGCAAAGTTGCTGTAATATAGGGTGTGGAACACAAACGCAAGTGTGCAGTAAGCCAGATTCAAGGTCAACAGTGCCCAGCAACAACATAACCCATGGTTGGAGGTGGAATTGCACAGCCCCGCGAGGAATCAGGCTCCCTCCTCTCTGGTTTCAGGGTGCAGCACCTGAGAACTGCCACTGCCAAGTCCCAGAAGCTCCTGCATTGAGCATCTGCCACCTAGTGGTCAGTGTGCATAATAGCGACCAGTCAGATGGACGGAGGGACACTTAGCATATTAGCTTTATACAGATAGATAGATATTTCTGAAAGCCTAGTAGGCAAAAATGAGAGTTCAAGAATTTAAACTTGGAAAAAAAGCTGGGGGAGCAATACTTATAGCTGACAAATTAGACCTCAAAGTGAAGGCCATAACAAGAGATAAGGAAGGCCACTTCATAATACTAAAGGGAGCAATTCAACAAGAAGATATAACTCTGGTAAACATATATGCACCCAATACAGGAGCACCCAAACACACACACACACACACACACACACACACACACAAAACTTCTGGACGATATCAAGGGAGAGATTGACAGCAATACAGTCATAGTAGAGGTCTTTAATACCCCACTAACACCACTGGATAAAACCTCTAAACAAAAAGTCAGCAAAGAAACAGCAATCCTAAATGAATCACTAGATGAGATGGAATTAATTGACATCTTAAGAACATTTCACCCCAAAGCCACAGAATATACATTCTTCTCAAGTGCACAAGGGTCATTTTCAAAAACAGACCACATATTGGGACATGGCAAAGTCTCTTCAATTTCAAGAAGACAGAAGTCATACCAAGCATCTTCTCAGATCAAAATGGCATAAAATTAGAAATCAACTACAATAAAACCAATGAAAAAAATCAAAAACTTAGAGGCTAAATAGCATGCTATTAAACAATGATTGGGTTAGCAATAAGATTAAAGAAGAAACAAAAAACATCCTGGTAACAAACAACAGTGCAAACAGAACAATCCAAAATCTATGGGACACGGGAAAACAGTCTTGAGAGGGAAGTTCATAGTTCTATAGGCCTACCTCAAAAAAACAAGAAAAAATGGTAATAAATTTTCTAACCCTACAACTCAAAGAGTTAGAAAGAGAGCAACAAGAAAAGCCCAGTGTAAGCAGAAGGAAGGAAATAATAAAGATCAGAGCATAAATAAATGACATAGAGACCAAAAGAACAATACAAAAGATCAACAAAACCAAGAGCTGGTTCTTTGAAAGGATAAACAAGATTGATGAACCTCTAGCCAGGCTCACCAAGAAGCAAGGAGAGAGAACCCAAATAAACAAAACCAGAATGAAAGAGGTAAAGTAACAACCAACCCCACAGAAATACAAAGGATTATGAACAAATACTTTGAGCAACGCTATTCCAACAAAATGGACAACCTAGACGAAATAGACATATTCTTAGAAAAATGCAAGCTCTCAAAACTCAATCAGGAATAATCAAAAAACCTGAATAGGCCGATAACTACCTAAGAAATTGAAGCAGTAATCAAAAATATTCCACCAAACAAAAGCCCTGGACTGGAAGGCTTTATAGGGGAGTTCTACCAAGCATTCAAAGAAGAACTAAAACCTATCATCCTCAGACTATTCCAAAAAATTCAAGAGGAAGGCACACTTCCAAGCTCTTGTAATGAAGCCAGCATTACCCTAATTCCAAAACCAGATAAAGACATCACAAAAAAAGAGAACTACAGGCCAATATCCTTGATGGACATAGATGCTAAAATCCTCAACAAAATTCTAGCAAATCGAATTCAGTATTACATTAGAAAGATCATACACCATGATCAAGTGGGATTTATCCCAGGGATGCAAGGATGGTACAATATCCGCAAATCAATAAATGATACATCACATAAACAAATTGAGAGACAAAAATCACATAATCATATCAATTGATAAAGAAAAAGCATTTGACAAAATCCAACATCCTTTCTTGATAAAAACTCCCAGCAAAGTGGGAATAGAGGGATCATACCTTAACATAATAAAAGCCTTATATAACAAACCTACAGCCAACATCATACTCAATGGGCAAAAACTAAATCCATTTCCCCTAAGAACAGGAACAAGATAGGGATGCCCACTTTAACCATTCCTGTTCAATATTGTACGGAAAGTACTAGGCATAGCGATAACACAAGAAGAACACATAAAAGGCATCCAAATTGGAAAAGAAGAAGGAAAACTGTCCTTGTTCACAGATGACATGATACTGTACATAGAAAACCCCAAAAACTCCATCAGAAAACTAGTAGACCTAATGAATGAATTTGGCAATGGACGAGGATACAAAATTAACACCCAGAAATCTCTGGCCTTTTATACACCAATAATGAAGTCACAGAAAGAGAAACGAAAAAAACAAACAAAAACAATCCCATTTACCATTGCACCAAAAAAATTAAGATACCTAGAAATAAACTTAACTAAGGCGGTAAAAGACCTGTACTCGGAAAACTACAGAACGTTGAAAAAAGAGATAGAGGAAGACATAACAGATGGAAGAACATACCATATTCATGGATTGGTAGAATCAACATCATTAAAATGTCAATACTACCCAAAGCGATCTACAGATTCAATGAAATCCCCATCAAATACCAACGGCATATTTCAAAGATCTAGAACAAACTCTGCAAAAATTCATCTGGAATAAAAAAAGACCCCAAATAGCCACAGCAATCCTGAGAAAGAAGAACAAAGTTGGAGGGATCAGAATACCAGATATCAAGCTACATTACAAAGCCACAATTCTCAAAACTGCCTGGAACTGGCACAAGAACAGACAAATAGACCAATGGAACAGAACAGAGAACCTAGAAATCCACCCAAGCTATTATTCTCAATTAATATTTGACAAAGGAGGAAACTGCATACAATGGAGTCAAGATAGTCTCTCCAATAAATGTTGCTGGGAAATTTGGTCAGATAAATGTAAAAAGTGAGACTAGATCCCAACTTACACCATACACAAAAACAAACTCCAAATGGCTAAAGGACTTAAATGTAAGACAGGAAACCATAAAAATCTTAGAAAACTCCATAAGCAGCAAAATATCAGACATATGTGGTAGCAATATCTTTACCGATACAGCTCCTAGGGCCACGGAGACTAAGGAGAAAATAAATGGGACTACATCAAAATAAAAAGCTTCTGCACAGCAAAAGAAAACTTCAACAAAACAACAAGAAAGCTCACTGCATGGGAGAACATATTTGCCAATGTTATCACCGATAAGGGTTTAATCTCTAACATTTACAGGGAATTCATACAACTTAACAAAAGGAAGATAAACAACCCAATTAAAAAAATGGGCAAAGGACCTAAATAGACACTTTTCGAAAGAGGACATACAGAAGGCTGAGAGACATGAAAACATGCTCAAAGTCACTATTCATCTGAGAGATGCAAATCAAAATGACAATGAGGTACCATCTCACACCTGTCAGAATGGCTATCATCAACAAATCAACAAATGACAAGTGCTGGCCAGGATGTGGAGGAAAAGTAACCCTTGTGCACTGCTGGTGGGAATGCAGACTGGTGCAGCCACTGTGGAGAACAGTATGGAGTTTCCTCAAAAAGTTAAAAATGGAACTCCCATTTGACCCAGTGATCACACTTCTAGGAATATATCCCAAGAAACTAGAAACACCAATCAGAAAGGATATATGCACTTCTATGTTCATAGCAGCACAATTCACCATAGCTAAGATTTGGAAACAGTCTAAGTGCCCATCAGCAGATGAGTGGATTAAAAAACTGTGGTACATCTACACAATGGAATACTACGCCGCTATAAAAAAGAAGGAACTTTTACCATTTGCAACAGCATGGATGGAACTGGAGAGCATTATGCTAGGAGAAATAACCCAGTTGGAGAAAGAGAAATACCACATGATCTCACTCATATGTGGGATATAATGAACAACCTAAACTGATGAACAAAAATAGATCCAGAGACAAACGGACAGGGAGGGGGAGTTTAGAGATCAACCAAAGGACTTGTATGCATGCATATTAGCATAATCAATGGACACAGACACTGGGGCTATGGGGGTTTACCCTTGGTGGTGGCAGTGGCCGGGGGAGGGGGGAGGTGAAGCAGGGAAAAAGGAGACATATATAATACTTCAAACAATTTTTAAAAAGAATTTAAACTTAATCACTTCAAATGTAAATAAACTTGAACATGGTATTTTTTTCTCACCTAGCATTAACAAAATTATTTTTTTCCATCAATATAAAAAAATCTCAAAGCAGTTTCTAGTGTTTGAGATGGTTGTTTAAAAGATGTTTCTCTCCTGCTTTCATAGTTGTTAACATACAGCTTAAAGAAATAAAAACGATTCTGATAAATTAAAAACTAAAACACAAGGCAAATGTTTATTTCTTACACATGGTTAAATGAACTAACTTATCATCTTCCCTCCTCAAATCTGCTTCTCTGGGCACACTTCCTATCTGCTAAGTGATATATAATCATTGTCATCATCAAGTCAGTTGCCACTGTGAACCAATAAATCCCTTGCTCAGAAATTGATGATTCGTAACGGGAACTGTGAAGAGTCATCAATAATTTTAAGTAAGTGGGAATTAATGTGATTAGAATAATCAGAACTTAGTAACATCCTATATAACAGTGGTTCTCAACATGATGGTCGCAACCCCTTTGGGGGTCGAACGACCCTTTCACAGGGGTCGCCTAAGACCATCGGAAAACACATATATATTTACATTATGGTTCATGACAATAGCAAAATTACAGTTATGAAGTAGCAAGGAAAATAATTTTATGGTTGGGGGTCACCACAACATGAGGAACTGTATTAAAGGGTCGCGCGGCCTTAGGAAGGTTGAGAACCACTGCTATATAATAAGAGAGAAACATGCAAATTAACCATCCCTCCACCACAAGGATGGCTGCACCCACAGCTGAGGCCGAGTTCCCATAACAAGCCTTAAGGAGCAATCAGCAGGGACCTGAGGCGGCGCGGCCCCCCCCCCCAGGCCCCCCCCCCCGTGCGGCTTTACAGCGGACTCAGGCTGTGCCTTCACCCGGCAGGGTTTGACGGGGGACCTCAGGCGCGCCCCCTGCCCTGGTGCCAGGCCAGTGGACCTCAGGCTGCGCCCCCTGCTCAGCGGGGCTTGACGGGGGACCTCAGGCCATGCTCCCCACCCCGGCACCAGGCCAGGGGACCTGAGGCCGTGCCACCACTCTGGAGGGGCTTAACAGGGGACCTCAAGGTGTGTCCCTGCCCTGGTGCTGGCCCAGGGGACCTGAGGCCATGCCCCCCACCCTGGTGCCAGGCCGGGGGACCCAATGCTGCACCCCCCACACAGCAGGGCTTGACAGGGGACATCAAGGTGCACCCCCCACCCCGGTGCTGGGCCCGGGGACCTCAGGCTGCTCCCCCCGCCCCAGCGCCAGTCTGGAGGAACTCAGGCTGTGCCCCCTGCCCTGGTGCCAGGCCGGGGGACCTCAGGCCATGCCCCCTGCCCTGGCACTGGGCCAGGGGACCTGAGGCTGTGCCCCCCACCCCGGCACCAGACCAGGACACCTGAGGCCGCACCCCCCACCCAGAGGGACTTGACGGTGGACCTCAAGGTGCACCCCCTGCCCTGGTGCTGGGCCGGGGGACCTCAGGCTGTACCCCCAACCCCAGCGCCAGGCCAGGAAACCTCAGGCCATGCCCCCCACCCCGGCACCAGGGTGGGGGACAGCAGGCCGCTCCCCCTGCCCAGCGGGGCTTGACAGGGGACCTCAGGCCGTGCCCCCTGCCCCAGTCCGGGCTGGAGGACCCCAGGCCGTGCCCCCCTGCCCTGGTGCCAGGCCAGGGGACCTGAGGCTGCACCCTCCCCACCTGGCGTGGCTTGACAAGGGTGGGACCGGCCAGGTCTGGATCTAGCCCAATGAGGGGGGGCCGGCTGGGTCTTGGTCTCGTGCGATTTTGAGGCACATGTGGGTAGGTGGGGACTTGACTCTGGGTCTCGTGGCACACCCCAGACTCTGACAGGAGGAAGATTTTCATATACATTTTACTAATTTTCTTTCATCTCTGACACTTCTATTATAGAGAAAGGGCAAATAGCAATATTAAAATATTTCCTCTAATTAATCCCCTTTTAATGTGCACGAATTTCATGCACCAGGCCACTAGTGGAGAATATAAAGAACAAAAAGAAATGACTCGAAAACCAGCTATAAAGTAGATTGTAGTAACATATCGAGAACTAAGGTAGTAGTCATGAAAGTAAAGAGGAAGGGGTAGGTTTTATGGAATTTTAGAGTGTGGCATGGACAGAAATTAGAAGCCATTTGGATATAAGGAAGAAAGGAATCTAGAATAACACCTAGGTTTCTCTCTTAGGATACTGGGTGGTGGCTACATGGTGAATACTTTGTCAAAATTCATTGAACTTTGTACTTAAAATGGGTGCATCTTATGACATGTAATTATACCTAAGTAAATGAATTTACAGAGAAATTTAAAGTATAAAAATACATACTTGACAGATCACCTCTTCATCTATCAGGTCTCCTTTATCTGGAAGACTATTTTACAATAGTGGCCATTAGAATATGCTTCAAAAAGCCTTTATGTTTTCCCCCAACCACCACAGGAGGAAATTTCAACCTTAAGATAGTAACTAATGTAAGCAGCCCAGGCAACAAAGCCAGTAGATGGTCTATGTTGAAGAGCATTTTTCTTCAGTGGCTCAGCATATCTGAACAGAATTAAACAGAAGGCTAGAAATGTGCTATGACAATTGCCCTAACTCAGTACCTAGCATTTAATAACTTGTTCAATAAAGTTTGGGGAATGAATAAAAGAATATGATGAATTGAAGTGATTCCAAAGGGCTTATCCTTGATTTAAAAAATTATTAAATGAGTTTCCTTATACTATTCTTTTAATTGTTGATTAAAAAGATACCATGCTATTCAAGAATCATTATGACCTGATATTTGTCCCTAATCAGGTAGATGCATTTAAAAAGTGTAGATAATGTGTCCATTAAGAAAGGTCTAGAAGACATGTTAATGCCCATCTGGCGTATATCTATAATTCAAGCACAGCCAAAAAGAGGCACAGGAATGGAAAAACCACTGCAATTCTCAGCAGGCACTATCCTGGCAACTCTTCCCAGATCAGCTCCTAATATTGCTTTGAATAGTGTTATTAAAGTAAAAATAAAACTGTATTTGATCCACAAGATTCCTCATAAAAGATCATTTCCATCTGCAAGGCATTTGACCAATAAACATGCCAGACGTTACTAGAAACACACTGACAAAATGCATATGATTTTAAAGACATTCTCCAATCAAACAAAACAATACTTTTAAAGTGCAAATACAGGCAAATAAAAGGTTATAGTCTACCTAACCAAATAAAATCAAATTATTTAAAAATAAAAACATAAATAAAAAACCTGGAAATAGAGCAGTGATTATACTGGAGGAGTACTACTTTAAGAATCTCTCCTCTCCTCTCTCTCTTCTCTCCTCTCTCCCACTCTCTCTCTCTCTCTCTCTCAATGCTCAGTTCCTTGTCTCTTCAGAGTACCAAGAATGGAAAAGCTTTGGTCCAAAGGCTGACATTTAACTCATAATTTGACTTTAATCTTTTTCCAGATTACTCATACATTTGTTCCTTCCCTAGTAGTCTCCTCCCAATGCCACATCTGCTTCCTATCTGCTAAAGAACCTATAGAAGAACAATCTGTCCCTTCTGACCAAATTCACATCTCAAAAGCAAAAGAAAATATTTCAGTTCATTTTATGCTTACTTAACAAAGTACAGAGAAAAGGTAAAATTCCCATTTATGCATACATAACACACAGATCTTTAACTAAAAATTCCCAAATATTAGCCAAATCTCTCCAAATTAAAAACGTCTCCCCCAAAAGTACTCTGATATAACCTTAATGAAAAGCTCTTATTTTATATAGATCAGTGAGAATTTTACTGAATAGTTACTAAGTGAAATAAAATGAAACAGAATAAATTCAGTGTGCTCAACAGGACTGAAATATACACAACTGACAAACAAAATAATTAGAAAGATCTATAAGTTAATATATACTTGAGTATTAAAGAATGAAGCACAGTTAAAGAAAAGAGCATATAATTGAGTTTGTATTTTTTATAAAATGAGCTAAGTTTGTGAACTGAGTTCCTTGATCAAAACAAGTAAAAATGATGGATAAAATATATATTTAAATATTTTCAAATGCATTCATGACCTGTTAAAAGATGAGGGATACACAGGTTAAAAAAAAAATAAACATTGGAACTCAGAGAGGTAAGCAGAATGTTGAAATTGACCTTTTTGCTGTGAAGGTATTTACTAGACCCAATGAACTTGAGCTTCAGCTTGCATGATCTTCATGGCCAGGGACCAAGAATTGTCCATAAATCTGAGACGCCAAGGTCTCAACATAGAATGAATTAGTTATAAACTTTCCTACTCACTGCCCCCAAAATATTGCCTATCTTAAAACTTGGGGCTAAGTAAAAGGGGAAGAAAATTCTTCCTTGATTATGTATAATCACAAACCACAATTTGAGGTCCAAATCCACACTAAATGGATGATTTAAAATGTTTCAATATTTGATTTTTTTTTGAAGAGCTCTCAGGCTGGTAATGCCTATAAGCATCTGACAGAAACAAATGAAACTCCTCTATGAAGGAACCTACCTTCATAAACCCCCAAAGAATTCCCAAAGGTAAGGTACCAACGAAAACAAATAGCTCACAGTTGTAAAGGAAATAGAGCACTCTGACTGAGAGCTAGCAGAAACAACAGATGAGTCAGCTCAGCTCCAATTTCTTCATATAATGGGCTTATCAAACTCAGAACATTAAAAAAAAACTATAGCATATTTCAAGGAATAAAACAGGTTTGAAAATACGAATAAAATTCCAGACGATTTTAAAATACAGAACTTCTAGAGATAAAATTAAATTAACTAAAATTAAAAAGTCAGTGGCAACAGATGGAAATAAAGGAAATCAAGCATTTACCTCACTTTTCTTGTACAAACTGTTCTTTGGGTAACTAAAAAAATAATAAAGGTTTTTTTATAGAAGAATTGCAATTCTAAAAAACCTGAAGAATCATAGAATATCTCCATTTTGTAATCCCTGATAAAATAGTGGATTCAGATAATGGTCATCAATGACCGCTAAAATATTTAGGTAACAACAGCTGAACCCAATAATGAGTTTTAACATTACAGCAAGCAAAACATATTTTTTTCTCTATATATGTTCTCCTCCCTTTTATATTTTATTTCACTTCCCTGTTTCTCTCCTTTGGGTGCTCAATAACAAGTAATCATCTGTATTGGTACATTTGAATGTTAGTCACTAGAATTTTTTTCAGTATATGATGGTAGTGGGAGTGCTTAGAAACTAAACAGTTCTAAAGAAACTAAACACACCTAATAATAAGCCATTACTTTTGTCACAAAACAAAAATATGGTTGAGACAATAAAATAAAAATTTTCACATGCATAAAAAAAATCTCCAAATTTCCTTTGGGAAATGTTAAAAGATAACTGAGGATAAAAATTTTAAGAGTTTGTTTGAGCAAGAATCGATTTGAATCAGGCAGTACCTAATTTACAGCAAATACAAAGGGTTCCATGCAACTGTACAAGATGAAAGACTTACATCTGAAGGGAGCGGAAACAAGTCAGTTCCTCGTGGAATGGCAGGCATTTATCAGGCAGATTACCTAACTAATGCTTCTGGTCAGGCAATTCCTGATGGACTGGTTTAAGATTCCATTTCTGAGAGAGCCAAAACTGCACGTAAGTCTTGGTTTGGTGATGTGGGGCCTTAGTATCAGTAACTCCATTTTGGGCCTATTGTCTTGTACTTAAAAGGAAACTATTAAAATAGCTTAACCCATTCATCACAATGTTTAAAAGATTTTAATATTTGAGAAGCTAAATTGATACAAGAGAGAATAAATATAAGACTGTGATGCTAACGGAAACAGCAATTGAAAAGGAGGCGATAGAGATATAAAGAATTAAACGGATGTAAAACAGAAAAATGTTAAACCATCTCTTTAGGTAGCTTTTGTTACAACAATGTCATTGACAACAATCAGTAAAGAAAATATCTATTATGTCTGTATGCATCTGGCTGACAGAAGACAGCAGAGTTGAATGTCTCAGAAATGTAGGTGATAATTCTATTAGCTTTCTCCAGCAGTAAAAGGAAAAAAGCAAGATTAGCTTCAGTCTCTGGTGATTACAATGACTAATAACTAAGGTTAGATTTTGAGATGCAGTAATGTTCTTGTACTGCTAATTTGTGACATTGAAATCAAATTTGAAGTGATACAGAAAGTTCTTGATGACATTTTATTTTCCTGAATTGATATGTGAATGCAAATAAGCCTCCTCACATTTACGGAAGGAAAATTTAAAAAAAAGGATTTTTTGCAGTCTTAAAATTTAATAGGATAACTCTAAAAAGCATGCTCATTGTAGCTACTTTCAACATTTATATTAATTATTTAATAAATACACTGGCTATAAAGCAAGTCAAATAATATCTTGTGAGCAAAGAGATCTAAATTCAGACTACATAAGGTAAGCTGGTCTCTGGGAAAACAACAATTTCCATGGTGCAACTATTCCCAACATGGTCCATCTCAAGCTACCAGATGTCACTACACTGGAGAGCTACACATAATTGATCTAGTGAGTGAGTAAAAGTGGGCTCCAGCATATGACTACAGATCCAATTCCTTATTTACAGGACCAGCAAGGTGGTTCAGTTGGTTGGAATGTCCCAGACACTGAAGGGTCGCAGGTTGGATTCCTGGTCAGGGCACATACCCAGGTTGAGGGCTTGATCCCAAAATCAGGGTGCATACTGGATTGATGTTTCTCTCTCACATCAATGTTTCTCTCTCTCCCTCTCCCCTCCTCTCTCTCTAAAGTTAATAAAAACATATCTTCAGGTGAGGATTTTTAAAAGTTCCTCTTTTATAGTTAATGTTAGGACAGCTATTATTCTATCACTAAACAACTTTGTTATTTGGAGGAACTTCCTTGTATTGCTGGCTTTACAGTCTTATTTGAACTTTTCATCAACATGTACTATACCGATAGAAAAATGCACAAATCATATGTGCACATGTCAATTTTGCACAAACTGAACATACAGCAGCAGATTAAGAAACAAACCATTACTGTACCCCAATGCCACCACCTTGTGTGCCTTTATAGCCATTACTCCTCTCCAAACTAACCACTCTCCTGATTCAAACAGTACAGATAAGTTTTGCCTGTTTTTGAACTTTATGTGAATGAAATCATACATATGCCATCATTTGAATCCGGTTTCTTTTGCTCCACATTTTCTTCTCTGAGATTCATCCATATTGCATGTAGTTGCAGTTTGATAAAACAGCATTAAATTTACTTTCTTCGACTATTAGGGGACATTTGGCTTGTTTGTAGTTTGGGTTATTTAAATAGTGCAGCTAAGAACATTCAGATGAACATGTTAAGCATTTCTATAGAGTATAAACCTAGGAATGGAATTGCTGAGTCATAAAATATGCTATTAAATTAGACTGAATAAGATATTGCCAGAGTTTTACAAAATGATTTTACTGTCCTACACTCCCACTAGCAGGTATGGGAGCTCCAGTAGCTCAACATCTTTGCCAATACTTACCACATGTCAGATGTTGACAAATCATACAATCTTGTTCTCTTTTAAAATGTTAATTCTTCTATATTTCAATACCTTGTAATACTGGCTGGGAATTAGAGTCATTTGTGAGGCTTTCTTTGTTTGTTTGCTAATCCTCACCTGAGGATATTTTTCCCATTGATTTTTAGAGAGAATAAAAGGGATGGAGGGAGAGGAAGAGCAAGAGTGAGAGTGAAAGCAAGAGCAAGGGAGAAAGACAGAGAGAGAGAAATATCCATGTGAGAGAGACACATTGATTGTTAACTCCTGCACGTGTCCCAACCAGGCCAGGGATCGAATCTGCAACCCAGGTGCATGCTCTTGACTGGAAATTGAACCGAAGCCCCCTGGGTACACAGTTCAATGCTCTAATCACTGAGCACACTAGCCAGGGCTGTGAGGCTGACTTAAAAAATACATAATGTATAGAATCCATCCAGATCTATATCTGAATCTCAAGGAGGAGGGTCATAGATGTAAAATTCATAACAGTTCTACAACTGAAGATTCAGGGTCTGAGAGCTAAACTTCAACAGCCCATTAAAGTTACTGATTTCTCACATGAACCTCACAATTCCTTGCAAATATTAAGAAAGGATTCAAACTAGTGACCTCCTGGAACACACACACACACACACACACACACACACACACACACGGGGTGCCTGCTCCAAGCTTCCTTGGCATGGCTGGGGGCAGGTCTTCAGCAGATACACACACACACACACACACACACACACACACACACACACAGCACCTGACTGCGGCTTAGGCCCGCTCCCTGTAGGCCTTCAATAGGACATCCCCTGAAGGCTCCCTGACTATGATAGGGGACAGGCTGTGCTGAGAGACCCCCACACCCCAGTGCACAAATTCCATGCACCAGGCCTCTAGTAAAGAATAAAAAGGGCAACAAACAAGTACCTATCAATAATAACCTTAAATGTAAATGGTTTAAATTCCCCAATCAAAAACACATACAGTAGTTGAATGGATAAGAAAACATGACCCATACCAGTATATCTGCTGCCTACAGGAGTCCCACCTCAGAACAAAGGACTCACAGAGACTGATGGAGAAGGGATGGAACAAGGTTTTTCAGGAGATTGGAAATGGAAAAAAAGCTGGGGTAGCAATACTTATAGCTGACAAATTAGGCCTCAAAGTGAAGGCCATAACAAGAGATAAGGAAGGCCACTTCATAATACTAAAGGGAGCAATTCAACAAGAAGATATAACTCTGGTAAACATATATGCACCCAATACAGGAGTACCCAAACACATAAAAAAAACTTCTGGAGGATATGAAGGGAGAGATTGACAGCAATACAGTCATAGTAAGGGACTTTAATACCCCACTAACAGCACTGGATAAATCCTATAAACAAAAAATCAGCAAAGAAACATCAATCCTAAATTACTCACTAGATCAGATGGAATCAACTGACATTTTCAGAACATTTCACCCCAAAGCTACAGAATATACATTCTTCTCAAGTGCACATGGGTCATTTTAAAAGATAGACCATATATTGGGACATGGGCTAAGTCTCTTCAAATTCAAGAAGACAGAAATCATATCAAGCATCTTCTCAGATCACAATGACATAAAATTAGAAATCAACTATAATAAAAACAGTGAAAAAAAATCAAACACCTGGACACTAAATAGCATGCTATTAAACAATGATTGGGTTACCAAAGAGATCAAAGAAGAAATAAAAAGCATCATGGCAACAAATGACAATGAAAACACAACTTTCAAAAAGCTATGGGACACAGTGAAAGCAGTCTTGAGAGGGTAGTTCATAGCTCTGCAGGCCTACCTCAAAAAAACAAGAAAAAATGGTAGTAAATTTTCTAACTATACAACTCAAAGAGTTAGAAAGAGAGCAACAAGAAAAGCCCAGAGTAAGCAAAAGGAAGGAAATAATAAAGATCAGGGCTTAAATAAATGACATAGAGATAAAAAAAATACAAAAGATCAACAAAACCAAGAGCTGCTTCTTTGAAAAGATAAAAAAGATTGATGAACCTCTAGCCAGGCTCACCAAGAAGCAAAGAGAGAGGACCTAAATAAACAAAATCAGAAATGAAAGGGGTGAAGTAACAACCGATCCCACAGAAATACAAAGGATTATGAACAAATACTTTGAGCAACGCTATTCCAACAAAATGGACAACCTAGACGAAATAGACATATTCTTAGAAAAATGCAAGCTCTCAAAACTCAATCAAGAAGAATCAAAAAACCTGAATAGGCCGATAACTACCAAAGAAATTGAAGCAATGATCTAAAATCTTCCAGCAAACAAAAGCCCTGGTCTGGATGGTTTTATAGGGGAGTTCTACCAAGCATTCAAAAAAGAACTAAAACCTATTGTCCTCAGACTATTCCAAAAAATTCAAGAGGAAGGCATATTTCCAAGCTCTTCCTAGGAAGCCAGCATTACCCTAATTCCAAAACCAGATAAAGACACCACAAAAAAAGAGAACTACAGGCCAATATCCTTGATGGAAATAGATGCTAAAATCCTCAACAAAATTCTAGCAAATTGAATTCAGCATTACATTAGAAAGATCATACACCATGATCAAGTGGGCTTTATCCCGGAGATGCAAGGATGGTACAATATTCGCAAATCAATAAATGTGATACTTGGATGAGGACACATTTGTAATACCTTAACCAATAAAAAAATTAAAAATAAATAAAAAAGTAAATGTGATACATCACATAAAAAATTGAGAGACAAAAATCACATAATCATACCAATTGATGAAGAAAAAGCATTTGACAAAATTCAACATCCTTTCTTGATAAAAACTCTCAGCAAAGTGGGAATAGAGGAATCATACCTTAACATAATAAAAGCCTTATATGACAAACCTACAGCCAACATCAAACTCAATGGGCAAAAACTAAACTCATTTCCCCTGAAAACGGGAACAAGACACTCTCACCACTCCTGTTCAATATAGTACTGGAAGTGCTAGCCATAGTGATCAGACAAGAAGAACACATAAAAGGCATCCAAATTGGAAAAGAAGAAGGAAAACTATCCTTGTTCACAGATGACATGATACTGTACATAGAAAACCCCAAAAACTCCATCAGAAAACTAGTAGACCTAATGAATGAATTTGGCAATGGACGAGGATACAAAATTAACACCCAGAAATCTCTGGCCTTTTTATACACCAATAATGAACTCAAAGAAAGAGAAATGAAAAAAAAGAAATCCCATTTACCATTGCACTAAAAAAATTAAAATACCTAGAAATAAACTTAACTAAGGAGGTAAAAGACCTATACTCAGAAAACTACAGAATGCTGAAAAAAAGAGATAGAGAAGATATAAACAGATGGAAGAACATACCATGTTCATGGATTTGTAGAATCAACATCATTAAAATGTCAATACTACCCAAAGCGATCTACAGAGTCAATGAAATCCCCATCAAATAAGAATGACATATATTTCAAAGATCTAGAACAAACTCTGCAAAATTCATCTGGAATAGAAATAGACCCCAAATAGCCACAGCAATCCTGAGAAAGAAGAACAAAGTTGGAGGGATCAGAATACCAGATATCAAACTATATTACAAAGCCACGGTTCTCAAAACTGCCTGGTACTGGCACAAGAACAGACATATAGACCAATGGAACAGAACAGAGAATCCAGAAATAGACCCAAGCCATTATGCTCAATTAATATTTGACAAAGGAGGCAACATCATACAACGGAGTCAAGACAGTCTCTTCAATAAATTTTGCTGGGAAATTTGGTCAGATACATGTAAAAAGTGAAACTAGATCACCAACTTACACCATACACAAAAGCAAACTCAAAATGGCTAAAGGACTTAAATGTAAGACAGGAAACCATAAAAATCCTACAAGACTCCATAGGCAGCAAAATAGCAGACATATGTCGCAGCAATTTACCGACATAGCTCCTAGGGCAATGGAGACTAAGGAGAAAATAAACAAATGGGATTACATACAAATAAAAAGCTTCTGCACAGCAAAAAAAAAACATCAACAAAACAACAAAAAAAAGCCCAAAGCATGGGAAACCATATTTGACAATGATATTTCAGATAAGGATTTAATCTCCAAAATTTACAGAGAACTCATACAACTTAACAAAAGGAAGATAAACAATTCAATCAAAAAATGGGCAAAGGATCTAAATAGACACTATTCAAAAGAGGACATACAGAAGGCCGAGAGACATATGAAAACATGCTCAAAGTCACTAATCATCCAAGAGACGCAAATCAAAACAACAATGAGATACCATCTCACACCTGTCAGAATGGCTATCATCAATAAATCAACAAACAACAAGTGCTGGCGAGGATGTGGAGAAAAAGAAACCCTAGTGCACTGCTGGTGGGAATGCAGACTGGTGCAGCCACTATGGAAGACAGTATGGAGTTACCTCAAAAAGTTAAAAATGGAACTCCCTTTTGACCCTAATCCCATTTCTAGGAGTATATCCGAAGAAACCAGAAACACTAATCAGAAAGGATATATGCATCCCTACGTTCATAGTAGTACAATTTACAATACCTAATATTTAGAAACAACCTAAGTGCCCATCAGCAGATGAGTGGATTAAAAAACTGTGGTATATCTACACAATGGAATACTACGCTGCTATAAAAAAAGAAACTTTTACCATTTGCAATGGCCTGGAATGAACTGGATAGCATTATGCTAAGTGAAATAACCCAGTTGGAGAAAGATAAATATCAAATGATCTCACTCATATGTGGGATATAAATGTGGGATCAACATAATTTGATGAACAAGAATAGATCCAGAGACAAATGGCGGGGGGTGGGGGGTAGAGAGCAATGAAAGGACTTGTATGCATGCATATTAGCATAACCAATGGACACAGACACTGGGGCGTTGGGGGCTTGCCCGTGGTGGGAATGCCTGAGGGGGAGGGAGTTCAAGCAGGGAAAAAGGAGACATATGTAAAACTTTAGACCAGGGGTGGGCAAACTTTTTGACTCGAGGGCCACAATGGGTTCTTAAACTGGACCGGAGGGCCGGAACAAAAGCATGGATGGAGTGTTTGTGTGAACTAATATAAATTCAAAGTAAACATCATTACATAAAAGGGTACGGTCTTTTTTTTTTTTTTTAGTTTTATTCATTTCAAACGGGCCGGATCCGGCCCGAGGGCCGTAGTTTGCCCACGGCTGCTTTAGACAATAAATAAATTTAAAAGAAAGAAAGGAGTCACAATTCTAAGGAGAAATATGATTTCTCCAATGTCACATGTTCACAAGATAATATGTTCAAAAATGTGTATCACAACATCCTATATAATAAAAGACCAGTTACCTTAACGGTGTAATGACTGGAACGACCACTCAACCAGTCGCTATGAGGTGCATTGACCACTTCTCGGTCCCTCCCCCTGGCCCGTAGGTTCTGATCACAGCATGGCGAACCAGGTGGGTGGTGGAGGGCAGGACCAGGGACTGGCAAGTGGGCGGAAAGGCCGACCTCTTAGTCCCTCCCCGCAAGCCGCAGGCTCTGATCACAGCATGGTGAATGGGGAACCATGGGAAACCGGGTGGGTGGCAGTGGGTTGGACTGGGGACTGGGGAGCGGGCAGAATGGCTGACCTCTTGGTCCCTTCCCCTGCCTGCAGGCTCCAATCACAGCATGGTGAACGGGGAACCACGGGGAACCGGGTGGGTGACAGTGGGGCGGGACTGGGGACTGCCAAGTGGGCGGAAGATGGCCCTGATTGCATGCGAGGCCTAGGGACCCTACCCATGCATGATTTCGTGCACTGAGCCTCTAGTACAGTGATGGCGAACCTTTTGAGCTCAGTGTGTCAGCATTTTGAAAAACCCTAACTTAACTCTGGTGTCGTGTCACATATAGAAATTTTTTGATATCTGCAACCATAGTAAAACAAAGACTTATCTTTTTGATATTTATTTTATATATTTAAGTGCCATTTAACAAAGAAAAATCAACCAAAAAAATGAGTTCGTGTGTCACCTCTGACACGCGTGTCATAGGTTCGCCATCACTGCTCTAGTAGCTTATAATGACAAAACACAGCACACTAAATAACCATCAAGAAAGAATTCATTCAATAAATTAAGATTAATCCATACAATAAAATTGAATGTAACCATAAAAAAATAAAATGTAGAGAGAAGAAAAAATGGTGGCCTAATAGGCAGATGTGTCGTGAACCCTGTCCTGGGGCCAGACTGGAAATACAACTAAATCAGAGAACATCCACCCGGAATCAAGCCCCCAGGCCCAGCTGAGGAGGCAACCTACAACAAGGGCAGAAAACACCTGGAGACCTGTAGGAAGGGTGGCAAGGTCTCGAGAGGGGCAGCAGGCTGGCGGGCCAGGCCGGCAGGCAGAGAAGAGGAAAGAGCTGCATTATGGGAGATTCAGTTCCCTCATTAAAATAGAAGCTCAGACTTGGCTGAGCATCAAGGCTGAGTCCCTTGGCAGCAGGTGAAACAACCAACTTTAAAAAGGAAAAGTGGCGGGATACTGGCTGCTGGGGAGTCAGGTCTCAAGACCACAGCTGCAAGAGGCTGTGCTGTGAGGGGAAAGCAGTGTGATGCTGGGGGGAGAGAAAGCCAGTTTCGTTGTTGGTTTTGTTTTGTCTTTGTTTTTATTCTCTAAACTCAGAACATAGAACTTTTCCATTGCAATCATTACCCGAGGCTTTGGTGCAGGAAGGGAGGCACAGACTTAAGGTGCCCAAGGAAAGGCAGGGGAGGGAAGCAGGGCAGGGAGACATGGTCAGGAGTCTTGCATTGGGACGTTCTTAGGCTTCCAAACCTAAGCGGCTATTTCTCCAAAGAGAAGCTAGACCCTCCCAACAGTCTCAGGGCAGGAGATACAGTCTGCCACACACTGCATTTTGAGCTTTACAGAGGAAACAAAGGCAGAAGCCAAGAATATGGGTCTGAATAGTCTCGACGAGCCCTCAGTGACTGGATTGGAAGAGAGGCCATATCCACCCCACTATTCTGGGAACCAGACTGATTAAAACTCCAGGGTGCCAGCCAACCCCATTGGTCTCCATACAAGGATCTCTGTCCAGCCAAGGGCAGAGTAATATTTTGGGCCACTCACGGAGGAGAAGCTCTGGGTCAGGAAAATCATCCATCATATTCCCTGAAAGCGAAACAGCACCAACCCCACCTAAAGCCCTGTCAGAAACAGATGTTTAAGTGATTAAGATTGACAATTGGCAGACAGGTAAAGAGGGCATATTGGCCCTTCCTGCTTGCAGCCAAGGCCTGTGGAGACAGACATAAGCAGAGGACCTGTGAATTGGTTGGAGCTTCAAGCAGGGTGCTAAAAGCCAAATGACAGTGCCTGACAGTAGTTAACACCTAAGTACTTACTAGGAAGCCCATAATTGGCAGAAAAAACAAGAGTGGGGTCCCATGGGGCATTGAAACTCAGCTGAAGGGAACAACACTTTGCTTTTTTTAAAAAAAATTATTTTTTTTTCTTTCCTTTTTCTTTTTTACACCCTTTTCTTCCTCTCTGCTCTTTTTTCTCCCGTTTTTCTTTTCCTTTCTCTGTTTTAGTTTTTCACTTTTTCTTTTTTCCCCTTTTTAAAATAGATCTTATCTGCTTTATTAATGTGCTATTATTCTAGTTTCTGTTGGTTTATTCATATATTTCCCCTTCTCCTTAATTTTCCTTCAATTTTACAATTTTTTTCTATCTTCTTTTCTTGTCCTAATTTTTTAACTTGTCTTACTTCCTAAATGCAGGCCTATGTGTTCTCTCCTCTATTCCCCTTTTCAAAAAAATTTGTTTTAATTTATGTATTTACTCTTCTTCTTGTCTTATTTCTTTTCTCCTTCCTCTCTCTAAACCAAGTTCTTTCCCCTGTTCTTCCAATTTATTAATCTTATTTTCTTTATTTAAGCTCTGCATCTACAGATTCTGTCCCTCTGCTTTTTCTGGGTGATTTTTGTTTGTAATTTTTGGTATGTTTGTTTGTTTTATTGTGTTTTCTCCCCATATTCTTTTTTAATTTTTTCTTTTTATTGGTGGCAGTGAGTGAACACCATAATCAGACACCCGACACTGAGATGAGATTCAATCCATGAACGGTACAATAACATTCAAGACCCAACTACATGAGGAGAACCTAATAATCTCAAGTAGAGAGCCTACCCAGAACACCCAGCTCAGGAGACTTAAGAGATTGCACCATGGGGTCCCACAAAACATCTTCCACATAAGGCCAATTAAAAAATCTGGGTGGCATGCCAGTTTGATCTAATACAAGGAAATAATTACATAATGACAGCAAAAATGGGGAGACAAAGAAACAACACCCAAATGAATGAACAGGAGGAAACACCGGAGAAGGAACTAAATGAAATGGAGGCAAGCAATTTGTCAAAGAAAGAATTCAGAATAATGTTTATAAGGATGCTCAAACATCTGGGTGAGAAATTAACCAACATATGTAAGAATCAAGAGGAAATTAAGAATAATAGAACTGCAATAAAGAACACAATGGAAGATTATAACAGTAGACTAAAAGAAGCTGAGGACCAAATCAGCTAGTTAGAAGACAAGGTAGAGAAAACATCCAAGCACAGAAGAAACTGGAAAAAAAATGAAAAAGCAGGAGGAGAGTCTAAGGGAGCTTTGGGACAACATGAAACGAAACAACATCAGCATAATAGGGGTGCCAGAAGGAGAGGAAGCTGAGCAAGGAATAGAAAACCTGATTGAAGAAATAATGACAGAAAACTTCCTTGATTTGGGGAAGAAAAGGGTCACACAAGTCCAAGAAACACAGAGTCCCAAACAAGATGAACCCAAAAAGTCCAACACCAATACACATCATAATTAAATTGGCAAACGTCAATGACATAGTAAGAATCTTAAAGGCTTCCAGAGACAGACAGAAAGTTACCTACAAGGAATCTCCCATTAGACTATCAACTGTGATTTTTCAACAGAAACACATCAGGGCAGATGGGAATGGAATGAAGTATACAAACTGATGCAAAGGAAGGGACTGAATACAAGAATACTCTACCTTTCAAGGCTATCATTTAAAATTGAAGGTGCAATCAGGAGCTTCACAGACAAAAGAAAAGGCTAAGGGAGTTTATCACTACCAAGCCACCAATGCAAGAAATGCTAAAGGGACTGCTGTGAAAAGAAGAATAGAAAGGGAAGAAGGAACACAGGCATACAGAATAAAAATGGCAACAAACAAGTACCTATCAATAAAAACCTTAAACATAATTGGATTAAATACTCCAATCAAAAACAGGGTAGCTGAATGGATAAGAAAATATGACCCACATATATGCTGTCTACAAGAGACCCACCTTAGAATAAAGGACTCACACATACTGAAAGTGAAGGGATGACATTTTTTTTTCCAGGAAAATGGGAATGGAAAGAAAAAGCTGGGGTAGCAATACTTGTATCTGACAAAATAGACCTCAAAGTGAAGGCCATAACAAGAGATAAGGAAGGCCACGTCATAATACTAAAGGGATCAATACAACAAGAAGATATAACTCTGGTACACATATATGCATCTAAATAAAAAAAAAAACTTCTGGAGGATATCAAGGGAGAGATCAACAGCAATATAATCATAGTAGGGGACTTTAATACCCTACTAAAATCACTGGATAAATCTTCTACACAAAAAAATTAATAAGGAAACAGTAATCCTAAGTGACACTCTAGAAAAGTGGAACTAACTGACATCTTCAGAACATTCCACTTCAAAGCTATCCTATCTAATAATAGACAAATAGGGTAATTAACCATACCTCCTCTACGCTTCCCATTGGCTAATCAGTGCTATACACAAATTAACCGCCAACAAGATGGCGGCTAAGTTGCATACTGAAGGTGGGGCTGCAGCGCGAGAGGCCGCCCGCGGGGACGGGGACCCAGATCTTTGACCCCGCTGGGCGGGGTGGCAGCGCACACAGGGGCGGAGTGGCAGAGGTTGGGCAGGGCAGGACAGGACGCCTGGCTTCCGCCCAGCCCCAGTCACTCCGGGCAGGTGAGCAGCACAGAGAGCCTCTGGACAGGGGAGGCAGACCAGCGGAGGGAGGCCTGTGATCGCACATGGCTGCGGTGGCAGCTGTGAGCGCGCCAAGCGGAGCCTGCAGGCTGAGCTGAAGTAGCGCCTGCAGGCCATCAGCGCCCAGGAGTGGCTGCGCAAGTCCTGCCTCCTGGCCCAGAAGGTGCAGGATCACAAGGACAGCCACCGTGGCGGGCCAGACTGATGTCCTCCTGGCTGCACCACAGGGGTTTGTGGATCTGCAAAGCCAGAGGCCTCCGATGTGCACATCCTCTCCTCCCCCACTTGCGTGCGAACATCCCCAAGCACACTGTCACCCTCGCGCACCTACAACAGTCACAGACTGAGGTGTGCACAAGTTCCCCCCCGCCCCCCGCCTCTCTGCCGCACTTCCATCAACCCCAGCATGCCTAACACCCCCACAGGATGTGCACACATCCCCTCTGACACGCTCACGTCCTTTGGAGAGTGTCTGGGTGTTCTCGGTGCTGAGGGTGGGCGCCTGTGAGATGACAGTGAGAGGGCGAAGTGGTGACACCCTGTTCCCACAGGAGGCCAGTGCAGCGACGGGATCACCTCTAGGGGGTTAATGCAGGTGCTGAGGCAGGAGCAGGTGCAGACAGACACACCTGGTGGGTGCAGGCGGCCCTCGCTGAGGTGCCTTCGGTCAGCGTTCAAGATCAAGAACCCAGAGGCGGAGAGGAATTCCGTCCTCTCAGTGAAACAGTGGGATAGTCGGGGCGACTGTAGAGGAGGAATGTGCACTTTGGGTGCCAGCACCCATGAGCGAAGGCTGCCCTGACTGAGCCTTGCTTGCTTGGGGCCTAGCGCACTCCTGCCGGGCAGTGGGTGACAGGACATGCTTTTCTGAATTAATGAGAGAAAACGTTGATTCTCCCACTGCCCACGAAGGTGGAAAGTGAAGTGGGGAGTAATGTGGGGAGTGAGCGAGGTTCCCTGTTGGGGGGTTCCAAATCTGCTGTTGGTTTCTTTCACCGCTGACTAGAGATATATAGGGTGTCTCCCCAAAATATATACACACTTTGAATACCTACTAATTCCAATGGTTTTAAGCATGAGAAGAAAGAAACAACAATGGAGCTGTTATCTGTTAAAAGTGTGGGCACAAACAGGCAGTCGGACATTCCCTGAGGGGTCTCAGATTGGAGAGGGTACAGGCCAGACTGAGGGGCTCCTTTCCCGCCCCCACCCCAGTGCACATATTTCGTGCACCAGGCTACTAGTCCTATATAATAAAAGAGAAACATGCAAATTAACTGTCCATCTGCTACGCTCAAGCAACGCCCACCAGCCAATCAGGAGCGAGTATGCAAATTAACCCAACTAAGATGGCAGAGACCACAGAGCTGGAGCAAGCAGGAGGCTTGGGTTGCCCCTGGCGATGGAGGAAGCCAAGCTTCCCACCTGCCCTGGCCAGCCCTCCACTCCGCTCAAGGCTACAAAGTTTCAATTATAGAAGATAAATAAATCCCCGAAAAAAGAAAAAAAGGAGAGGCTGGGAGCTTGGATCACTGGGGGGCTTGGCCAGTCTGCAAACAGGCATCAGCCCCTCACCCAGGCTGGCCAGGCACCCCAGTGGGGACTCCTACCCTGAAAGGGGTGTGGCCAACCTGAAAACAGCCCTCAGCCCCTCACCCAGGCTGGCCACACCCCCATGGGCTGAGGGTCCCCACTGGGGGGCTTGACCAGCATGCAAACAGCCATCAGCCCCTCACCTAGGCTGGCCAGGCACCCCAGTGGGGACCCCCATCCTGAAGGGGGTGTGGCTAGTCTAAAAACGGCCCTCAGCTCCTCACCCAGGCTGGCCAGGCACCCCAGTAGGGACCCCCACCCTGATCTGGGACACCCTTTAGGGCAAACCAGCCGGCCCCACCTGTGCACCAGGCCTCTATCCTATATAATAAAAGGGTAATATTATGCAAATTGACCCTAACAGCAGAACGACTGGGAATGACTGGTCACTAGGACACACACTGACCACCAGGGGGCAGACACTCAATGCAGGAGCTGCCCCCTGGTGGTCAGTGCACTCCCACAGGGGGAGCTCTGCTCAGCCACAAGCCAGGCTGATGGCTACCAGCACAGCGGTGGTGGCGGGAGCCTCTCCCGCCTCCTCAGCAGCGCTAAGGATGTCCAACTGCAGTTTAGGCCTGCTCCCCGCTGGCAAGTGAGCATCCCCCGAGGGCTCCCGGGCTGCAAGAGGGATGTCTGACTGCCAGCTTAGGCCCAATCCCCCGGGGAGCAAGCCTAAGCCAGCAGGTGGAAATCCCCCGAGGGGTCCCAGACTGCGAGCGGGCACAGGCTGGGCTGAGGGACCCCCCCCCGAGTGCACAAATTATTGTGCACCGGGCCTCTAGCCTACACTAATAAAAGACAAAGATGCTAATTGACCATACCTTTGGTATGCCCATCAGCCAATCAGAAGAGTATGCAAATTAACCCAACAAAGATGGCCGTTAAATTTGCATACTGCAGGCGGGCGGGACAGCGCCATCCACCGGCCCACCCGGCCGCCATCCGGGCGACCCGTGTGTGACCCGACCCAGAGCGAAGACTGAAGACAGTGTAGTAGGAAGCCAAGCGCTGCAGAAGGGAGCAAAATGGCGGAGAAGGGAACGGAGACGGGAGCGGAGCTGAGGCAGCGGACCCGGAAGGGAGTGAGGCAGCAGAGATGGGAGGGAGAGATGTGGCGGAGAAGGGAGGGAGTGAGGCAGGGGAGAAGGGAGGGAGCAAGGGAGCGGAGAAGGGAGGGAGTGAAACAGGGGAGAAGGGAGGGAGCCGAGGTGGCAGAGATGGGAGGGAGCCAAGGTGGTAGAGACAGGAGGGAGCGAGGCAGTGTCCCTTCTCTGCTTCGCTCCAGCCTGAGGAAGCCCTATTCTTGCAGGAATAGGCCCAAGGAAGCACTATTCTTGCAGGAATCTTCCTGTAACGGGCCTCTAGTGGAATATACATTTTCAAATGGGACATTTTCAAATATAGACCACATGTTAGGACACAAGCTAAGTCTCTACAAATTCAAGGATAAATATCAAGTATTTTCTTAGACCACAATGGGATGAAATTAGAAATCAGCTATAATAAAAACACTCAAAAACAATCAATATATGGAGGCTAAATAGCATGCTATTTAACAATGAATGGGTTACCAAAGAGATCAAAGAAGAAATAAAATACAACCTGGAAGCAAATGAAGATGAACAGACTAAATTCTATGGGACACAGTGAAAGCAGACCTGAGAGGGAAGTTCATAGCACGATAGGTCTACCTCAGAAAATAAGAAAAACTGGTAATAAGTTATCTAACACTACAACTTAACGAATTAGAAAGAGAACAACAAGCAATTCCCAGAACAAGCATAAGGAAGGAAATAATAAAAATCAGAGTGGAAATAAATAAATAGAAACTAAAAAAACAATACAAAATATCAATAAAATCAAGAGCTGGTTCTCAAAAGGATAAACAAGATTGATGAATCCATAGCCAGGCTCACCAGAAAACAAAAAGAGAGGACCCAAATAAACAAAATCAGAAATGAAAGAGGTGAAGTAACAACTGACCCCACAGAAATACATAGGATTGTAATAAAATACTATGAACTACTTTACTCCAACAAACGGGACAACCTGGTCTAAATGGACATATTCCTAGAAAAATACAACCTTCCAAAACTCAATCAGTAAGAATCAGAAAACCTGGAATAGGCTGATAACTACTGATGAAATTGAAGCAGTAATAAAAAAAACATCCAGCCCTAACCGGTTTGGCTCAGTGGATAGAGCATCAGCCTGCGGACTCAAGGGTCCCAGGTTTGATTCCAGTCAAGGGCATGTACCTTGGTTGCGGGCACATCCTTAGTAGGGGGTGTGCAGGAGGCACGTGATCTATGTTTCTCTCTCATCGATGTTTCTAACTCTCTATCTCTCTCCCTTCCTCTCTGTAAAAAATCAATAAAATATATTTTAAAAATAAATAAATAAATAAATAAACACCAGTGAACAAAAGCCATGGTCCAGACAGATTCACAGGGAAGTTTTACCAAATATTCAAAGAAGAACTAACACCTCTGATCCTCAAACTATTCCAAAAAATTCAAGAGTAAGGAACACTTCCAAACTTTTTATGAGGCCAGCATCACCCTAATTCCAAAACCAGATAAAGACATGACAAAGAAAGAGAACTACAGGCCAATATCCCTGATAAACATAGATGCTAAAATCCTCAGCAAAATTTTAGCAAACCAGCTGTAGCAACACATTAAAAAGATCATAAATCATGAACAAGTGGGATTTATTCTGAAGAAGCAAGGCTGGTACAAGATTCTCAAATCAATAAATGTGATACAGCACATAAACAGATTGCAAGCAAAAATCACATGATCATAATAATTGATGCAGAAAAAGCATTTGACAAAATCCAACACTCTTTTTTGTTTTGTTTTTCAACACTCTTTTTTGATAAAAACTGTCAGCAAAGTGGAAATAGAAGGAACATACCTCAACCTAATAAAGGACATATATGACAAACCTACAGCCAAAATCATGCTCAACTGGCAAAAACTAAAACCATTTCCCCGAAAAACAGAACAAGACAGGAATGCCCTCTTTCCCCAACATAGTTCTGGAAGTCCTGGCCTTAGAGATCAGACAAGAAGAAGAAATAAAAGGCATCCAAATTGGAAAAGAGGAAGTAAAACTCTCATTATTTGCAGATGACAAGATCCTATACATAGAAAATCCTAAAGATTACTTCAAAAAACTACTTGATTTAATAAATGAATTCAGAAACATAGCAGGATACAAAATTAACAACCAAAAATCCATAGCATTTTTATACACCAATAGTGAACTCTCAGGAAGAGAAATTTAAAAAAATCCAAAAACAATCCCATTTCCCTTGCAACAAAAAAATTAAGATGCTTAGGAATAAACTTAACCAAGGAGGTAAAAGACCTGAAAACTACAGGATGTTGAAAAAAGAGACAGAGGAAGAATAGCAAATGGAATAATATACCGTATTCATGGATTGGTATTCATAGACATTTTAATGTCTATACTACCCAAAGCAATCTATAGATTCAATGCAATCCCTATTAAAATACCAACAGCATATTTCACAGTCCTAGAACAAACACTTCAAAAATTTATATGGAATAAAAAAAAAAAATCCCTGAATAGCCACAGCAATCTTGAGAAAGAAGAACAAAGTTGGAGGAATCACAATACCAGATATCAAGTTATACTACAAAGCCGCTGTACTCAAAATAGCCTAAAGGACCTAAATAGACACTTCTCCAAAGTGGACATACAGGCCAAGAGACATGAAAAAATGCTCAAAATCACTAATTATCCAAGGGAGTGCTGGGGGTGTGGAGGCATTGAGCAAAAAAGGAAAAAAAAAAAGGGAAAGAACTCATGGATATGAACAACAATGTGGTGATTATAGGGAGGAGGGGGAGCAGAGAAGGAGTGGGAGGAGGTGGACGAGTTTATGGGGGGATAAATGGTGACAGAAAAAATTAAATTATATTTAACTGGAGGCCCGTTGCACGAAGAGATCTGTGCAATAGGCCTTCCTTCCCCTGGCTGCCGGCACCGGTTTTCCTCTGGCACCTGGGACCCAGGCCTTCGCTCCAGCCATAGCAGAGAAGCCAAGCCTCGAAGCTTCTCTGCTCTGACTGCAGCAGAGAAGGCAAGCCTCTTCAGTCTTCAGTCGTCTTCAGTCTTCAGTCATCTTCAGTCTTCGCTCAGGCGGAGCCTTCAGTCTTCGCTCCGTGCCTGCATATGCAAATTAACCGCCATCTTTGTTGGGTTAATTTGCATACTCATCCTGATTGGTTGGTGGGAATAGCCGAGTGACACCAATTTGCATGTTTCTCTTTTATTAGTGCAGATAATAAATAAATTAATTAATTAATAAAAAGATAGACAACCCTTTCTCCACACATACACACATTTGTGTGCACGCACACATACATACAATACTATGCTACACTGACAGAAGAAGGCACCCCTGACCTAAGATTCTTGTAAACCACCCAAACCAACAAAATAAAATGGTAAAAACAGACTTAATTTATACTAAGTATTTTAAGGTTAGAACATCAAACCTACTCAAGTTCATAAAAATCCCCCCCCCCTCAAAATAACGCATGAAGAAGAAAAGTGTAACAAAACATTCCACACTAAATTAAATATCCTCACGTAAGCATTTGGAGGTATGAAAAGCATTTCGATGTAAGAAATTCAAAAATTAAAGGCAGAAATGGACAATAAACAGGAAGAAATTTTAAAAAGAGTAGATTCAACATAGAAAATGTGTGAAATAAAACGTCAAAACCATCCCAGATTCAAAGATTAAATCACAAAGCCCCATGGGAGAACAGATCCAAATAAAATTTTACTAGAAACATTGAAGCAAGCCAGAGAAGCAACAAAGAGAGTGAAAATGAGGCACAGAAACAAAATGGATCAAAAGTATGTGGCTGAAATAAAAGAAGGCCAAAGAAAGAAAACAGTAGGGAAAACAAGAGGTTCTAAAGATAAAGATAAAACAATTGAATAGAATACTTAAAACTACATCCCAAGAAAACTTCTGGAAGTAAGAAAATACTAGTACTAAAATGTACATACTGAAAAGGTCTAAGAGATAACTGGGAAACTTAACCAGAATAATCACTTTGAAAACATATCCTAATAAAACGATTAAATTGTAAAAAGAAATAAAAAATCAAAACAAACAAACAAAAAAACCCTTCAAGTACAAGGATCAAAATTGAAGTTCATACTGGCATCAAATACCCTAAACACAGCTTATAATGCAAAGTAACAATGGAGCCATATTAAAAAACAACTCAGAAAGAATGATTGAACTTACAATTTTCTATTTAGACAAGCTGTTCTTTAAGTATCAAGATATAGAAAAACTTTTAAACAAGCAAGGTAGCTTCTTGAGCAATATACTGGATGAGCTCCATCCACTATGAGATGATGGAGGAAACCTGAGCAAAATGACTAATGATGAGCATTCAATAATTAATTATAGATGCAAGACTAAAAGGCAGGAACCCAATTGGAAGAACAACATGCTATATATTATATATAATGTATTTTATGGGCAGGAAAGTGGAAATCATACAGCAAAAAAATACATAGTTTTTTAAAAATACTATTATAAGCAGCATGATAGTAAAGGAGAAAATAAGAAAACAGGGGATGACTGGGGACCTGATGCCCAGCATAGTGACCATAGTCAACATATAAACTTCAAAGTGCAAAGCGACTAGGTTTTAATTGTTCTTCAGCACACACACAAAATGATAATTATGTCATTTAATATAGCTAATGTTATAGTGGTAATCATTTTGCAATATATAAGTGCATCAAATCAAAACATTGTATACCTTAAACTTAAGACAATATTATAATTGACTCAATTGAAAAAAGAAAACAGGGAACTTAGGCACTTAGATGATATTACGTAAAAAGTAACCATACAAATCTGATGATTTCTCATTCTATTTCTTTTAAAAATGACATTAGGATTTTGATGGGGATTGCATTAAATCTGCATATTGCTTTTGGTAATATGGCCATTTTAACTATGCTGATTCTTCCAATCCATGAACATGGGATATTTTTTCCATTTTGATGTATCGTTTTCATCTCTTTTAGTAATGCTTTGTAATTTTCAACATATAGGTCTCTCATATTCTTCGTTAAGTTTATTCCGGGGTATTTTATTCTTTTGGTTACTATTGCAACTAAATTGTTTTTTCCCATTTATTTTTCTGAAGTTTTGTTGTTGGTATACAGGAGGGCAATGGATTTTTGCACATTGATTTTGTATCCTGCAACTTGGCTGTAGACCCCGAATAGCCAAAGCAATCTTGTAAGAACAAAAAGAACGAAGCTGGAGGTATCACGCTACTTGACTTCAAATTATATTACAGAGCTACGATAATAAAACAGCATAGTATTGGCAGAAAAACAGACACACAGATCCGTGGAACAGAATAGAGAGCCCAGCTATAAAACCACATGTATATGGACAGATGATTTTCAACAAAGGAGCCAGAAATACACATTGGAGTAAAGATAGTCTCCTCAATAAATGGTGCTGGGAAAACTGGTAAGTCACATGCAAACGAATGAAATTGGATTACAGTGTGTCCCCATGTACAAAAATTAATTCAAAATGGATCAAAGACCTAAATATAAGACCTGAAACTATAAGTTACATAGAAGAAAATATAGGTACCAAACTTATGGACCTGATTTGTAGAGAACATTTTATGGACTTGACCCCAAAGGCAAGGGAGGTAAAGGCAAAAATAAATGAATGGGACTATATCAAACTGGAGCGTTTCTGCACAGCAAAAGAAATGGACAACAAAACAAACAGGCAGCCTACCAGATGGGAGATGATATTTGCAAACAGTAGCTCCGGCAAAGGTTTAATTTCAAAAATATACAAAGAACTCAAACTCAACACCAAACAAATAATCCAATCAAAATGTGGGCAGAGGACCTGAAAATACACCTCTCCCAAGAAGACATACAAACAGCCAATAGATAACTGAAAAAAATGTTTAACCTCACTCGCAATTAGGGAAATGCAAATCAAAACTACAATGAGATATCACCTTACACCTGTTAGAAGAGCCATTATCAACAAGACAAACCATAACAAGTGTTGGAGAGGTTGTGGAAAAAAGGGAACCCTCATCCACTGCTGGTGGGAGTGTAGACTAGTACAACCACTTTGGAAAGCAGTCTGGCGATTCCTCAAAAATTAAGAATAGAGCCCGAGAACCAAGTGGTGGCAGCGGACCCTGGCGGCTGGGCCAGGTTCGGGACCATGAGCTGGATTCCTTTCAAGATTGGGCAACCCAAGAAACAGATTGTCCCCACAACAGTGGAGAGAGACTTTGAGAGGAGTATGAAAAACTGCAGCAGCTGGAAGAACAGACCAGGAAGCTGCAAAAGGACTTGAAGAAGAGCACCAATACTGACCTGGCCATGTCCAAATCTGCTGTGAAGATATCCTTGGACTTGCTCTCTAATCCCTTCTGCAAACAAGACCAGGACTTTCTGAACATAGTGACAGCCCTGGACACGGCCATGAAACAGATGGACGCCTCCAACCAGGAAAAGGTGAACCAGATTCAAAAGCCCTTGAAAAAGTTTGGCAGTGTCTTCCCGAGCCTCAACATGGCGGTGAAACGGTGGGAGCAGGCCCTGCAGGACTACAGGAGGCTGCAGGCCAAGGTGGAGAAGTACGAGGAAAAGGAGAAGACAGGGATAGTGTTGGCCAAACTCCACCAGGCCCGAGAAGAGCTCCGGCCCGTGCGGGACAACTTTGAGGCCAAGAACAAGCAGCTCCTGGATGAGATGCGGCAGTTCTACAACTGCCGACTCAACTACTTCCAGCCCAGCTTTGAACCCCTGATCCAAGCGCAGGTTGTCTACTACTCTGAAATGCATAAGATCTTTGGAGACCAACCCAACAGCTTGACCAGCCTGGCCACCCTGATGAGCAGTGGGAGCGGGAGAATGAAGCTAAACTGAGCAAGCTCGGAGCCCTCTCTATTGTGGCTGATGACTGAGCCCCGCCCCTCGGAACACCCCTGGAACACAAGTCGGCTTCTCTAGTCTCTGCCCTTTTCAAACTTAGGCTCAGGCATCAGCCAGCGAAAGGCCATCCCTGGGAGAAGGCCCCTACCCTCCCTCACCAGCCCTTTGGAATGAGCCTGGCACCTGGAGCCCCAAGCAGGCTGCTGTCTCCCCACCCATAATAGGAGCCTGCAGACAGGTAAGCAGCCTATAAAAACCTGAGAGGCTTTCTTATTTCCAGAAGAACCGTCCAAAGTGCCTCCTGGTCCAGGGCCAGAGCAGGCTCCCCGCCTGCAGAGGACATGGGTTCTGTCAGCTCACCTTCGGGCTCTGCCTTGTGTGCATGGCTGGGATCACATCTACCTCCAAAAGACCGTCCTGGGCACCCACCCACCTTGCTGCCCTCCCACTTCTCTCCTTTTCTGGGAGAGGGCCACACACTGTCCTGAGAATGATGCTGTGGTCCCCCAGCCTCCACAGGCCCCTCACTCTAGGCTCCCAGCATGACAAAGGCTGGCTTTATCCTTTTGGTCAAGTGCAGGGAAGATCCTGTCTTGTAGATTTTCTAGGAAATGGATTCAACTCATGTAAATGTCCAATCCACAGGCCTCAAAGCAACAACAGTGGGTTTGTATCTCACATGAATATTTGGAATTTTTTTCCCAGTAAAGTTTTCAATTAAAAAAAAATTAAGAATAGAGCTTCCATTGGAGTCTCCCCCCCGCCCCATCCCCCACTTCCCTTCCACCGCCCTGGAGCCGGTGCAGCTGTGAGGAGCTGCGTAGGCAAGGGCTGGTGGGAATGGTGTTGGGCACGGGGCCTGCCTCACTGGTCTCCAGGTGCCCAGGGCAAAGGTAGCAGTGATGCTGAAGCTGGTGAGCAAACTGAAGCGGGATGATGGTCTCAAAGGGTCCTGGATGCCAGCCACAGCCTCTGACTCCACTCGGAGAGTGTCTGTGAGAGACAGGTTGCTGGTTAAAGAGGAGGGTTACTACCAGGGTGGAAATTTTCAGTTTGAAATGGAAGTTCCTGATGCATACAATGTGGTGTCGCCCAAAGTGAGATGCTTGACCAGGATCTGGCACCCCAACATCACAGAGACAGGCGAGATATGTCTGAGTTTACTGAGAGAATATTCGATGGATGGGGCTCCCACCAGGACACTAAAGGATGTTGTTTAGGGATTAAATTGTTGTTTACTGATCTTCTGAACTTCAATCACCCAATGAATATTGAGGCTGGAGAGCATCACCTGAGGGACAAGGAGCACTTCCGGAACAAAGTGGAAGACTACATTAAGGGTACGCCAGATGATGGGAGGGGTGCCTGCAGCGCGGACTTTGCTAGAGGGTCCTCTCCAGCTCTCGAGGGTCCTCGCATCCCGCAGACCCACTGGATCTGCTGGGTCCTGTGACATGTTCTGTGGAGGAACCTCTTCACGGTTGCCCATTGTAGACAGAGTTCCACATAAATACAGCAAGAAAATGCGTTTGGGCTCTAACGAGTTGACTGCTTACCTTAACATGTTTACTTTGTGAGCCTGTACTGTGTAGGCTGAGGAAATGCTTGAGAAGTTGTAATGAACTCAGAATCGGAGCTTGCTTATTACCTTCCCCCAAATCACTTCCCTGCACAGCAATGCCAATGACCTGACAGGAGCTGGCAGGTGGGCGGTCCCGAGCCCACTGCTAACTGTGATTGGATGCCAGTCTCTTATCTCCTCCCACAAATGTCAGCCCTGCCTCAGTGTCTGAGGCTTCCCAGAATGCAGTCATTGACTGTAGATCTCTTACTGAAATGTGTATTTAATTTAATTTAATTTGGAACAGATTAAATGTGTATTTAATTTAATTTAATTTGGAACAGATTTGTAATTTGTACAATTTAATGCTTTAATTTTTTTTTCTATTCTCCTTTAATTTGTATCTTCATAGTATAGAGCAGACAGAAAAATGTTGGGTCAAGCAATTATTGAAGAGAAATACAAAGAAAATATGAAAGACATTCATTCTATCCAAATGCAAAAAAAAGAAAGAAAAGAAAAGAAAAGAAAGAAAGAAAAAGAAAAAAAAGAATAGAGCTACCATATGACCCAGCAACTCCACTCCTGGGTATATACCCAAAAAACTTGAAATCACTTATTCACAAAGATATATGCACCCCTATGTTCATTGCAGCATTATTCATGGTAGCCAAGACATGGAAACAAGCAAAGTGTCCTGAGATAGAGGACTGGATAAATAAGATGTGGTACATATACACAACGGAATACTACTCAGCCATAATAAAAGGTGAAATAGCACCATTTGCAACCACATGGATGGACCCTGAAAATATTATGCTAAGTGAAATAAGCTAGACAGAAAAAGCTAAGAACCATATGATTTCACTAATATGTGGGATATAAAGCTAAAACTTATGAACACAAACAGCAATGTGCTGGCTGCCAGAGGGAAAGGGGTTTGGGGGGAAAAGGAAGTCCTAATATACTGTGACAGTAAATGATCTGACTTTGGGTGGTGGGCACATGGTATTATATACAGATTTTATAACTTAGAAATATACACATGAAATCTATATGTTCATGTTGACCAATGTCACCCAAATAGAATTTAATAAAATTTTTAAAAAAGAAAAAGTAACCAATAGAATAAAAATACAAAACTTCCCAAATACCAAAAGAAATTTTAAAAAGCAAAGAAAACACATATAAAAACATAGCAATTACAAATAAATTGCACATTAGAATTATAAGATTTTATGACAAAGTTGAAGACTTCAGTCATATGAGTAAATATAAATGTGCTTAACTTCCCTATTAAAATAAAATGAAGAATTTGAATTTGGCTAACAAAGTAAGAGCCAATTCTATGCTGTATAGAAGAAAGATGCCTGAAATAAAGTGTTTCAGAAAGACCAGCAGTTGGCAAACTATAGTCCATGGGCCAAATGTGGTCTATTACCTGTTTTGTAAGGCCCATGAGCTAATAATAGTCCCTATGTTTTTAAATGGTGGTAAAAACTCAAAAGAAGAATAACATGGCACGTGTTGGGGTGCTGGTTGTCCAAAAATAAAGTTTTATTGGAACACAACCCATCTCATTCATTTATATATTCATTTTGTCTGCTTGTGTGCTACATAAGCAGAGTTAAGTAGTTAAAACAGAGACAGCTTGGTTTGCAAAGAATCATGGATATACAAATCTAGGTTCTCTGAACACATACACACACACACACACACACACACACACAAACACACGGGTTCACAGGGATAGTCTATGAAATCTTCAAAGACCAGAATAGTAATGCTTTATAAATGTTCCAGACCACTGAAAATTAAGGAAAACATATTAATCTTTTTATGAAGCAAGTATAACATTGACACCTAAACCAGATTTTAAAAAGTAGTTTTTAAAAAGAGAAAATGACAGATGAAAGTCACATATAGGTATTATTGCCAAAGTTTTAAATAAAATATTAGGAAACAAAATTCACACCACATTAAGAACATTTTACACTTTGACCTAAATGCTATCTATTCTATACACCAAAAGTGTCCTCCAAGTGGTTCAGGGATCTAACATAAAAATTAAAACCACACAAAAACATGTGTGAATTCCTCTCTAGTACATATATTATCTTCTGATTTGTGCGAAAAAACAGGACAACAACAACAAAAAATACAAGAAGAATAAACCAGAAACTAATGAGATTGGTTATGTATAGGGAGGGGTGAAAACAAAATGAAAAGGAGTGGAGTTGGAAATGGGATAGAAGGAATGGGGAAGTGATAGATCTCTGAGTAATACCCTTTTGTGTCGTTCTGAGTTTTAGAACCATGTAATTACTACACAGATTGAAAAATAAATACATCAAATAGTAGTAAGGGGGATGGGGAAAGGAATACAAACAGAAAAACAGCTCTTCCTGTTCAAATGAATAATATAATCACACTGAAATCGGGGGAGAAATAACCTAAGCAACTTTGAACACACTTCTTTCATTATATTCGTTTAGGCTAAGGACAAAACACAGTGTAAATAAATATTTAACCCTTGCTAGTAGTTTTTTTTCTTCCCACAGAATTAGGAGTCAGCAATTCTGAAACTATTTTTCTATATATTCAAGGTTTAAGTAAATAAGTAAATATATTATATATAATGGGGAGTCAATGTCAGGGAAATTATAAATATCAAAATGGAATGTGTTGGATGGCTAAAATAAAGCCCTGGGGTGCTGGTTGTATTGGATGCTTCATGGTTGAATTCATGAAGGTGTCAGTATGAAGCCACAGTTTTTTTATATATACAGATAGACAAATAAAGATGTATAATACACACATACACACAAACACATTCATTTCCTAATGTCATCCATTGAGTAGGTCTAGAAGCAATGATACCCCAGCCTACCTAGCACTCGAATTCTAGTTTCTAAATACCATTTTCCACTAAAAAGAATCATAACTCCTGCAAAAGAGGATCCTGGAACACCTTGTGCCAGAAAATGAGGACGTGCTCAAAGAATGATGAGGAAGGTCATTATCAAAAGATTGAGATGAGCCAGTTTGACAAATCCTGGAAAATTTTAGTATCAAAATAAATAATAGTAAAGGATTATAACCCTCTCTTAATGTGTAAAACTCTGTCAAGTAGTCACTAGGAGTTATAATTCCTGAGGGCTAAAAGTATGACTTCCTCTAGCAAATGCAGATGCATTTTAAATAGTTCACAGCTTGATTAATGCCTTTGTGATAGAATGAAAAGCAGTGAGTGAGGCATAGCTGCTCTACCAATAGTGCAAGGCAGTGACGACAGACTTAGGCACAAGTATGTATGTGTTTATCCTTACCGTATTCATATGTATTTGAAAACTATAACTCTGAGAAGCAACAGAAGAGCCATGCTCTGGAAGAAGCACGAATCTCTGATATCTAGGTCAAGCAGACAGATGGCATTGTGAGGTGAGGGAGATTGGAAGTAGAACACGTGTGCACGCGCGTGTGCCCACACACACACACACACACACACACACACCAGGAAATGGGATGAAATGATCCAAGGTGAAAAGGCTAGTGAACAACAGCTAGCCCTAACATTAATGTGAGCTAAGATATGAAAGAAGAAATAAGTTTATTGGATATCTATCACTATGTTCCTGCTAAGCTTCCCTTCCTGGTAACAGAACACTTCTTTTCTGCAGCAAACCCAATCCGCAAACATATCCCAACCCCATTTTACTAGGGTACAGGAAACAAAGGTACCAGGCTTGAGCAGTCAGTGTGTCCTTTATGCCCTGGCCAGAGGATTAGTTCCCACTGGGTACTTGGCCCAATAAGTGGAGCCAGAATCCTCTGCAGCACTGCTGCCCAGCCTGTGATGGGCACTTGCATCACCGGGACCTTTTAGAAGTGATGGCTCTGATCCAGAAGGGAAAGGGCAGGCTTGAGATTCTGGATTTCTAATAAGCTCCCCAGTGATGCTGATGTTGCTAGTCCCGGGTCAGTTTTGAACATGAAGGCTCATCAGAAACTTTCTGTCAGCGTTAGCAGGAGGAAGTGCTCTTATATCAGAGTGGCTAAGCTGACAGACTGTGTTTCTGGGGGCTGGGGGCTTTTCCACAAGCAGCCGGTGGGCTTGTTCTATGTTTCTGTCACTCCCTTTATGTGTTCTTTGTCATTAGATTACACAATTATAGAAAACAGAGTTTGTGTATTTATCACTCCCCATGATGTCTTATTGCTATTTTATTGCTGTGTTCTTCAACAACCAACTGGAAAGAAATTTTAAATTTTTTACATGAAAGAGATAGAGAAATACATTTATGAAGTGGTAAAGAATGTGAAGGAGGAGGATCAGTTATGCGCTACCACCCTCTGAATATCCCGAGCCAACCCTACATCTTGACCTCGTGCAGCTATGAAACATTGGTATCACTTTCACAATCCCTGCAGGGGCTCATTATGAAGAATCAAAAGGCAAGTGAAGTACAAAAAAAAAAATCCCAAAGATGAGATTAAAGGAACTTCAGAAAAATATTATTAATCTGGTTGAGAGATTTATTCAGTGCTTCCTAAATTAAACACTATGGTCTCTAACATGGCATCTACAATTGATATTGTCAATTTATTTTATTTTTTTAATGCCTAATTAACTTCATTTATTTTTCTCATAATTTATTTCTAAGATGGGGGAAGCCTGGGCAAAACTATATGTATGATTATTTTTATTATTTTAATTTAAATTATTTATTGTTTAAAGTATTACATGAGACTTCTTCCCCCCAGCACATGCCCTCACCCCCCTACTATCTGTGTCCATTGGTTATGCTCATATTCATGCATACAAGTCCTTTGGTTGATCTCTTACCCCTTCCCTGCCTTCCCTCATAGGTTGGACAGTCTGTTCGATGCTTCTATGTCTCTGGTTCTGTTTTAGTTCATCGGTTTATGTTGTTCATTATATTCCACAAATGAGTGAGATCATGTGATATTTATCTTTCTCTGACTGGCTTATTTTGCTTAGCATAATGCTCTCCAGTTCCATCTATGCTGTTGAAAATGGTAAGAATTCCTTCTTTTTTTATTACAGCAGCATAGTATTCCATTGTGTAGATGTACCACAGTCTTTTAATATACTCATCTGATGGGCACTTAAGCTACTTCCAAATCTTAGCTATTGTAAATTGTGCTGCTATGAACATAGTGGTGCATATATCCTTTCTGATTGGTGATTCTGTTTTATTGAGATATATTCCTAGAAGTGGGATTACTGGGCCAAATGGGAGTTCCATTTTTAATTTTTTGAGGACACTTCATACTGTTTTCCAGTTGATTTATTTTTAAGCCAAAAGAAAAAAATTTTATCAAAAACAATTTCCAGAGAGTAGCCAACAGTTTTGAACTACACTGTAAGATATCTTGGAAGTGTATCATTAAGTCGCTGTAATACCTTTTCATGTGCCCAGGACAAGAAATTTAATTGATTCACTTCCCTTCAAGACAATAATCCAGAGGTATCTTCTTTATTTGTAGAGAATCCCAATTCTCAACTCCGTTACTTGGATATAAGAAAAAATTTTAAAGGGGAAAATAACTTCCTCTTTTAACCAATGCCTGATTAAAAGTCCAGTGACTTTTAAGATCAGGCAATAATTTTCCTTCTCAACCAAGTTAAGTTTTGTCCCTTCATAAAAGTCATCTTTAATACTAAAAACTAATATGGAGAAAGCAACTAATTCAACCCATCTAATAGCCTATTCACATGCCCATAGGTGCATGTATGCACACACACACACCACACACACACACACACACACACAATTTCTCAACAGTATACTCCTCAAAGGAGAAGTGCATACATAATAATCCTAGGCTCTTATTTGTCCTTCAGGCTACCCAGTCTCCAGGATGGGAGTGTTCTCTTCAGCTCCACCCCTCCCAGAGAGGTAGCTCTAAGTTTTCCATTTCAGGACAGATGTATTAAGAAGCCTGATTGTAGGTGCATTTCTAAACTGTGTTCTGCTATTCTGTACTCCATTTGTCTGATTCCTATATCTTTCAATTGATTAAAAATTAGAGCAGAAGAGAAGGGTATGATTGTCAATCACCTCCTCAAACATCTAAAGTCAGCAGCTTCTATAGACACATATAATCCTTATAACTTTATTCCTAAATAATTTAACACAGCTTTTAGATTAGAACAACTATGAACAACTCTACTCCAACAAACTGGACAACCTCGACCAAATGGACATATTCTTAGAAAAATACGAGCTTCCAAAACTCAATCAGGAAGAATAAAGAAAACCTGAATAGGCCGATAACTACTTATGAAATGGAAACAGTAATCAAAAAACTTCCACCAAACACAAGCCCTGGACGGGATGGCTTCACTGGGGTGTTTTATCAACCATTCAAAGAAGAACGAAAACCTATTCTCCTCAGAATATTCCAAAAAATTCAAGAGAAAGGCACACTTCCAAGCTCCTTCTATGAAGCCAGCATTAACCCAAACCCAAAACCAGATAAAGACACTACAAAGAAAGAGAATTACAGGCCAATATCCCCGATGAACATAGATGCTAAAACCCTCAAAAAAAATCTAGCAAATCAATTCCAGCATTACATTAGAAAGATCATACACCATGACCAAGTGGGATTTATTCCAGGGATGCAGAGATGGTACAATATCCACAAATCAATAAATGTGATACATCACAAAAACAAATTGAGTAACAAAAATCTCATAATCGTATCAATTAATGCAGAAAGGGCATTTGACAAAATCCAACATGCTTTCCTGATAAAACTCTCAGCAAGGTGGGAATAGAGGGATCATACCTCAACATCATAAAAGCCTTATATGACAAAACTACAGCCAACATCATACTCAATAAGCAAAAACTAAATCCATTTCCCCTAAGAACAGGAACAAGACAGGAATGCCCACTCTCACCACTCCTATTCGACATAGTACTGGAAGTGCTAGCCATAGCGATCAGACAAGAAGAAGAAATAAAAAGCATGCAAATAGAAAAGAAGTAAAATTGTCATTATTCACAGATGACATGATATTGTACATAGAAAACCCTAAAGACTCCATCAAAAAACTACTAGACTTAATAAAAGAATTTCGCAATGTAGCAGGATACAAAATTAACAGCCATAAATCTATGGCTTTTTTATACACCACTAATGAACTCACAAAAAGAGAAACTAAAAAAAAAAAAAAAAACAATCCCACTTACCATTGCAACAAAAAAATTAAGATACCTAGGAATAAACTTAACCAAGGAAGTAAAGGACTTGTACTCATAAAATTACAGGATGCTGAAAAGAGAGATAGAGGTAGACATAAACAAGTGGAAGAATATATGGTGTTCATGGATTGATAGAATCAACATCACTGAAATGTCCATACTACCCAAAGCAATCTATAAATTCAATGGAATACCCATTAAAATACCAATGGTATATTTCAATGACCGAGAACAAACACTCCAAAAATTCATCTGGAATAAAAAAAGACCCCTAGTAGCTGCACCAATCTTGACAAAGAAGAACAAAGTTGGAGGGATCACAACACAAGATATCAAGCTATATTACCAAACAACTGTCCTCAAAACTGCCTGGTACTGGCACAAGAACAGACATATAGACCAATGGAACAGAACAGAGAGCCCAGAATTCAACTCAAGCCACTCTGCTCAATTAATATTTGACAAAGGAGGCAAGAGCATACAATGAAGTCAAGACAGTCTCTTCAATAAATGGTGTTGGGAAAATTGGACAGATTCATGCAAAAAATGAAACTAGACCACCAACTTACACCATACACAAAAATAAACTCAAAGTGGATAAAGGACTTAAATGTAAGATGGGAAACCAAAAAAATCTTAGGAGATTCCATAGGAAAGAAAATAACAGACATATGTCATAGCAATATCTTTACTGATACAGCACCTAGGAAACTACAGAGAAAATTAAAAAATGGAACTACATCAAAATAAAAACCTGAACAGCAAAAGAAACCATCAACAAAATAACAAGGAAGCCCACTGCATGGGAGAGCATATTTGTCAATGTTATCTCCCATATGGGTTTAATCTCCAAAATTTACAAGGAACTCATACAACTTAACAAAAGGAAGATGAACAATCTAATAAAAAAATGGGCAAAGGACCTAAGTAGACACTTTTCAAAAGAGGACATACAAAAAGCCAAGAGACATATGAAAACATGCTTAAAGTCACTAATCATCTGAGAGATGCAAATCAAAACAATGAGGTACCATCTCACACCTGTCAGAATGGCTATCATCAACAAATCAATAAACAACAAGTGCTGGTGAGGATGTGGAGAAAAAGGAACCCTCCTGCACTGTTGGTGGGAATGCAGACTGGTCCAGCCACTGTGGAAAACAGTATGGCGTTTCCTCAAAATATTAAAAATGGAACTCCCATTTGACCCAGTAATCCAACTTCTAGGAATATATCCCAAGAAACCAGAAAACACCAATCAGAAAGGATATATGCACCCCTATGTTCATAGCAGCACAATTTACAATAGCTAAGATATGGAAAAAGCCTAAGTGTCCATCAGTAGATGAGTGGATTAAAAAACTGTGGTACATCTACGCAATGGAATACTATGTTGCTGTAAAAAAGAAGAATTCTTACCATTTTCAACAGCACAGATGGAACTGGAGAGCATTATGCTAAGCAAAATAAGCCAGTCAGAGAAAGATAAATATCACATGATCTCACTCATTTGTGGAATATAATGAACAACATAAACTGATGAACAAAAACAGAATCAGAGACATAAAAGCATCGAACAGACTGTCCAACCTATGAGGGAAGGCGGGCGGGTAAGAGAGTAAGAGATCAACCAAAGGACTTGTATGCATGTATATGAGATGAGCATAACCTATGGATACAGACAGTAGGGGGGTGAGGGTATGTGCTGGGGTGTGGGAGCAGCTGGGGAGAGGTCAATGGGCAAAAAGGAGAATCATGTATTACTTTAAATGATAAACAATTTAAATGAAACCAAAAGAAAATGCAAACCACAATAAAATAAAATAAAATAAAATAAAATAAAATAAAATAAAAATGTTAATACACTTCCATAAATAGTTATTAACCTCTCAACTATGTATTTGTGAACCCAATTTGAAACTATGTGCAAACAGCCTATTCACAGGATTTCCTTTAATTTTAGTTCAATAACCTTTTCTATAAAAACTCACCCACATATACATACAAATAAATTACCCTTATCCTAATGAAAATGAAACCTTCTGACTACAATAAGAGTATCTGGGAGAATTTCTGGGGAGTTTCTTCATAATCTATATATATAAAAACCTAAGCAACCATTACGACCGAACGACTGGAACAACTGGAACAACTTGTCTCTATGACCACACTGACCATCAGGGGGCAGATACTCAACGCAGGATCTACCCCCAATGGTCAGTGCACTCCCACAGCCAATCTCCCCCAGCCAGCCAACCTCCCAGGGATTCTCCCCACCTCCGGCAGGCCCTGATCACCTGATTGGGGCCAGGTCCGGTCTGCGGCGGGGAACCTGGGGTGGGTGGCGGCAGACATGGCCCCTTTCCCAGGGTGGCCAAGGGCCGGCTCCCTCCTGGAGCCTGTGGCCAACCTCCCACAGTCTCTCCCTACCTGCCCCTCCCCTTGGCCTGCAGGCCCCGATCGGTCCAGCCCCAATTGGCCTGGCCCTGATCGACCCTGATCACCGGCCAGGCCTAGGGACCCCACCCGTTCACGAAATTCATGCACCGGGCCTCTAGTGTTATAAATAAAATCCATGTCAGCATTTGTTTGCATTTTTGTACTTACAGAATTGACACTTTAAATGTCTACATATGCCATTAGAAATAGAGTATAACTAAAGCATCCTATATACTAAGGTACCAGTTAATAATGCCGGATTTTGTGCCCTAACCGGTTTTGCTCAGTGGATAGAGCATCAGCCTGTGGACTGAAGGGTCCCAGGTTCGATTCTGGTCAAGGGCAGTACCTTGGTTGTGGGCACATCCCCAGTAGGGGGTGTGCAGGAGGCAGCTGATCGATGTTTCTCTCTCATCGATGTTTCTAACTCGCTATCCCTCTCCCTTCCTCTCTGTAAAAAATCAATAAAATATATATTTTTTAAAATGTCGGATTTTGTAATCAAAGAAAACATGGTAATTTCAAGAGAAACATCAAAAGTGCTTTATTCAAAGTAATGTCCACCACTAGCTACACATTTCCCCATCTTTCAGGTAATTTGTGGATACCGTCTCAATAGAACATTTCTTGTTTTGAGGCAATCCATTCAGAGACCCAATTTTCCACTTCTTCGTATGTTTTGAAGTGCTGCTCAGAAAGTGTGTGTGCCATCGATCAGAACAAGTGGTAATCTGAAGGAGCAAGGTCTGGTGAATACAGCGGGTGGGTTAAAATATTTCTCAGGCAAGATCTTTTAACGTGTCTTTAACTGGTTTTGAAGTGTGTGATGGTGCGTCATCATGAAGCAAAATTACTTTGCCGTGTCTTGTGGCCCATTCTGGTCGTTTCATGATCAAAGTGTGGTTCAAAATGATTATTTGTTGTCAGCAGCGATCTGTATTAACGGTTTCACCTGGTTTTAGAAGCTCATAATACACCCCACCTTCCTGATCCCACCAAATGCAGAGCATTGTCTTCTTTCTGAAGCGATTTGACTTGCAGTTGATGTTGATGGTTGACCTGGATCAACCCATGATTTTGCGCATTTGGGATTCTCAAAATAAATCCACTTTTCATCGCTAGTCACAATTCGATGCAAAAAAGACTTTCTTTCATGCCATTGAAGCAACATTTTACTGATGACTTTTCGGTTTTCCATTTGTCTTTCCTTCAGTTGATTTGGCACCCATTTTCCTTCCTTTAAAATCTTTCCCATTGCTTGTAAACAATCGGAAATTGTTTGCTGAGCAACATTTAATCTTTCTGCAAGTTGTTTTTGAGTTTGACACACATCTTCATCCAATAATGCTTGTAATTTTTGGTCTTCAAACTTTTTCGGTTGACCTGGACGTTGTCTTTCACATCAAAATCATCACTTTTAAAGCGTTTAAACCAGCATTCACAAGTATCTTGAGATGGAGCATGTTCACCATAAGCTTCCTGAAGTATATGATAACTTTCAGCTGCACTTTTTTTGGCATGAAATTCGACATTTTTAAGTGTAATAATATCTATGATGTTAGCACCTTCAGCAAATTTAACATATGAAGTTTTGAAGCTTGCTGTCAATACAACAAAATAGCATACATATCAAATCACATATATATCAACATATGTGTAACCCCATCTATTGAAAAAAATCTGCATTATTAACCAGTATACCTAGTAATAAAAACCTAATATGCTAAGTGTACAGTAGGCTGTTCAGCCAATCAAAGTGTAACATGCTAATGATATGCTGAGGCCACTCAACTGCTCGCTATGATGTGCACCGACCACCAGGGGGCAGACAGTCAACCGGTCAACCAGTCACTATGACGTGTGGGCCTAAGCCTTCAGTCGGACATCCCACGAGGGCTCCCAGGTTGCAAGAGGGCTCAGGCCAGAGAAACATCAAAAGTGCTTTATTCAAAATAATGTCCATCGCTATCCAACAGATTTTTTTCTGTCTTTCTCTCCTTCAAAGGTAATGCCAAAGGAATAAAATAAACATGATATAGGTTCCCCAGTTTCTCCCTATCTTATACATTTTTCCCTTTTCTTTCTTCTTTACTATCTACCATCCCTGCCCTATGAACTTTGACTCTTCAATAAACCACCAGGCTTGCAAAAACAGTCCTTAGAAAATATCATTCTGATAGTTGCTGAGTCCTCAAGCAAGAGGAATGAAAAAGGAACCACCTTCCAGGTGCTACTGGAGGTTAAAATTGGAAAGTGCCTATGGTGAAACGCAAGGTGTCATCCTCAACTCTCCAATACCCTAGGAAAGATCTGGCCTGTTGCAGCTGGAGAGTTCCTGCATTCAGGTGCTCCCTGGCAACACATTTGAATGAAGTTTTTAACTTCTATTCACGTCACTTAAATATTTTTCTCTTAGCAGTAAACTCTATATGCAACTTAGTAAATTTGAAAATATAAAGCAAATGTACTCTGTTCACTTTAAAATGCTAGCTTAAAGCAAAATTTTTATAGAATATTTAAGTACAAAAACTATAAAAATGTTTAAGGTATACAGTGGTAGGCAAAATAGGTTAAATTACCTGCCATTATTACCTAAAGCTAAATCATAAATAAGTAAGGATACAAAATCATAACAACAATAAGAAGACAAATACTATAAATAATACAATCTACTCTAATAAAGAGAAAGATGCAAATTGCTGTACCTTCGCGATGCCCACCAGCCAATCAGGAGTCAGTGTGCAAATTAACCCAACAAAGACGGTGGGTTAATTTGCATACACAGGTGCCAAGCGACTGAGGGCAGGGCGGGCCGCGCCGTCCTACCCGCTCCAGGCCTCTGGGCAGTGTGGGAAGGCGGAAAGGCGGCTCCGGGCCAGAACAAAGGCAGAAAAGTGGCTCCAGCAGGAGATGGAAGAGGTGGGAAGCCCCTATTTTTAGAACTTGTTTTTGTTGGCCCTTTCAAAAATGCAATCAAATATTTGTCTGAAGGTAAATCCCATGTGAGATCTTAGGCCAGTGATGGCGAACCTTTTGAGCTCAGCATGTCAGCATTTTGAAAAACCCTAACTTAACTCTGGTGCCGTGTCACATATAGAAATTTTTTGATATTTGCAACCATAGTAAAACAAAGACTTATATTTTTGATATTTATTTTATACATTTAAATGCCATTTAACAAAGAAAAATCAACCAAAAAAATGAGTTCGCATGTCACCTCTGACACGAGTGTCATAGGTTCGCCATCATTGTCCTAGGCAAATATCTCAAAAGGAGTTAAGTAGCTAAATGGGTACTGGTAATGAAATTTCCTCAACAAGTATGTAATCATTTCTTTTCCTATCATTTCTTAAATTTAAAACTTTTCTTAATAGGCGGTCAGAAAAAATATCTCAATAGTTGATTTCCTCTATTGTTAATAACAAGATTCGCATATTGTTCATTATCTGTCACTTAGCCACAAAGGGGAAAAAAAAGTAAAGGCATTTTAACATTTTGTGAGTACTAAGGAAAATGAATTTCCTTCAAGCCAAAAGGACAAAAATGGCACTTCCAATCTTGGGTATTAGAATAGTAAAGCCCTAAATCTCAACTATAGGAACACTTTATGAAACAACCTGAATTCCCAACAAATATCAATACATTCTGAAGGTCAGTAAAATAATTTCCTTCTTAAAATAGCAACTAGTACTACAAGAAACAACTGCAGGGCAATTACAATTTCTCTGATTTTCTGAAATAGAAATAGGTTCTTCTCTGGATACATAATTCATACAGGGTTACTTTTTTTCTCAGGCTAAAGTGTGGCTTGAGAAAAAAACATAAAGGTAAAATTATGAGCCATTTTCAGTAAAATTTTGAAAACAGCCTAGAGCAGTGGTTGGCAAACTTCAGCTGGCAAGCCACATGCGGCTCTTTGGCCCCTTGAGTGTGGCTCTTCCACAAAATACCACATGTGGGCGCGCACATACAGTGCGACTGAAACTTCGTGGCTCATGTGCAGAAGTTGGTATTTTGTGGAAGAGCCACACTCAAGGGGCCAAAGAGCCGCAAGTGGCTCGCGAGCCACAGTTTGCCGACCACTGGCCTAGAGGATAATCTTGCCCTGTAATAAAAGAAAAGTCAAACCCCAAAGCTTGGAGTCCAGTGACCTTTAGTCATGTAATTACTAAAAGAGGTCATTGGAAAACTTGTAATAGCATTCCTTCCTCAAAAATAACAAAATGAAAACTTTTAAAAATTTCAATGACATCATAAAGAGAAAGCAGAGTCCAAAAAGCATTGTTTCACTAAGGGAAGGAAGGAGTATTTTATCCCTGACATTGTTTACTAGTATAACTTCCAGTGTATAGAGATAATAAAAGGAAAATTATATTTGGCAGTTTTGTTGTTGCTTTTAAATGCCCTGCAGATACTGCAGATCCTTATTGCCTGTACCCTGGGGCACACCACAATAACAGAATGGTTTCGTTTCTATAGCTTTTTCTTGTATCTGGAAGTTCTGGGCAAGATGCTTACTGACAAATCAACATATTGACCTGGAAGCCAGAAACAACTGCCAAGAATGTTATGATCGTTTAAGCCAGGGGTCCTCAAACTACGGCCCGTGGGCCACATGCAAATACAAATATTGTATGTGTTTCTGTTTTATTTTTTTACTTCAAAATAAGATATGTGCAGTGTGCATAGGAATTTGTTCATAGTTTTTTTTTAAACCTATAGTCCGGCCCTCCAACGGTCTGAGGGACAGTGAACTGGCCCCCTGTTTAAAAAGTTTGAGGACCCCTGCTTTAAGCCTTTAAACCTCACATGTCTAGGTATTAAACATAGTCCAAATGACTTAGTATTAACAGGAGACCCACAAAACAAGTTCTTAGACCACACAGAAAAATTTTTCTACTTGAGGGATTCAATTCTTTTTGAAAATTTTGTTGATACGAGAGTAATATTTTTACTGAGAGCTTACCTATAAATGCTAGTTACTGAACAAAGCAGACATACTCCTCTGCCCTTTTCAAGTTCACAGTCTAGTAGGGAGAACAATTTAAAATGAAATTACAATAAACTATCAACACTGCAATAATAGTGGAAATAAAGGAAGTTATGAAAGAATGTAGCAAGACCCCACAGTATTTTTTAGACTTTTAAAACCTAATCCATAGTGAGAAATATATTTACATTATAATCCACAAATGCATGCATAGATACACCCATATATAATTGAAACTGAAAATTTTTCATGAAACAATATTTGCCCTTAAGTATGTGACAAACTGATATTTTCTATTAGTTTTCTAGTCTTGATTCACTAAATAGATTTTAGGATCCCTCTAGAAGTTTTGATTTGAAGTCTGAAAAGCACAGACCAGTGGTATTTTTAAGTCAGCTGCATCACTTGCTAAAGATATGAATTTCTGAGCCCCACCTAAAACTATTGAATTAGAATCCATGAAAGATGGATCCCAGAAAGAAGGCTCTCCAGATGATTTTTGGCATATTAAAGTTTGAGAAGTTGTGGTGTCATTTCATCTGAAACCTAAAGGAAGCTCAGGATTTACTCAAAGAGAGGATAGAAAAACGTTATTGCCAGAAGCCACAGGAGATACAAAGACTGAGTGGGAAAGGGGGAGCATGTTATGTTTAAGGAAGTTCAGTGGAAGAGGAGTCTAGGGCATTATGGGAAGGCAATAAGGATGGAGAGGTAGGCATGGCTTCTTCTGCAAGCTCCCTCTTCTACTCTCTTTCATACCACCTCAGAATGATACGGAAGTATTCAGCCTCAAAAAGAAAGGACATTTTTACATGTTACAACATGGATGAACTCTGAGGACATTATGCTAAGTGAAATGAGTCTGTCACAAAAAGACAAATACTGTATAGTTCTATTAGATGAGGTATCAAGAGTAGGCAAACTCATAAAAAGAGAAAGTAGACTGGTAGTTGCCAGGGGCTTGGGGAGAGAGGAATGGAGAGTTGTTGTTTAATGGGCATAGAGTTTCAGTTTTGCAAGATGAAAAGAGTTCTAGAAATTGGCTGCACAACAACGTGAATGTATTTAGCTTAACAATGGTTAAGATGGTACATTTATGTGGATTTTACCACAATGAAAAAAAAAAGAATACATGAGACCTGAGCTGATATCTGACCTTGACTAGTATCTGACTCCTTTCCTAAAGATACTGAATTCCCCTTAGTTCTAGAGGCAATAGCAACCATGCCCTTTTAGGCAATCAAGGCACTAGAATTATAAACCCTCTTCTTTCTGTTTAAAAACAAAAAAAAGCTTATAAAAACTTTCTACATTTGGAGAATGAAAGAAAAGAGAGATTGAAGAAAAGAAGAAATTACAACCTAACTTTGTAACTTTGCAACTATCTCAGTGGAAGAGATGAAACTAATGAAACACCCCAGTTTTGGCTACAGAGCATCAACTGCCTCCGGAGGGTAGCATATATTGGTCTGTGACAAAATTTGTGTTTAGAAAGCTTTTCCTTTTGAAGGGAAATTATACATAAAACAGTGATCTCTAAATTAACAAATATTCCCATTTTGGGGTGTCATAACTCAGTGGCTCCCAAATCCAGCACTGAATGGCCCATGAGAATCCTCCGAGAAGACGCCTGGCCCCACTGCGAATCTGCTGGAGCAGATCACCCAGTGACCATATGTATCTTCAAAGCCTCCCCGGTTATCTTTCTATGCAGCCTCTGTGGAGAAATCACTCAAAGGAAGGACAGTTATGAGAAAGGCTGCCTGAGCACATGCTAACCTCTCTCCACCCTCTCTAAATCTCTTCCATAGCAGTACTAAAAAACAGGAAGACCATCAGCAGACCAGAACAGTAAGGAATTTCTGGAAGATATAAAGCAGATGGAATCAGTAAAACCCAAAATTGCTAAAGAGCCTTAAATGAACAGGATGATTACATTGTAAACTGGTAAGTGTTGCTGGCAAGGCTGCAGAATATACCCTAAATCAGAGGCAGCAAGTATTGGCAGCAGATGAGTCACCTGTCCAGTAATTATTGAAGGGTTTAGTGACAATCTGCTAGCCTCTCACTCTCAGAGCGGCTAACTCCTGAACTGTCCCCAAAATGAAGGGAGAGAGGGCAGTGATCTGGTTAAGTTCTGGTGGCAAAGATGAAAAAAGCACCTGCAATCTCAGAAGGCAAGTTCTTTGTGCACATTCTAAGGGAGATCTGACTGGGTAAACATCCCCCCTCCTCCCTATCCTGTATCCCCTGCAGACAGACATCCTGTACTCACAATTTGCATTCACAGTGGATATTTTTTTATGTTTAGAAACAACTGGATCTTTATTTTTTTAATCTTTCTTGTTGAAAGTATTACATATATCCCCTTTTTTCTCTCACTGACCCCTTATAGCCAACCCCTGCCTCCCACTTTAACTCATGTTGAGGAAAAAAACTCCATCTAGAGTCTAGATTCTAGACTCTCATTTATCAATATAAACTACCATGCAAAAATCATAGAAATAAAGAAACAAAGAAAGAAAGAGCATTTTTGTTTCTTTCTTTTGTTTAGAAAACAAATACAGGTATTAGCACCATGAAAAAAAGTAAATGCTAGAAATCAAAGAAAACTTTACCTCATTCATAAAATAAGAACCACTAGAAAAAAATACAATAATTACTTGGAAACTATGAGCATGAGAGCCAAGAAGAACAAAATGAATCAACCAAACAGCACCCCAGAAGAAGAGGTGAATAATGAAATTTAAGTAATTCCCTTGATTAACCACAGAATATTTCTCTTAAAGTAATCATCAAAAAATGATTACTTTGGCAGTCCCCTTCAGCACTCTGTGAGCCGGAGGAAGGCCCAGGGTTATTATGGTTGTGGGGGGTTGGAGGGGAGTAAAGAGGGGGAAGGCAAGGCTCACTGCAGTTTCCCATGGAGTAGACCTAGTGAGTCCACCCTGAGCCCTCTGCATCAGTTTTGCCCAAGTATGCCCTGTGTCTTTAATGTGCCAGGACCCTTTACTTTGCTAAGGCCTACTCTGCACTTAGAGTTCAGTGCTGGTACCATCTAACTCTGGGAAGGCTTTCTTCACTTCCAGGCTGATTTACATTTTCTAATATTGCCACAACTAAGTTTAACTAACTGAATTACAATTACCCATTCCCTACAGACCCAGTGTCACTGAGCAAAAGCTCGTTACCAGATGCACATAGAAGCCAAGACTATGGCACCAGCTTTTGAGAAAAGAAAAGGCTTTTGTTTTGCAAGTGGAATAACAAGGAGATAGGAGGCAAGACTCAAATCTGTCTTCCCCATCAAGGGTTTGGGGCAGGATGAAGGGGTGTCAGCACTGGATCTTCCTGGACAATGGACCCTTCACTTAAGAAAGGGATCGATGTTCAGGATCTGGCCATGTTCGGTCCTTTGGTTCCATGGGGTAGCAGTTAAGGGTGCACAAGTATCACTCATGAGTGGTGTTCACAAGTGTTGCTCGCAAACTTTGCTTCCAGGTCTTGCTAGAAACAGGATAGGACCAGTTTGAGCTGGTTCTGGGGTGCACCAGGAGTTCAGAAGTTCAGATGTCCTGGGGATCTGGGAATATCATAATCCGTATACCCAAATTTATATCTCTCTTTAAATTATTCCCATAAACAATACAAGAAGCATAGTATTGAGTTCCACCACAGGCTGGGAGACTTAGGGGTTTGCAGCACCTTAAACAGTTAATACTGTGACACATGAGAAACAACATATTGTGAGGATAAGGAACTATCCTCTCAAAACAGATTTTAATGGGCTTGAGGTAGAAATTCCCTAAAGAAAGTTGAGTGTCCCTTGCACTCCCATTGAAAAATAAATCCTACCTCCTCAACAAGATAGAAAGGCAGATGGAAGAGCATTCAACACAAACTGAAAAAAAAAGATAAAAGGTCTTACAGAAAACGTTAATGCCTTTTCCATAGAAAATAAAAAAGATTCAAGGTATCTCTTTGAAATAATGCCTATTTGTAAAGTTCACCATCTGGATTTAATCTCTAACATTTAGAGATATAGCACAGGGATACAGGTAATACAAGTCTGATGGAGGAGGAAAAAAGATGCAAATAGAAAACGCACAAAAACTAGTTTTTAATAATCAGAAGCATAGGCCTAGAGGCCAGGAAGAGATGTGTTCTAAACTCTTTTATACTTAATTCTTACCATCTTATAAAAGCAGGTTCAAAGAACAGCCTTGAAGTAAAACTAAAGAATTTAGGGGTAGTTAGTTATAAAACCTAGTTCAAACTAAGTGGCTAGGGGGAAGAAGGAGAAGGAAAGTCTGACTGCTTGTTTCAGTTCCAGTTCTAAAATCTCCCACATTGACAGTGAATGTGACTTTATCACAATATAAAGAATTATATGCTTCAAATTTTTGTAAAGCAAAATTTATACATTCATATATATGTGTACACACACACACACACACACACACACACACATATTAGTATACAGTCTCTTGGCAGCACTCATTCTAAGTAGGGATACTAAGTTAGAAGTTATGGCCTAATTAGCAAATGTCTCTGACAAATATAGCCAGCTATATCAAAACTGCTTAGTAGGTAATTTATGAAAGAAATTCTAATTAAACTGACTAGTGCAATAAGTGTCAAACAAAAGACAGCAAAATGTATGTTTAAATTTCCACATTTTACAAGAGAGCAATTATAAAGTAGAATAAAATAAAAAGCACATTACATAAATTTCATTATTTTAGTATGAGAGGCACTGATACACAACAGAGCTTTGTTTTTCCACAAAGAACTTTGTCACCGATGGCCCTATCATTTTCCAATTTAAAAATCTCACATGTCAATAAATTCTCCAAGGTACTTACAATCTTAATTTAAAACACTACAAACCACACTATCATGTTATTAGTAAATGACAAATTGGGAGTTTCCACTTACTTAGATATATTGTTGAAGCTGAGAAACAGACGTTGGAGGCAGGGCAAATTATCCACATCTCTCTAGAAGGAAACAGAAAGCAAAAATTGATCAGCCGAAAGCAAAAGAAATATTATAAAGGTCTTCTTGCTCAGCTGTTGAAATAAATAGTCATTTCTATTCACTGCAACCTTGCTAGATCATAGATTTCTCCTGGACATTGGGCTCCATTCTTCTCCACTGCAGATTAAAGGGGAGGGTTTCAGTACATCCGCAGAACAAGCTGCACCACTCACAAGGTAAAGCACTGAAGGGAACAGAGAAATGCTGCCGCTAGCCTCTTAAGCATGCTTTTGGGAAAGAAGCCAAAATGCTTCTTCAGCATTTGAACTGTAGCACAAATGTAGTATGATCAAACATTTGCTAAAAATCATATTTAAAAGGAAGCCATTCTATTGCTTTAAATTTTAAATTTATGCAATTTGCTTTCCAAATGGTACTGAGAATTTCAAAGCAATTTTCTTCACTATTCTCAAACCTTTGGAAATATACCACTCAGTTACAAATGAACAAAACACAAACAATTCCTCCATAAAACTAAACGCAGATCATAGTGTCACTGAAGGGCACCATAAGGGCAATTTCCATTCTAAGCAAAAATTGGAGGTTCTTGTAATTGGAAATTTACCCTTCATTGTTAAGGTATAGCACCCAAAAGCAAACCTTTGCTGTTTACATGTAGTTACACTCAGCAAATATTGAAATCTTTGGCCCAAATTATTTTTAAAGTATTTTTATTGATTTTTAGAGAGAGAGAAAGGGAACAGGAGAAAGACTGAGGTGAGAGCAGACCCAATACCTCCTGCACACCCAATACTGGTGATTGAGCCCACAACCCAGGCATGTACCTGACTGGGAATCTAACCAGTAACCTTTTGGTGCACAGGACAACACCCAACCAACTGAGCTACACCAGCCAGGGCCTAAATGATTTTTTAAAAATCATAAAATAAAAACAAAGTTACCTAATCTCATTAAATAAAAAGACACAAACCTTCTGAAAAGTATGACATACTGGAGTAACAGAGTCTTAAGAGGAAGCTTAGTCAGTAATATCATTATTCACATAAGAAAAAGTATACAGTTGAGATTGCTGCAGGGGTAGGGTGGAAGTGGGTGGGAAGATGACTCAGGATTTCATACTATCCCAGAGGCTAAGAGCACAAGATTCCATTTATCCTGACTTCCAGTACTCTGCTTTTTAAAACAGCACAGGGGGCCTCCAACCTTCTCTCAACCCCTTAGGCCCTAAAGAGTGTAAAACAAATATAATTGCAGCTATCAAATCACCCAGTAAATGCACCATTCATTTGGCATTACCATTCTCAGGCCCACCCCTGAAAAACCTGTTCCATAGCTGTGAGTTAGTGATTTTTAGAGTTTATCAACCATGGTCAAAAAATAAGTCTGCATAGAACAGGAAGTCCCCTCAGTGGGTGATAGGCTCCACATGTTGGCAAACTTCTTGAACCAGCTCTACCAGCTACCTCATTCTCTGATATTCCCAGAAATGAGAGGGGAGGCGGAATGATAGACTAGTAGTAGAGCTAATTTTATTTCATGGCTCTATTTTCCAAAGAAAATGGTAGCTTGCTTCCTATCTGCTCCCCAGAAGTATGGAGTCACAACCTAACTGAAAGCCCTCTCTGAACTCTGGGGGAATCTGTTCTCCAGTTCTTCCTGGAATCGACCTGAGGTATTGCTAGGCACTAGCATTGTTTGCTGGCATTCAAGTGGAAGAAACTGAGAAGCAGTCGCCTAGAATTCCACTAAATCAAGGCATCTTTAAAAAATTATTTTTTTTGTCTCTTTGAGCTCCAGCCTACCACCTCCAGAAACTACAGACACCTTTCAAGACATATTTTTTGGCTATTAAAATATAAAATCAAATTACATCAGGTGATAATTTATGAGAAAGGTTTTTTAAACTTTAAGTTATAATGTTTTACATTTATCTTCATTTATAAAATAAAATTTTAGGTTTTATCAAATTTTCAAAATAACTGTCATTACCTATAGAGCTATGAAAAATATTCACAATAAACTGAAAAGCTAAAAATCAGAATTCAACTACATATATAACCACTTCAATAGGCAGTCTTTACAGCAGTTTAAAAGGCAAAATAATTATAATCATTTTTGTTGTTCCAAATTTCATTTTTTTAAAGAAAATTATAACTTTTCCTTAATTTTTCTAGCAATTCAGAGATATACTTTGTAATGAATTCCTAGCATTACAATTATGGGGGAATCAGTATTCAACAATCTGTTTACCAAAAATGTTTAATTATTTTGAAATGATGGGGAAGGGAGAAATGATGTAAAAAAGCTAAATCCTCACTTTAAGAAAAAATCACCATATTTTATTATCAAGCATTAAACTCAACAGTTCTTTTCTGGAGATAACAATATCATAGGCAGAAAAACTATTGCAAAGAAGCAATAATGTTAACATACCTAAGATGAGAAGATAATGAAATAAAATATTTATATATAAAATATTTATAGCTCATTTGTTATTAATCTGCTCATAGTCTCAAATTTATTATATTTAACAAAATGCAATTCTGAGAATCACATTCAAAACTTTTTTGAAGATTCAAAACCATTTTATATATTTAAAATATAATCATTTTAAAATAGATTTAAATAAAACTGCTACAAGATTATTGAGATTATAATTCTTTATTCTTCAAAAGCATAATAACTTGCCATTTGATAAATATGCCTGTCCTATTCTGCTCAGTGTTTTCCACATTCTTAAACTTCACAAAAGAACTAAATGATTCAGCAATCTGACCATGTGTATAACATCTATTTCTGGAGCTATTTTTAGAGCAACCTCCTGCAGAGGAATAAGGAAGAAGAAAGGCAAAGAGACAAAGGCTTTGGCATGCATGAAGTAGGACAAAGATGACTATAATAAAATCATAGTTACTCTCATCTTGTTATTTATTCTGTCATACAAAAAAAGTCAGAGTAAGAAATATATAGGGGTGATTGATTTAATTTTGAGAACTGGAAAACTAATTTATTAACAAAGCATAATAAGTTTGGAAAAAACAAAGGAAAAGTGATATTTTTTATAAAGAGGTTTATTAAATTAATTCTAACATGATTACTTGCTACACTCATCACTTTGTGACAGAGACACATATTATATGAGGAATACCATGTGTAAGCCATCATATCAATGACTCTAATCATATACAGTGGAACCTCGGTTCTCAAATTCAATTCATTCCGATAGGCTGTCTGAGAAGCAATTTTTTCGAAAACCGAATGATTTTTTTCCATTAGAAATAATGTAAATTGAATTAATCCATTCCAGACCCACAAATGACGCCATTTTAATCTTTCTTATACACAGTACATGTCTAATGTACTGTTTAATCTACAAATAAACACTTCCTTTCTTAAGTTTACCGAACCACCTCCTACTAGCCTTAAATCACGTTCAGCACTCATTCCAGGGGTATCTTTCAGGTCACCGTGCAGCATCTTTGTTTGTTTATATATTGCTGCCTCCAAAATGCTGACATTTATCCAAATCAACAACAGTTTTTATACCTTTTCAACTGCCTGTGATCATTATTTCTTTCACACTCTTAGCAATAGTTGCACTAGATGGCCTCTTTATGTTTTAAAATTGTGCTAACCTTTGACTCCCCCAACAACAAAAGCATTCTCTCCTTTTTTTGTGGCCTGAGAGATCTTTCAAAAACCAAAGTTTGGTTCACAACCTAGACATTTTTTCTGTGCACAACTTGGCTGAGAACCAAATTGTTCATAAATAGGAGATGGTAGAGAAAGGTTTGACTGTGTTTAAATGCCAATGAAGAAAAGCCCATTTGGTCTGTTACCCAAAGGCATTAATATGCATATCTGCTTTTTATATTTGTTTACTCCCCATTACATGGCAATAAATATCAATCTAGCTGCAAGTTACTCTTCAAGTCTGCTTTTCTTCTATGTACTGTTGTGATCCTCTCACACAAAGAAAAAATAAAAGGGAACTGGAAATTATATTGATAACAGCCATTGATACTCTGACTACATAGATTTCTAGTCTTTTATTTATTTTTATTTTTTAGATTTCTAGTCTTTATAATCTAGGACAGATAGATTTAATAGCTATGAAGAAAAAGAAAAAAAAGCCTCAATTTCATAATCATAGGTTTTTTTCTCACTTGAATTTGTAGTTCAAATTTACATCACATGCATGATCTAACAAGACTCCTCATAAAAAATGGTCCTTAGCATTCATGCCCCTATCACTCCTGGCAAAACTTGCTGAAAGACACAAACTCAACTCGGGCTTTAATAACTTTCTGACTATGCTAAGCTACTACCCTAAGGGGGGGGAAAGTTAGTATGAGCAAGTAGAAATTTCAGAAAGCAAATGTAGAACTGCCAAAAAATTGACCTCTCCCCGCCAGCTCCAGCCCCACCCTCCATGCACATGCCCTCACCCCCCTACTGTCTGTGTCCATTGGTTATGCTTATTTGCATACATACTAGTCCTTTGGTTGATCTCTTACCACACACCCCCAGTGTCCCCTACCTTCCCTCTGAGGTTTGACAGTCTGTTCCATGCTTCTATGTACCTGGATCTATTTTTGTTCATCAGTTTATGTTGTTCATTATATTCCACAAATGAGTGAGATCATGTGATATTTTTCATTCTCCAACTGTCTTATTTTGCTTAGCATAATGCTCTCCAGGTCCACCCATGCTATTGCAAATGGTAAGAGTTCTTTCTTTTTTTACAGCACCATAGTATTCCATTGTGTAGATGTAGCACGGTTTTCTAATCCACTCATCTGTCTGCTGATGGGCCCTTAGGCTGTTTCCAAATCTTAGCTATTATAAATTGTGCTGCGATGAACATAGGGGTGCATATCTTCATTCTGATTGGTGTTTCTGATTTCTTGGAATATATTCGTAGAAGTGGGATTACTGGGTCAAATGGGAGTTCCATTTTAATTTTTTGAGGAAGCTCAACACTGTTTTCCATAGTGGATGCACCAGTCTGCATTCCCACCAGCAGTGCACAAGGGTTACTTTTCCTCTACATCCTCACCAGCACTTGTCATTTGTTGAGTTGTTGATGACAGCCATTCTGACAGGTATGAGATGGTATCTAATTGTCGTTTTGATTTGCATCTCTTGGATGATAAGTGACTTTGAGCATGTTTTCATATATCTCTTGGCTTTCTGTATGTCCACTTTCGAAGTGTCCATTTAGGTCCTTTGCCCATTTCTTTTTTTTTATTTTTTTATTGTTTAAAATATTACAAATAGTAGTACATATGTCTCCTTTTTTTCCCAATTTACCTTCCCCCGGCCTCCCCTACCCCCCGGCACGTGCCCTCACCCCCTCCGCCCAGTGTCTTGTGTCCATTGGTTATGCTTATATGCATGCATACAAGTCCTTCAGTTGATCTCTTACCCACCCCCCCACCAACACTTCTCAGCCTTCCCACTATAATTTGACAGTCTGTTCAATGCTTCTCTGCCTCTGTATCTATCTTTTTGTTCATCAGGTTATAATGTTCTTTATTATCCATACATGAGTGAGATCATGTGGTATTTTTCTTTCACTGCCTGGCTTATTTCATTTAGCATAATGCTCTCCAGTTCCATCCATGCTGCTGCAAATGGTAAGAATTCCTTCTTTTTTATAGCAGTGTAGTATTCCATTGTATAGATGTACCATAGTTTTCTAATCCACTCATCTGCTGATGGGCACTTAGGCTATTTCCAAATCTTAGCTATTGTAAATTGTGCTGCTATGAACATAGGGGTGCATATATTCTTTCTGATTGGTGTTTCTGGCTTCTTGGGATATACTCCTAGAAATGGGATTACTGGGTCAAAAGGGAGTTCCATTTTTAACTTTTTGAGGTAACTCCATACTGTCTTCCACAGTGGCTGCACCAGTCTGCATTCCCACCAGCAGTGAAGTAGGGTTCCTTTTTCTCCGCATCCTCTCCAGCACTTGTCGTTTGTTGATTTGTTGATGACAGCCATTCTGACAGGTATGAGATGGTATCTAATTGTCGTTTTGATTTGCATCTCTTGGATGATAAGTGACTTTGAGCATGTTTTCATATATCTCTTGGCTTTCTGTATGTCCACTTTCGAAGTGTCCATTTAGGTCCTTTGCCCATTTCTTTTTTTTTATTTTTTTATTGTTTAAAATATTACAAATAGTAGTACATATGTCTCCTTTTTTTCCCAATTTACCTTCCCCCGGCCTCCCCTACCCCCCGGCACGTGCCCTCACCCCCTCCGCCCAGTGTCTTGTGTCCATTGGTTATGCTTATATGCATGCATACAAGTCCTTCAGTTGATCTCTTACCCACCCCCCCACCAACACTTCTCAGCCTTCCCACTATAATTTGACAGTCTGTTCAATGCTTCTCTGCCTCTGTATCTATCTTTTTGTTCATCAGGTTATAATGTTCTTTATTATCCATACATGAGTGAGATCATGTGGTATTTTTCTTTCACTGCCTGGCTTATTTCATTTAGCATAATGCTCTCCAGTTCCATCCATGCTGCTGCAAATGGTAAGAATTCCTTCTTTTTTATAGCAGTGTAGTATTCCATTGTATAGATGTACCATAGTTTTCTAATCCACTCATCTGCTGATGGGCACTTAGGCTATTTCCAAATCTTAGCTATTGTAAATTGTGCTGCTATGAACATAGGGGTGCATATATTCTTTCTGATTGGTGTTTCTGGCTTCTTGGGATATACTCCTAGAAATGGGATTACTGGGTCAAAAGGGAGTTCCATTTTTAACTTTTTGAGGTAACTCCATACTGTCTTCCACAGTGGCTGCACCAGTCTGCATTCCCACCAGCAGTGAAGTAGGGTTCCTTTTTCTCCGCATCCTCTCCAGCACTTGTCGTTTGTTGATTTGTTGATGATAGCCATTCTGACAGGTATGAGGTGGTACCTCATTGTTGTTTTGATTTGCATCTCTCAGATGATTAGTGACTTTGAGCGTGTTTTCATGTCTCTTGGCTTTCTGAATGTCCTCTTTCGAAAAGGTCCTATGCCCATTTTTTGATTGGGTTGTTTATCTTCCTTTTGTTAAGTTGCATGAGTTCCTTGTAAATTTTGGAGATTAAACCCTTATCGGTGATAACATTGGCAAATATGTTCTCCCATGCAGTGGGCTCTCTTGTTGTTTTGTTGATGGTTTCTTTTGCTGTGCAGAAGCTTTTTATTTTGATGCAGTCCCATTTGTTTATTTTCTCCTTAGTTTCCATTGCCCTGAGCTGTATTGGTAAAGATATTGCTACAACATATGTTTGATATTCTGCTGCCTATGGATTCTTCTAAGATTTTTATGGTTTCCCATCTTACCTTTAAGTCACCCCATTGATTGGCCCTGATTGCCGGCCGGGCCTAGGAACCCTACCGGTGAATGAATTTCGTGCACTGGGCCTCTAGTAGTATCATAAAATGTTAATTTCCTGGTTTTCATTTCTGTAAGGTGGTTACATAGGAAAATTCCTTGATTTTAGAAAATACACACTGAAATATGTGAACATAAGGATGTATAATGCCTGCAACTTACTCTTAAATGGTTCAGAAAAAAAAGAGAAACAGAAAGATTGATAGATATAAAGAGAAAGAAAGAGAGAGAGAATGATCAAGAGAGAGGATAAAGCAAATGTACTAAAATGCTATCATTTAAAAAATCTGAATAACAGTTACTGGTAACTATTATTATACCATTATTGCAACATTTTCTGAAATTATGTCAAAATTTAAAATGTTAAAAAGGTTAAGGAATAAAAAAGATATACCAGGAAAAAGTAACCAAAAGAAAGCTGATATTAACATTATACAAAATAAATGTTAAGACAAGAAGTATTATTAGCTTCCTGATACATACACTACATACCTAGAACAGTGTCTGGCATATGGTCCATGCTCAAAAATTGTTGTTCAATGAAGGAGTAATAAAAATATGTAATACATAATGAGGAAAGGAACAATTTACCAGGAAAATGCACCAATTTTAAATTTACGTACACCTAGAAACATAGCTTCAAATACTGAGTACATACTAGGCAAATATATTGTTAATAAATATTGACTATAAGTATTAACAAGGTAATAAAGCAAACCTCAACAAACGTAAAAGAACCAATTACATATAATCCACATTCACTAGCCACACTAAAATAAATTAGAAAAGAATGACAAGACAATCCATATTAAAAATTTTAGATATATTTCTTAATAGCACATAGCTCAAAGAAGAAATAATACTGTAACTCAGAAAATAATAAAACTACTAAATTGCAAAACTTGGGGAAAGAAACTATAGTGGTTCTTAAGAGGGAAATTTATAACCTTAAGGGCTCATATTAAAAAATTAAAAAGACTGAAAAGAAATGTATCAAATATCCAGCACAAAACCTTAGAACAGTGGTTCTCAACCTTCCTAATGCCACGACCCTTTAATACAGTTCCTCATGTTGTGGTGACCCCCAACCATAAAATTGTTTTCGTTGCTATTTCATAACTGAAATTTTGCTACTGTTATGAATCGTAATGTAAATATCTGATATGCAGGATATATTTTCATTGTTACAAATTGAACATAATTAAAGCATAGTGATTAATCACAAAAACAATATGTAATTATATATGTGTTTTCCGATGGTCTTAGGCGACCCCTGTGAAAGGGTCATTCGACCCCCAAAGGGGTTGCGACCCACAGGTTGAGAACTGCTGCCTTAGAAAGAAAATAGAGGGAATAAGAGATAACATCAAAAATCCACAAAATAATATTTTTTAAAAGCTATGAGAGAGGTTCAATAAAGCCAAAAGCTGGTTCTTTGAAACCACTAGTAAAATACACAGCCCTCAGGTAATATTGATCAAGAAAAAAAAAGTGTACAAATAAGCATTAGAAGTGATAAGGAAGACATGACTACAAATAGAACACAAAAAATGTAAATTTAGATGAAAGAAAACTATTACACATCAAAACTGATGCCCACTATTATTACTGAGTTCAATAGTTTAAAACTACCCTATTTAACAGATAAATTCTACAAATATTCCAGGAACAGATCATCTTTATCTCATATTAAACTGAGATTTATACTAAACTAGAGGCCCGGTGCACGAAATTCAAATTCATGTGGGGGGAGGGTGGGGTCCCTCAGTCCGGCCTGCATCCTCTCACAATCTGAGACTGTTCAAGAGATGTCCGACTGCCGGTTTAGGCACGATCCCACAGGCTCCTAACCACTCGCCTGCCTGCCAGATCACCCCTAACTGCTTGCCTGCCTGCCTGATCACCCCTAACCACCTCTGCCTGACTGCCTGATCACCCCTAACTGCCTCTGCCTGCCTGATCACCCCTAACTGCTCACTTGCCTGCCTGATCGCCCCTAACCACCTCTGCCTGACTGCCTGATCACCCCTAACTGCTTGCCTGCCTGCCTGATCACCCCTAACTGCTCACCTGCCTGCCTGATCACCCCTAACCACTTACCTGCCTGCATGATCACCCCTAACCGCCTCTGCCTCCCTGAGTGCTCCTAAATGTTCGCCTGCCTGCCTGATCGCCCCTAACCACCTTTGCTTGCCTGCCTGATCACCCCTAATTGCTTGCCTGCCTGCCTGATCGCCCCTAACCAATCACCTGCCTGCCTGATCGCCCCTAACCACTCTGCCTGCCTGCCTGAATGTCCCTAAATGCTCACCTGTCTGCCTGATTGCCCCTAACCACCTCTGCCTTGGCCCCCACCATGGTGGCTTTGTCCAGAATGACATCCGGAATGCCGTTCGGCTGTCTGGTCTAATTAGCATATTATGCTTTTATTATTATAGATAGGAAACCAAAATAGAGATACACAATTAAAATGGGAAGCGCCCCCAATATACTTTACGAGGCTAGTATGACCTTTATACCAGAAAAGAACAATAAAAATAAAAGAAAGTACAGGCCAATCTCATTTATTAATATACATGTAAATATTGTAAATAAATTATTAACAAACAAAATCAGTAATGTATATAACATACATAATGACCAAAAATGTTGGAATGACTTATTACAAAATCTTACAATCTTCAAATTTAATTTATTAAAGAAGAATCCATATGATCAATATAAGAATTGAAGAAAAATCATTTAATGAAACCCAACAACCATTCATAATATAAACCTTAAGCAAACTAATAAAGGATAATTTCTTCAGACTGATAAATGGCATTTAGCAGACACAGCTAGTGATGCATTCCCTTTAAAATAAAAAATAAGGTACTTTTACTTCTTTACCCAACTTTGTACTGGAGATTCAGTCAAACTGGAAGTTCAGTCAAACAAGAAGATACAAAATCTACAATAGGGAAAAACTATCATTGTTTGTAAAAAAATAAAATTATATATATATGTATATATATATAATTAACAAAAAAATAAATTATATATATATAAATTTTAAAAACCTAAGGTAATCTACAGATATTTTATTCAAATTATTAAGTGTTAGAGCAAGGTTGCTAGATATAAGATCAATGAACCAAAATAAACTGTGGTTCCATATACTAGTAACAGTAGGAAACCTATTTCTGACCAAAAAAAATTTACAATAACAAAAAGTATAAGATATCTGGGAAGAAATCTAAAGAAAACAAAATAAAAATGCCCTGGACAATGTATCCCAGTATCCCAGTGGTTAGAGTGTTGGCCCCCACACCTAAGAGTCGCAGGTTTGATTCTCAGTTAAGAACATATACCTGGGTTGCAGGTTTGATCTCTCTCTCTCTCTCTCTCTCTCTCTCTCTCTTCCTCTTTCTCTTCCTCCTCCTCCCCCCTCCCTCCTTTCCACTCTCTCTAAAAAAAAAAATCAATGGAAAAAATATCCTCAGGTGAGGATTAACAAAAAAAATAATAAGCTACCTATGGAGAAAAGCATAAAATAATTAAATTAGACATATATAAATTGAGAAAGGTACAATATTAATATTATGTTATTCATATTAATATTATATATTCATATTATGACACTGAAGGCTAAAAATCATTAAAAAGTCAATTGTCTTCAAATTCAAAGGTATTCCAATCAAACAGATCAGTAGGATTATTCATAAAACTTGATATGCTATTTCTAGAATGTATATAGAAGAAAGGACCAAGATTATTTTTCAAAAGTAGGGAAGGACCCTGCCAGCATGACTCAATGGTTAAGTGTCAACCTATGAACCAAGAAGTCATAGTTCGATTCCCAGTCAGGGCACATGCCTGGGTTGCGGGCTCGATCTCCAGTGTGGGGTGTACAGGAGGCAGCCAATCAATGATTCTCTCTCATCATTGATGTTTCTCTCTCTCTCTCTCTCTCTCTCTCTCTCTCTCTCTCTTTCTCTCTCTCTCTCCCTTCCTCTCTGAAATCAATAAAAATATATTTTAAAAAACAAGGAAGGAAAGAAAGCAGCTTGTGAATGAAAGGAGAGGGAAGAAAAAGAAAGATTGGGGATCTACTTCTACTAGCTCCGACAACAAAATAGAAAGTTACAATTATTAAGCGAGTGTTATATTGAAACATGGATAGATATCAGACAGACAGGCAGAGAGGCCAGGCACAGACCCATGCATATGTGGATATTTAATTTGCTAGACGGAGATACTATCGAAGGCAGAGGGAAAGACAGAAAGAATTCACTTTTCAATAAATGAAGAAAAAATGAAATTGGATTTCAACTGTACATTACAAGCAAAAATCCATTTAAAGACCAACTTTAAAACTTTGTTAGACAATATAGAAAAATATCTTTTTGTCCACAGCCTTATAAGGGATGTTTTTTACTTCTGTGCCTCAAAAGACAGCAGAAATAAAAGAGATTTGTTTCTTTATCAACTGGAAAAGGTAAAAAACAAAAACTTTTTACAATGGGCAAAGGATAAGGCTATTCAGAAAAGGGGCAATCTCAATACTAAAGAAGAAAAAGGATGAAAGGCCAACCTCACTGGATATTCAAACTGAAATCTCAATGCAATACAATTTCGTAGTTAAAAGATTAGCAAAAATAAAAAGGTCTGACATCAAGTTTCACCAAAGATGTGAAATTAAATAAATTCTCAGGTAGTACTGATGGGAATGTAATTTGGTACCATCACCTTGGGAAAAACCTGGAGTTATCTGATAAAGTGTAATAATGTGCATAATCCTGGCACCCAGCAAGCTTCTCTTAAGTATCCACCATTGAGCACTGTTTTTCAAATACAGGTTGCAACCAATTTTTTATTGGTCAAGAAATCAATTCAGTAGGTTGAGACCAACATTTTTAATGAGACAAAATCAAATCAAATAGGATATGCCAGAATGGATTACAGCAAGGGCAGGTGTAGTTTCATGAAACACTTGCTCCCGGTATTTATAGTGGACTCACATAATATGTATTAAATAAGTGGGCCTCAATGTAAATGTTTTATTGCCATAAATTATGGCTAAAAATGTTTGAAAGCCACTGACCTAGAGACAGTGTTATATACACAGGCACAAAAAGACATGTAAATAAAGTTATCTGCATCAGTCTTAATAACCAAAAGTTAAAAATAATATTATTTTCCATAAATAGAAGAATGACTATTTAGTTACAATAATATAATGTAGTACTATATAACAATGAAAATTAGTGAACTAGAGCTACAGGTATCAACATAGATAAATCTCAAAACATAATGTTAATAAAAACAACTTACAGAAGATACATACACTACTATGATGATACCATTTATAGGACATTTAAAAGCATGCAAAAGAATTACTTCATATTATTTAGGGATACATACAGATATGGGGAAAAAACAGACATGCATGGGAATAAACACCAAATTCAGAATTGTAGTCACCTCTGCAGAGGAGGAAGAAAATGTGATGCGGGAGAGTTACACAGAAGGCCTCAACTATTATTTGAAACATTTTTATTTATTAAGTTGATTAGTGGATATACAAATGTTAGAATATTCCTATTCTTTTGGGAATGTCTTTAATGTTTTATAATGTTTTAAAAGGGAAAATCCCATGTAAACTAAAATGACATGTGGTTTAAAATTTCCAAGAAAAAGATTATCAAATTTAACAAACAACTTTTCTACATCCAAAAAAACAAGATCTCTAACGAGATGGTGAAATACGTAGTGCATTCATTTCATGTCCTTCTCAAGATTCAATGGGTGAAGCAAAACAAACAAACAAACAAAAAACACAAAATGAGTAAATCCATGGAAATGCTTTAAAAAAAGAGAGAGTTATCAATAATAGATCAACATTTGATGAATTTCAGGGAGCTGAAAAGCAGAGAGGATAATATCAGAGATAATCTTGAACAGAGAAAACTGCAGCTCAGAACTCACAAAAGAGCTGCTGCATTGCAAAGGCGGCAATCCTTTTTGACAAAATGCCATCCTGCTCCATGCTCCAAATCAGTACATACAAAGCACAGGTGTGGACTGGTGGTTGACTGAATCAAGTGGAAGTGTAATTAAAGTTCTGTCTACTCAACAGCTATTCCAGAAATACCAACAAATCCACACACCCCCACCCCACACCCCCAGCCCACCTCTACCCCAGCCATGCACACATATAACCACCTACAGAGCAGGTGGCGGAGGAAACCCTTAGTTGGAGAGTTGGGATCTGGTCTCTAAATAAAGAATATTTGTCAAGGAAGGATGGAGAGTGCAGGTGTTTTATCTATGGAGATAGTTAATAACTACTACAGTAGGACCAGAGGTGGAAAAGGAATGGCAGTTTCACCTGGAACAAAATTATATCAATTTCTAAAAGTTTAAAACATTATACATATAGTATCATTGTCAGGATAATAAATATGATGCATATTAATTTATAGGAAATTGTGAGTATACATATAAGGATAAATAAGAAACTTTACCCAACTCTTATTTTTTTAAAGCATTTCCACTATACCAAGCTGCCTCTTTAAGAATTGCAATAAGCCCAGCCTGTGTGCTCAGTGGTCATGGTTCAATTCCCGGTCAGGGCACATGCCTGGGTTGCAAGCTTGAACCCCAGTAAGGAGCATGCAGGAGGCAGCCAATCAATGATTCTGTCTCATCATTGATGTTTCCATCTCTTTCCCACTCCCTTCCTCTCTGAAATCAATAAAAATAGATTTAAAAAATAAAAATTGCAAAGAATATGATATTTATGCATGCCTTCACAGCTCCAAAACTCCTTATTTTTTCCCTTTGCAACAATTCATCAGCATTCCTTAATAAACTTCTTTCATATGAATTCCATACCCATGATAAAACAGAAAAGGATCAGTATACATTTACACTAGCTGATTCATTTACTGATAATATTTCTATTCTGTTTTTAATTTTATATTTATATTTTAAAATAGAAAACACATAAATACTTCCCAAAATCAAAAAATATAAAGCTTAATAATTATGTCTGCAATTTAAATTCAGAAGGAAACAGAATTACCTGAGCTGCTTGCTTTGCATAAATCAATGCTATAATATTTATTTCATTTCCCTAAAGCCGTGGTCGGCAAACCACGGCTTGCGAGCCACATGCAGCACTTTGGCCCCTTGAGTGTGGCTCTTCCACAAAATACCACATGCGGGCGTGCACGTACACTGCGATTGAAACTTCGTGGCCCATGCGCAGAAGTTGGTATTTTGTGGAAGAGCCAGTATTTTGTGGAAGAGCCACACTCAAGGGGCCAAAGAGCCGCATGTGGCTCGCGAGCCGCGGTTTGCCGAGCCGCAGTTTGCTGACCACTGCCCTAAAGGAATGGCCAGGAATCACATATTGGTTCCATTTTAATACTTACCACAAAAGTGATTTGATTGTGTCGCAAGTTAAGTTCAGTTAGTGAATCCAGCCCATTAAGATTATCAACGTGACTTAAAAGGTTCCTGGCAAGGTTTAAAACTCTCAAATCACACAAATGATTGACATTTTCGATTTTGGCAATCTGTTAAAGATGAGGAAGAGATGGTTAGCAGACATAAATCTCAGATATGTATGTTATAAAAACCAAAACTTAACTATACAGCCATTGGACTAAGTGACCATTTATATGAAGACATTTAAAAATCTATTTCTCATCTCAGTGACATCAGAGGAATGGCAGCATGAGAGATCCCCTTGGTCTCTCCCCTTGAAGTTTCAACAATTTGAACAGCTAAAATTCAACAAAGGATTCCCTGCTCAACTCACAAACACATCTGAGATCTGCACATTGAAACATATAAAGGTGAGCAAGTGGGAGTGAACAGGGGAAGCGAGAAGTGAGAAGAGCTCAAGGAGCCATGGACTCAGCCTTGCAGCCAGAAGTTCACTGCAGGGCTCAGCCCAGAGAGAAGAGGAGTCAGGTTGTGAATGGCACTCCCTTCAACTCAGAGGAGGAAAGAGATTTAGTCAGCATTCCTGCAGGAGTGGAGAGTATAAGCTGCAGGTGAGCCCAGTGACCTGGGCAGGGATGAAACACACAAGTAAAGCCACAGTTATTTGGCCATGGAGCCTGGCCGCCTTCCCTTAACCACCAAAAGCTTGCCTCCCCTCACCCATCATGTAGGGTTGCAGAGAACATTTTCTGCAAACCTGAGAACTTGTACTACGGAAACACTTTTTCACTGAGTGAAAGGAACACTCTGCTACTAATATCAGGGTTGGTTGGAGGTTCAGGGGAATGCTGCGAAGGTCCACTGGTTGCCATTGCTCAGAGGGCAAAGCAATAAAGAAGGTAGCCTGGTTCCTCCAGCTCACCCCACAACTGCACAATGAGGCTACACTGCCAACAACGTATGGCCAAGGGAGACGGCACTGAGATTTCACAAATTTGGAGCCACATTGCCCACCATGTTCCCCTATAAGATTAGTCTCCTGAGACCTGGGTGACTGGATCTCAGGGAAAGCGCCCACCTTCTCAGGGAACAAAGGCCATTTCCCACCACCCCCACAGAAACCTGAAACACCAGAGAAGTGCAAGAGAGCCAAAAAAAAAACAACAACAATAACTTAAAATCCAATGCCACCTACTGGAAAACAAAGAGAGACTTCTTACCAATCTATTAGAAAAGTGCCAATCATACATAGATGCCTAGACAGAGAAGGAATCCATCGAATACCATGAATAGCCAAGGTTACAAGGCAGCTCAGAAAGAAAATGGAAAATCTCTAAAAAATAAACTTAAAGACATAGAAATATGTTATTTAAATGACAGAGGATTCAAGATTGCAGTTCTGAAAAACTCAAGATTTAAGAAAACACAGATAGGCAGTTTAATAAAATCAGACACCAAATAAGGAAACAAAGAGATGGAAACTTTAAAAAAGAACCAAATAGAAAGTCTGAAGATGAAGAACTCAATAAAAGAGATCAAGAATGAACTAGCGAGCATAGGAAGTAGAGCAGACCAGATGGGGAAAGAATTAGTAATATCAAAGATAGAAATCTAGAAATAATGCAGAGGGAAGAAAATAGAGGCATGAGCATAAAACAACAACAAAAGAACTCTACAAGAACTATCTGACTCCATCAGAAAGCAATACAGAAATAATATGTATTCCAGAAGTAAAAGAGAGGGAGTAGGGAACAGAGAGCCTATTCTAACAGTTGATGTGAAGGAACTTCCCAAATCTATGGGAAGAGCTAATTCCTTTAATCCAGGGAGCAAACAGAACACCTAATTACCTTAATCCAAAAAGACCTTCTCCAGGCACACTGTACTAAAACTGCCAAAATTAATTACAAAGAAAGAATTATCAAAGCAGCCAGAAAAAAGAAGAAAGTAACCCATAAAGTAAAGCCCATTAGGATATCATAATACTTCTCAGCAGAAATGCTACAAGCCAGAAGAGAGTGGATCTGAATATTCAAACTACTGAAAGAGAGAAATTACCAGCCTAGAATAATATATCCAGCAAAGTCATCCTTCAAATATGAAAAAGAAATAAAGACTTTTCCAGATGTACAGATGCTGAGGGAATTTATCACCAGAAAACCTCCATTGCAGGAATTACTCAAAGGGGTTATTCTATCTGAAACAAAGAGCATAAGGCCATAACACTATGAGTAAGATCATCAACAGACTTACAGCATAAATAAATAATCTGTGATAACAGTAACATAAAAGTAGAGGGGGTAGAGGTCTCAATTTGCAAAGAAGGATGGATATCAGATGCATTAAAAAAAAGGACTAATGTATATATGAAACTTTCTTTTTCATAAACCTAATGGTAACCACACACACACACACAGAAACACATAACTTAAAAAAAGAGGAAAAAAGAAAAAAAAAGTATGAAAAACAACAGACAGAAACACAAAGGATAAGAACCAATGGAGGCACATCGCTACCAGAAAACAAAAAATAATATCGTTATAGAGAATCCTCATACATCAATAAGTACCCTAAATGTAAATGGACTTAATTCACCAATAAGAAGGTAAGTAATAGCATACAGGATCAAAAACAAAACCCAACCATATGCTGCCATCAGGATACACATCTAAGCTGCAAAGACAAAAACAGATTCAAAGTGAAAAATAAATCTCCAAGCAAATAGCATCCATAGAAAAGCAGGTATAGCCATACTTATACCTGAGAAAATAGATTTCAAGATAACAAAAGTAATAAGAGACAAAGATGGACATTTTATAATGATGAAGGGGGCAGTACATTAAGAAGACATAACACTTCTCAATATATATGTACTCAATCAGGGAGCACAAAAATATATAAAGCAACTACTAATAGAACTAAAAGGAGAAACTGAAAAAAACACAATCGTAGTAGGGGACCTAAATACTCTACTGACAGCTCTAGATCAATCATCCAAACAGAAAATCAGTAAGAAATATCGTTGTTAAATGACACATTAGACCTAATGGACATAATCAATATATACAGAGCCTTTCATCTCAACACCAAAATATGCATTCTTCTTTAGTGCACATGGAACAGTCTCAAGGATAGACCATATGTTGGGACACAAACCTATCCTTAACAAATTTTAGAAGACTGAAATCATACCAAGCATATTCTCTGACCACAATGTTTTGAAATTAGAAAACAACTGCAGAAAGGAAGTAAAAACCCCTACAAATATTTAGAGATTAAACAAAATACTACTAAAAAATGACTGGGTTAAAGGAAGAAATAAAAGGTCAGAGCAAAAGATATAGCGAGACAAAAGAGAATGACAATATGACATATCAAAACTTCTGGAATGCAGTGAAAACAGTAATAAAAGGGAAGTTTATATCATTGCAGGCCTATCTGAAGAAACAAGAAAAATCTCAAGTAAACAACCTATTATCACATCTTAAAAAACTAATAAAAAAGAGCAAAAGCAGCCCAAAGTCAGCAGAAAAAAAGGAAATCATAAAAATTAGAGCAGAATTGAATGAAATACATAACAAAAAGACTATAGAAGAAATTAATACAGCAAAGTGCTGGTTCTTTGAAAAGATTAATAGAATTAACAAACCCCTGGCTATCCTCACTAAGGATTTATCTAAGATGCACCTGCACTGAATTTATCTGAAAAATAAAAAAGTCGATATTAAGAAAAAAATTGTAAATGGAAGATTATAAGAGAGGGTTTCGCGTGCCAGCAAAAGTTACTGGCGTGCCATGTTTGGCACACATGCCAGGGGTTGCCAACCCCTGGCATAGTGTCTTCCTGCTTCTGCTAATAATACTGGGGCGTTTCTTTTAGAAAACAGTCTGTTACCCATTACAGCCATGGACAAAGTCACAAGCATACAGCAAATGATAGAAACTTCAAGCAAACAGTGGTATAGGGTGAGAACATAGTTCTTGATTAGTGAATAAACTTCATAGCAAGAAGGGATGATGGGAATTTAGAAAGCCCAATTATGGGTCACACTGATCAGAGTGAAGGTTGCAAGACAGACTGCAGAGCTTCTTAATAGACAGTCCTCGGTTTACGTCCGACTTGAAATATGTTGCCATCTCCCATTTATTTATACAAAAAAGTTCCGTCATTTCGACGTATGTACATATGTGCTATATTTTTTTTTATTTACCACAAGTAAAGGTCAGGAATTGTTATCTTTCTTTTAAATATTTTTTACTGTTTCACTTCATTACTGCTGTGTATATGCTCCATGTGAGTGACTAGGTGCTTACATAGGTGGGTTCCGACTTACGAAGAAAATTGCGTTACGTCACTCCTGTAGGAATGGATCTCCAACGTAAGCCGAGGACCTACTGTACATCTAGGAAGGCTGGATACTCCAGCCTTACCTTTTTTGTAAGAGTGACCCAGACTGCTCTGTCTGGATAAAGACAACCTTCCTACTCAGCAATGACAAAAAGGGTGAATGTCTGCTTCCAGGCAAGAAATCACAGAAAGGGCAAGCTCTTCCCGAAGGAAAGATGGCCCTGAAAGAACAGATTTTTCTTGAAGCACATCTGTTTCCATGTTTAAACAGGCATTGACCAAGAGAACAAATTCTAGTAGACCAAATAAAATTTAGGTTAAGAAATGGAGAGTCAACCTCCCACATTCATTTGCATTCTTCACTACTCACATATAATCAATTGCTAAATCTTGATGTTTCTACTTTTTAAATATTTATCCAATCTGCCCCCTTATTATGTCCCTATTGCTATTACTTTAACCCAAGCCATTATCACTTCTCACCAAGATTAGTGGATTAGACTCTCAAGTGTTGTCTCCAATTTCACTTCCCTCCATCTCATTCCATTCGCCAGTCTATTTTTTTTAAAAAAATCTTTATTGTTGAAAGTATTACATATGTCCCCTTTTTTCTCCTATTGACCCCTAATAACCTACCCATAACCCCTGTCCCAGGCCTCCACCACCCTAATCTGTGACAATGGAAGAGATCAACCCAAGTCTATTTCTTGAACACTACCATCATTCCTCAAGATGCTTTCACACGCATAAAACAAATACATTTTCACAATGTAAACCAAGTATCACTTTTATTTCCAACAGATGTAAACTCAAAAGACAAAAATTATACACTTATTTTTCTTTCAGTTTTTCTAACTACCCAATTCAATTTTTTAAGAGTTAGACATTGTTTCACTATTAATAGTCATGGATAGTTCTTAAAATAGTGGGCTATAAGAAAAAATATCAATTCCTTAGTATGACAATACAAAGCCCTCCACACTCTGGCTTCTACCTACCTCTCTTACCTCACCTTTCACCGTTCCTGAATACCTGCTAAATTATTTAGCAGTAAAAAAATACCATGCTATTTTTAGTCTCAGTGCTTTGCATATGATTTTCTCCAACTGGCAAAACTCTTTAATTCTTATGCCCCTTACAGCACCATCTAACTGGGCAACTTCCCCTGTATTAGAGTGACACTAACCAGCCTGTAGACAGGCTACCAACACTCCTCCCATAAGGTGCACACACAGACAGACACACAGATGGGGCTGGCACAAGATAACCTGGCAGAAGTGGCCTATCTAGATCTATCAAGGTTTTAATTAGTTACATTAGCTTTTCATCAAAATGATTGGGATTAACAGCTTAGAGAGCCCAAGGATCATACTGAGGTTTGTGCCTGGATGACTGCAATTGGCAATGGCAGATCTTGATCATCAACAGGCAGGGACTCCTGGATCGTCCCAGAATGTACGTTTACTACCTTAGGGGTAAGATGAACTTCTGCTCATGGAGCTATTCCTAAGTAAATATTCACATTTCAAAGGTTAAAATGTAAATGGAAGAGCAAAATGTTAAAAAAGCAGCAGCCAAGATGTTCTGAAAGAAAAGAACAGGAGGGGGAACATAATAAATCAGATAGAGAAATTAGGATAGACAGATACGGGAGTAGACAAGTTGAGTGACTGAATTGAAGAATGAGCCCAGATTATATAGTAATCAAAAATATAGATTAAAATCACAAGGGCACACTATAAAAATTTAATTGGAAAAAATTTACGTCTGACAATTTTAAATGTTGAAAAGGATGTGAAGTAACAGGATCTATTATGTAGTACTGGTGGGAGTATAAACTGGTGCATCCACTTTGGAAAACAATTTGGCATTATCTTTTATTAAAGTTAGACATTTAAATAACCTAATCCAGCAATGTCAATTCTAGATCTATACTACAGAGTACATATGGTATACGGAAGAAGCATGTACAAGAATGCTCTTAGAAGTACGATTCTCAAAGGAAACAAAAGGAAACAACCAATGTTTATCAATAATAAACTAGAGAAAAAAGTTTTCATCTAACCACACCATGGAACATACAACAGTGAAAATGAATAAACTACAGCTACTTAATAAAAAAGATGAATTCCATTAACATAATATTGTATCTGAAAAAACTAGATGACAACACTATGATACCTTTTTTAAATTAAGACAATGCTACTAAATGATATATTATTTAGGCATACATATATGTGATAAAACCAACTAAAAATAACTAAAAAAAGAATGATAAATGTGAAATCCAAAAAGTTCTTATCTCAAAATAAAGGAAGAACACCTAGGTAAAAGAAAATCATTAGTAATATTCTAGTCTTGAGTTGAGGTTGGATAATGTATATTTTAAAATAAGTTGATAAAAGATTAAATAAGAAACAAAATTGTCATTACTATAAAAATTTCGAATGCTTTCTATATCATAAGATAAGGAATTACCAAATCTTATAAAAATAGGCTTAACATTTCAGTGAATCAGTAAAGTAACTTGAAAATTTCAGTATAATTCTTAAAACTCTTGCAATGTCAATTTTCCTGGACTTTTCTCAAAGAAGAAAAAAATAAAAAATCTTTACAATACCTGATTTCCATGAAGGTCCAAGACATCTAAACTTTTTAGATTCTCCAGATTTGAGATTTTTTTGATTCTAAAAATCAGAGTAAATAGAATAGAAATGTAGATGTATCATATCTATTGTAAATCAAAATATGCTAAAGTATTTATTTATTCCCTATAAACACAGATAATAGAAATAACTACAGCTATCTATCTACATAAATATATTACGTAAAACATATTTCCCATCAATTTAATTGTATTGTTAAATATGCAGCCCTACTAGAGGAAATGTCCCCCCAGCTTAAACAATGTATCTTTAGAAAAGAGCAATTCTTCTAAGCACCTTGGGCTTTAGGAGAGAGTGATGCAGGCTGACCTCAGAGCTATTAGAGAAGCCTTTTATTCAATTCTTTTATATGCCTAAGCTCAAATTCCCTAAAACAGTGGTTCTCAAACTTCTGTGTGTATCAGAATCATCTGGAGGGCTTGATAAAAGATAGCTTGCTAAGTCTCACCTCCAGAGTTTCTGGGACAGGGTCCAAAAATTTGCATTTCTAATAAGTTCTTGGGTAATGCTGATGCTCCTGGTTGAGGGATCACATTTTGAAAAGTAATGCCCTCAAACATAGACCTTCTTCTTATCAAATCTCAATTTGCCCTCATATGAGCTTTATGAGGGTGAACTCACCTACCTAATAGAAAATACTAAGGAAATAATCAGAGATGGACAAGAATATTCATTACAGCATTAGAGCAAAAAAAGTATGTACTATAAATATCTAATAAAAAGGAAAATAAGTAAATTATTACATATATGCCCATATAGATTATGCAGCTATAAAATTATATTTTCAAAGACCATTTAATAACATTGGAAAACATAAGTAATAAAATATAAGTATTCAAGTGACAAACACATAGTATAAAAACAATTTTATAAAACTGTGATATGTGAATATAGAAAAAAAGGTACTACTCAATGTTGATAACCAGACCTTGAAAAGAAGGCTAAGAAATGACTGCAGGTCCTCTCAATGTCAGAACACTGTCAACAAACCTACCTAAAAACATCTATTCACTATGGGTCAGAGCCCAAATTCTGTAAAGTTATATACTAACTCGTAGAAAACTGATGTATGATTTTTGCCAAGTATAAATATAATTTATTTATATCTAATAGGAAAGTTAACCTGTTTATAACTTAACAATCTTATTCCAGTATTTGTCATTTTTCATTGACTATATATCAGTTTCTTTTATCCTCCTTTGAACCAGTTTTGTCATCCTATTGGTTTCCTAATCAATGAGTTAATTAAAAAACTGTCCTGGAATTAGTATCTATCTGTCTAAGAATTATATTTTTAACATATTTGGAAATTATACACAAGCAGTGATGGAGGTTGTCCCAGCCCATATTTCTCTGATTTAGAGGATCAATGTAATGTTTCTGTATTGACCGGAAACTCTGGGCACATTTAAGGCACTCCCATCACAGAAACCTAAATGTGCAACAGGTCTTCCAAAGAAGACCAGGGCCTCACATGCTGCTAAGCTATCCAGTAAAACAGTCCCAGTCTATTGTGATTTCAAGCATTCTCTTAGCTTTGACACATAGTGGCTTTATGACTTTCACTTCAGATTCTGATTGCCCAGGTGAATAGGAATAAAAATAGACAAGTTGTTCAGTCAGTTAAACTGAAAACCAACTAAATATCTTGCTGTCTTATTCTCATGAAATGCTTTTGCCATACACCCCTAGGACCTGAAATGACACAAAAGCAGATAAAATTCTAAAGAATTCAGAGGCAGGTGGAGGTATCAGCCCATGACCTAGGAGGCCATGGTCAGATTAGGTACTGATGTGAGGAATTTGCAGAATCCTAGTCAGTTCCCAAATAGTTGAAGATTTTTACATTAACACCAATGTGACTGGAAATTTTGTTTAAGTTCTCCCATTGAACAAAACTGAAACTAGAAAAAGGCAAGGCTCAGATATCACTTCAGTAGCGACAGAACTCTAGAAATTTATGACAGCCTGTCTCTGCAGGTTGCATTATGTTACTGACAGCAGGATAAGGTCCCTTCTACAGATCTATATGAAGGTGAGGCTTTCCAGGTGTCAGAGACAAATCCATAAGTGGGAACCCTCAAACAATCAAAAGGAAAGAAAAATGGAATCACAGGGTCTGGCGGAAAGTTTTATATACAGTCCTTGGTGATCAGAAGAAAATTCAGAGTTCTATTCATTAGCCTGTGATCATGAGGGCACCAGAAGATCTCACAAGGATAATCAGGATACAGAAAGCAGAACAGTTAGACAGCAAGAACTTCAACAGCAAAGTCATACAGAGGGGTTGGGAGTTCGTTAGTAGCAATGTAAACTTCAAATATAGCATAGCCGGGTCTTTCTAGCTTTTCAGCAGAAATATTTATTGGAGCTGTTTGAACTTAAAGGCATCTGGTTACCCTAGATGTTCATATATGGTTCCACTGTCTTAGACTAGAAGACAGTGCAGTGCTTTGCAATGTGGGAGGAAGAAAAGTTTCTGGACTTGAGCAGCAGAGGGCAACAAGTCCACCAAGACGAACATGAGGGCACAGGGTGGCAGATGAGCTTCTCTCTTCAGCAGTCCTCAGCCAGGTTTGCCTAATGGTTACTAAAGTACTGCTTCAGGATAGATTTCCATCTTCAAGACTCAAAGGCCCCTTGCCTTGATGAAGTCAGCTGGCTGAAGAGCATTAGATAAATGTTTAAGGGATCAAGATTTGCATTGTACTGATACTTCAGAAATCTGCCAGTTGGGAGAATATGGAAAGTTGTCTTCTGACTGATTTTTTTTTATTCAAGAACTTGAATAAGAGTTATTTTCTTTATGGGAAAATTAAAGTAAAATATGACCCAAAGCAAGCAAACAAACAAAAGGATGAAGGACTAGAAGGCAGGAAAAAGAAACTGCATTAGATTGCTTTTACTGAACAATGGTAAGAATATAGAGAAGGGCAGTAGGCCCCAGAGAGTTGGAGGAGCAAAGAGACCTTTAAAAAGATTTAAAAGGTCCAATACACTGGTGTCTTTGAGGCACAGGAAAAGAAAGTAGATTGAGAGATAATTTAAAACCCTAGGAAACGAGCAGCTCTAGACACTAAGTTTAAAACTAGAAAAGGAGATTTACAATGTCATGAAAACAGTGACATGGAGGGTAGAAAGGCAATGGTACTGCAGAATAAATGGAAGCTAGAGAAACAAATCAGTAACTCCAAGAATCAGAAGCGAGTGATGAAATCTCTGGGAGAGATAACAGTGAGCACCTAGAAGGAAATGCCTTGATGTATGAAAAGTTTACACCTCACTTTACTCAGTGAACTGCTCTGGGGGCATACTCCTACGGTATTTAGTTTGTACATATCTAACCTTGCAGAAGTCACCTTTCATCTCCATTTCTCCATCTGCAAAATAAGAGAGCTAATCTCTCTGGTCACTTCAAGTCCTAATACTCTATAATCCTATAATTCCCCCAAATTCCTTCGTGGTACTATATTGCTTAGTTTAACACTTGAACCAATAGTAGGTGATAGACTACACCAATGGGAACTTTCAAGAAACCACAGAGAACAGATTAGGACATAATCTTGGGAAAAGTATCTTATATTACTGCTGGCTAATGAGAATAAACAGGTAATGCAAGATCCATGCTGGGGGGAGGGGGAAAGGTAGATGGAGGGGAACCAAGCTTGGGTATAATACCACATCTAAACTTTATTATTTGATAATATAAAAATCATTTTTAGATTTTTGCCGAACAGCTCTTCTTTCTAGGCATTCTGCATCCAGTGAAGCAGAATGAAGAGAAAAGTCATGAACAAAATCTCAAGGAAATTAGGCAGGAATTGTGTAGCTGTACACATAATAGAACCTTATAAAAAGAACTGGGGACATTCATATAGGATGTAATCTTGAATATATACTGAAAACACCACCTGAACAAAAATCAATCAGTAATTTGACGATCACAAAGTAAGAAATGTCTATCCTCAGTCAAGCACTAAGGAGAATCACTAGTGAAATACTTATGTCTAAAGTGAATACAACATGCTTAAAACATAGCCTAAGAAAACATAAAGGCCAAATCTGCTATTTACTTACATATAAGCTTTGACACTGGAAAGCAATGGAAATAACAAAATACACACTATATAAATGTTATTTGTTTTAACTAATTGTCAGACTAAATCTCATAAGACAAATTATGACTGAATCTTAATTCATTCAAATAATCTTTCAAAAATTAAGTCCATTAGGTTCTTAACTATTTTTCAATTCTGAGTTGCCATCTAAACACCTACAACTCAACATTAATCCTAAGTATAATAGACAAAAACTGCTCTATAAAAGTTACCTGTTTTTCCCCAACAGAAGGACACGGAGGGATCTGAGAGTAGAAAGCCCACTAATTTCTTCTATATGATTATCATATAAATCCAAGAATATTACCTCCGCAGATTAGAAATATTTTGGATTCGAGTTATAAAATTGTGTTGAAAGTTCAATAAACGAAGGTGTTCTTCCCCATCGATAACAGGACATACAGTCAGCTTTTGCCTAAAAGACATTTTAAAAAGTTAATAAGATTCTGATTTGGCAGCTTGCCCCCTCTTACAAATAATATTTTTGGGCTCCCATGTTATGAAGAGAAAAAGATAAGTAGAGCCACTTTTTGCCTCCATGAACTAAGCATCCTAGATCTAATTATAAATCTATAATAATAAAAGGGTAATATGCTAATTAGACCAAACAACCTTCTGGACGTCCTTCCAGACAACCTTCCGGATGAAGCCAGGGCTGCGAGGGAAGCCTTGGCCCAGGTGCCAGAGGGAAGCCGGTGCCAGCAGCTGGGGGAAGGAAGGCCTACCCTTGCCTGAATTTCGTGCCATCAGGCCTCTAGTCATTCATATAAAAGCCAATATACTTTAACAAGGATAATTATTAAAATGAAGCCTAAGCTCTCATTATATTGAAAAAAACTCCAATATAAATTATTTCACATAAAATTGACTTAACATCAGAAAACACTCAATGTAACTGCCTTATGTAACAGAGGTTTAGATGTTTCAAAGAATCATCCTATATAATAAAAGGGTAATATGCAAATTGACCCTAACAGCAGAAAGACTGGGAATGACTGGTCACTATGACACACAATGACCACCAGGGGGCAGACGTTCAATGCAGAAGCTGCCCCCTGGTGGTCAGTGCGCTCCCACAGGGGGAGCTCTGCTCAGCCAGAAGCCAGGCTGATGGCTGCCAGCACAGCGGTGGTGGCCGGAGCCTCTCCCGCCTCCTCAGCAGCGCTAAGGATGTCCGACTGCAGCTTAGACCTGCTCCCTGCTGGCAAGTGGACATCCCCCAAGGGCTCCCGGGCTACCAGAGGGATGTCTGACTGCCAGCTTAGGCCCGCTCCCCCGGGGAGCCAGCAGGTGGACATCCCCTGAGGGGTCCCCGACTGCAAGAGGGCACAGGCCGGGGTGAGGGACCCCCCTGAGTACACAAATTTTTGTGCACCGGGACTCTAGTCCTATATAATAAAGAGATAATATGCAAATTGACCATCATGACCCTCACACATGATGGCCG
>NW_005871089.1:1634657-1669581 GCF_000147115.1 Myotis lucifugus | reverse complement strand
AGTTGGGGGGGATCAGGCCAGCAGGGGAAGCGCAGTTGGGGGGACCAGGCCAGCAGCGGAGGGCAGTTGGGGGGGGACAAGGCCAGCAAGGGAGGGTAGTTGGGGGGATCAGGCCAGCAGGGGAGGGAAGTTGGGGGGGGACCAGGCCTGCAGGGGAGGGCAGTTGGGGGGACCAGGCTGGCAGGGGAGGGCAGTTAGTGGCGACCAGGCTGGCAGGGGAGGGCAGTTAGGGGCAACCAGGCTGGCAAGGGAGGGCAGTTAGGGGTGACCAGGCCGGCAGGGGAGGGCAGTTAGGGGCAATCGGGCCGGCAGGGGAGTGGTTAGGGGGTGATCAGGCTGGCAGGCAGAAGAGGTTAGGGGCAATCAGGCAGGCAGGCAGGCAGGCGGTTGGGAGCCAACAGCCCTGGATTGTGAGAGGGATGTCCGACTGCCCGTTTAGGCCCGTTTAGGCCTAAACGGGCAGTCGGACATCCCTCGAGGGGTCCCAGATTGGAGAGGGTGCAGGCTGGGCTGAGGGACACAAACCCCCTCCCCCCCTCCTGTCCACAAATTTCATGCACCGGGCCTCTAGTGTCATATAACCAGAGAAATGCCCTTGCCATCAATTGACTGATATAAAAGACTGCCCAGGTAGCTAAGTCACCAGAAAAAAACAAACAAACAAACAAACAAACAAAAAACATAAAAAAGGATCTCTCATAGAATTGTAGTGTAGACTCTTGAGCTGAATGATATTTTAGGAAGAGCAAGATATTCAGTCATCTACAGTGCACTTTGATAGAAATAATTTCCTTTATTGAACACTTCTGCAGACATTTAGATTTTAATTATTTGTTTACATGTTCAACACTAACTTTGAACTTTGCAGAATGCTATTGGGTAGGATGAAACCTTAACATTGTATTTCTTTAGCTATATTTAAAACAGTAAACCTCCATTATGCAAAAAGTTATAGGTGAAGTTAATACATGCAGGGCCCTTTAAGAATTCTATTAGAATAATAAAATGGCAGATAGAAATGATCTGAGATGCTCAATAGAGTCTTCAAGAAAAATGTAGTTTGCCAAACCGGTTTGGCTCAGTGGATAGAGCGTCGGCTTGCGGACTGAAAGGTCCCAGGTTCGATTCCGGTCAAGGGCATGTACCTTGGTTGCAGGCACATCCCCAGTAGGAGGTGTGCAGGAGGCAGCTGGTCGATGTTTCTCTCTCATCAATGTTTCTAACTCTCTATCCCTCTCCCTTCCTCTCTGTAAATATCAATAAAAAAATATATATATATTTAAAAAAAAAAGAAAGAAAAATGTAGTTTTATTGTGTGAACAACTCTAATAGGGAGATTAATTAGAAATATTTCCTTTCAGGTGGAGGGGGGCCAATGGGGGAAATAAAGAGGACATCTATAATACTTTCAACAAAAAAGATAAATTTAAACAAAAGAAATATTTCCTTTTCAGTAAGAATCAATTTAATGAAACCTTTAAAGCAAATCAAGAGTGCTACAAGCATAAGTGAAACTGTGTGACTAATCAGAATCCTCCCCATAAAGAGAAAAAAATCATTAGCACCAGGTAATAACAATATTAATGGTTAACAACGATACGATGTTTAAAAATACAGACCAACCCTGAAGCCCTGGTTGGCATGGCTCAGGTGGTTGGAGCATCATAGTCATCTCGTACACTGAAGAGGGGTGGGTTCCATTCTGTGTCAGGGCACATACCCAGGTTGTGGGTTCAATCCCTGATTGGGGCACATACAAGAGTACATGCAAGAGGCAACAGGTGTCTCTCTCTCTCTCTCTCTTTTCCCCTCTCTCTAAAATCAATAATCCTCAGGTGAGGATTAAAAAAATACAGACCCTGAAGAAATTGGTTTAAAATAGAAGAAAAACAATATTACATAATAGTTTAATTCTTTTAACGTGTGCTTAGTGTTTAGAATTCATTTCATGCACTTACTTACACTACCTCATTTAGTACTTTTGTTCTATAAATTGTAAGTATTCTCATTTAAAATTTATCTTTGTGCATCAGTTTAGCAAAAAACTATCTTCCTCTGTTTCTCATAGTTAAAATTACTGATACCCCAGAGTCTAGTTCATCCAATTCTTGAGTCAGTATCACTAAGCTAGAAAAAAACACACAACCCTCTGAGCCACCTCTTATATAAACCATAGCAACTTGAAATAAAGTCACTTTCTTAGATTCCAAATCCAGTGACTAAGTCCCAACTCCAAGGCTCATATGCACAACCCTTAACCCCATAAGACCCTGGCATCCAGCAAAACGAGCAAACATACACATACTGGGTTATTACACAGCGCTCTCAAGGAGAGTTTGTTAGGCCTACAAAATCCCTGAGGTGTCTATTGAATTATGCTTTTGCCTCTGATTGCCACTAGGTGCTGGTAAGCTGCCTTCCTGGTACTCCAGGCCTAAATACTAACTTCCAGAACAGACAGAGCCTAGCTCTTCCAAGCATTTCTTCTCAGGGCTGGATTCTACTCTTTAAAAAAAAAAAATTTTCATCCTCATCTGAGGACTTGTTTTTAATGATTCTTAAAGAGAGAGGAAGGGGGAGAAACATCAATGGGAGGGAGAGAGGGAGCGAAAGAAGGAGGAAGGATCTATGTGAGAGAGAAACATTGTTTGGCTGTCTCTCAGACATGTACTGACCTGGGATCAAACTTGCAACTTAGGTATGTGCCCTGACCGGAATCAAACCTGCAACCGTTTGGTGTACTGCAGAATGCCCCAACTAATAGAGCCACTCAGCCAGGGCCTGAATTCTACTCTTGACCCTTAAGTCTCCCGGCTAAGAAACAAGCACAGCATGGCAGATCTCCCTTTGAAAATCACAGAGCTTACCTACTGGTTCTCAAACAATGATCCCTGACAGTCTTACTGCCAGCCCACCTTTCATGACTGCACATCCTGGTACTAATAAAATTGTGCCTAAGCCTCTGACATCTTTGTGATCCTGCCATCATAACCAGCCTTTGAAGCTGAGTCAATTCCCTTGGTCCTGACTTTCTGGTTAAACAAGTCTTCACCTGGTCAAAGTCTGTGTCATGTGCCAAAGACAATCTTCACAACTGCCCGAGTCACCCAAGCTACAACACCAGTGCCTAACTTGTATCACAATCTTATCAATACTGGCTCCTGTTAGTCTCGAGTAACATGACACTAAAGGGCTGAGGTATTATTCTTGGATGGACTTTTAAAGAGTGAGATAAAATTATCACAAAATCCAACAAAACTTTAGAAAACTGTGAAAGTGGCCTGGCCAGCGTGGCTCAGTTGGTCAGGCATTGTTCTGTGCACCAAAAGGTCACGTTCGATTACTGGTCAGGGCACATACCCAGGTTGCAGATTCAATTCCCTGTTGGTAACCAATTGATGTTTCCCTCTCACATCGATGTTTTTCTCTTCCTCTCCTTTCCTCTCTCTCGTTAAAAAATCAATAAAAACATATCCTAGGATGAGGATTAAAAAGAAAAACAAAAAATATATTGTGGAAGTTGTAAGTATTAGCATTACAATTTCAAAAACCAATAATTCTGCAAAGATGTAATAAGAGTAACTGCCCTCAAGTATTACTTTGCCTACAAAACAACATGTCACACTCTCCAGAGAGCTTTCTCCCAAATACAAATACAAATGATCCGTGACATTTGCTGTCAGGTATGCACTACTAAGCTAAGAAGTTTGCTTAACAATTTGCTATTATATACACAGTACTGAGATAAAGGAATGCACAGCAGAGATTTTTTTTTTTTGCTGATTATAGCACTAAGGTAGGGTTGATCCTTCATCCACTATTCTATTGCAGGTACTTTCCTGGACTTAATGATGAAGATCAAGTCCTAAGTATATTCATTCATTCAAAAAATTTTATTGAGAGCCTATTTTGTCCCAGGTTCTATTCTAGGTGCTGGGAATACAGAACTGAACAACAACAAAAAAAAACTCCTAGTGTTTGTAGTTTATATTTTAGTAGAAGGAGACAAATAATAAACTTGATAAGTAAAATATTTAATACATTAGAGAGTGATAATACCTAAAAAAAATGAAGCAGAGAAGGAGCTGGGGACTGTCAGGGTGAACGGGGTTACTATTTTGGAGAGGGTGGCCAGGGAAGGCCATCCCTGAGATGATGACATTTGAGTAAAAACCTAAAGGAGGAAAGGAAGTGAGAACAGTAAGTGCAAAAGCCCTAAAAATGTAAGCATGCTTGGTGTATTCAAGGAGGCAGAGTGAGCAAAGGAGAGATTGGGAGGAGGTGAGGCCAGTGAGGTAACAGGGGATTCAACTGAACAGGGCCCAGTAGCCTGTGTGACGACTATATTGCAAAGCTTTTGCTATCCTAAAATCCATTTTCATCGGTCATATTACAGAATTACTTAGTACTCTTTTATTTTACGTTACATAGGTATAAAATTCCTCCTCATACCCCTCAAAGGATAAATAAACAATTGATAACAGTGGTTATTCTCACGTGGAAGAACTGGATAGTTGGAGAATGAGACAAGGGAGAGAGACTTTTATACCAATCAAATCTTGTACCATGTCTGTGTATTATCTAGTCAAAAAAATAATAAATTGTCCTCACCTTTCTAGGGTCAGTCTGTCTGAGTAAAGAATTTTCTCTTCAGAAGAACGCTGGAGAATGTGAAATGATGACACTGATGAGCTCACCAAATTAATATGATCACCTATTGAAAATGATATATATACAAATTACTTGATTAAGAAAAACCTTTAAAAGCTTAAATTTGGAGAACTTTGGCACCTAAAAATATCTTTTCTAGAAAGTATAGTTTCCATAGCTCTCCATGTTTGAAGTTAATTACTAAACTTGAGTTTCTTTCTTTCTTCCTCAAACTTATCTTTATCCCTTTTAATGCTGACACCTAATACGAAATTTTAACTCTCTTATAACTGAGATGATAGTCCCTCATTACCAGATACATTTGGGCCAGCACTATGACAGCCCTGCCGGATTCTGGACTTGGAAGGTATCTGAATGGAAGAATCTCCAAATGCTGATAAGGAGTTCATGGTAGTTTTCATGTCCAGCCCATTTAGTTCTGTCACGTTTGCTGTGGATGAGATGCATGATGATTTATTACGAGGTGAAGGGCTTATTACTCTTCCATCTCCTTCAAAATATCAAAAAGTTTATCACAAAGCTACATAGTATATGACTTTACTACAGGGCATACAGAGAAAGTACTTTGGATAGCAAATGTAAACCTCACATCATCACTTTTTTTGTATGCTCGGCTACTATTATAGAGAATATCGTAGAATCAAGTAGATGTCAACAAATTTTATACACTTCTAATGATGAGCCACAGGGTATATGACAACCCCATGACATTTTTAGGCTGTTATATGTTATCCCTACCATTAGGTAGCTTTCAATCTAGTGGGCAAACCCATATGAAATAAATAAACTATTTAGAAGAACATGCACAAAATGCAGAATAAAAAAATAAAACCTAACGGTATCTTCACACATAAATGTGTCTCATTATTTTTCACTTAATCAAGATAGTTACAGATGGGTTTGACGGAAGGTGGATCTTAAGATATAATCTAAAGATCTATAGAAGCATGTAGAATGTTCAAGAAGAGATGCTGGAAAGTTCCAGAAATGAGGTAAGATTTGAGTATGGGTTGAAGGAGACAGTTTGAACACCAGAGGAATTCTATTGTATTTTCTTCTATGAAAAGCAAATTTCCTGAAAGTGGCACTTGATGTTGAAGGGAGCAATAAGCGGTAAAATAGAACTTAAAATTACCACAGAATTCTGCTGCTTAAACTGACCAACAAGGAAAAAAATAAAACTAAATATAGAAAGTTAACATACTCTTTGGGAGACCATCAGACAATATGATGACAACTTGAAATCACATTAAAGAGCTAGAAAGCAATGGTATTTGATAGCCTCTCCAGGTATGAAAGGTATAAACCAAAATATCACACACCTAGCTTCCTGAACAATATTTTGTGCTCACACCCACTTTTCTAAATATCATGAAATATCACAAGCATTCTAAATTGACATTATGTTCACCAATGACCTGGTTTTGTGACATGACCAGCTGCTAACAGGATACCAAGCAACCATCATTCAATTAAACTGATTTGGAAATAAAAACAAACAAAAACTAGTCTAAGGATTAACTATAAAGGATTAACAAGTCATATAAAAACAAACAAACAAAAACTCCAAACAATAGACAACCTTGATTTCTCTTATTAACAGCAGTTAGGTTTTTTAAATTCTTTTGCCAAGACTTCAAGCTAATCCTCAGTTTAAGAGGCAGATTTAAATTTTGTAAGATTTGGGATGTATAGGCAGTAAAACAGTAAATTTTATTTACACTCAATGAGTAAAGGAATTTTATCTTCACCCTTTTCAGCTCCTGTCATAATCACTATCCCCATGAGCTTACTATCACAATCAGTGTAATATATGGCTTACAATAATTAGCAAGAGATGAGAATGATTGGGTAGAAAAGCCTCAAAATACACAAACAAGATCCTCTAAATGATTGGGGACCAGAGTGATCTGTGTTGAAACATCCACTTATTTATGTGGATATATAAACACCCACATATATACAAATATATGTGTATCACAATCCCATATATATACATGGGATATTTCATCCTACATATAAACTGCATTACTATATAGCAAAATTTTAATGGAAATATTTCCTGTTGTTTATTTCATATACCACTATTTAATTTACCAGATATGCAGCCTTTCTCTTCCCAATTAAATGTCTAAGCTCCTTGAGAGACAGACCTCATTTCATATTTTTATTTTCTTGGAAAAATCTAAATTCAATAGGAAATCAGTAAATTAATTGATTTTCCAATTCCATAAGAGTTAATAGGAAATCTATTTTGTATATAGTATTTCTGTTAAAAAAGAAAATCAGGGTAAAACTGTTGAAAGAATTTTTTAATAATTAGAATCTCACAGCTGTTTAGAGGAATAATGTTCAACATTTGGTAAGAATCTTCACTGCACTTGACCCTAAATACATGGATACATGGATGGATGGATGGATGGGTGGATGGATGAAGAGGTGGATGAGTGGATGGATGGAAAGAAAGATGGATGAATAGATGGGTGGGAGGCTGGCTGATATAATTCATGGTCATATATGTGGCTGGTTTTATTCAGTGGTTAGAGCATTGGTCCGTGCACGGAAGGTTTGCGGGTACTATTCCAGTCAAGGGCTACAGATTCGATCTCTAGCATGTGGGAGGCAACCAATCAATTTGACTCCCTCACACTGATGTTTTTCTCTCTCTCTCTCTCTTTCTCTCTCTCTCTTCCTCTCCCTCTCCTTCTCTCCCTCCTTCCCTCCCTTCCACTCTCTCTAGAAAATATATGGAAAAAATATCCTCAGGGGAAGATTAACAAATATAAAATAAAAAGTTAAGCATTGCTTCTTCCTCTCTATATTCACATTTTAGAATTCTTAATTAAGGGATTTGATCACTTAGGTCTATTTAACTGAGATTTTACTGTATAGTAGTTTCTGGACTATCTGACTCTTACAAAATCTCAAGGATATCAGGGTTAACTTTAAACAATATTCTAAAAAAGCCTAAAAGAAATCACATACCAAGTTTTAGACTAACTAGTCTAACTAAAACATATAGTTTCATTGCTTAGGACTGAGAGTACAATTGGTTAATTTACCAGTATGCTGAGCAATATGAGGGTAATGGGCACTGACCCCCATGCAGTAAAAAGTTTGACTATAATTTTTGACTCTTCAAAATCTTTAATCATCCCTTGGTGTTTGTGGGGGATTGGTTCCAGGGCCCCAACCCTGCAGATAGCAAAATACATAGATGCTCAAGTCCCTTATATAAAACTAGAGGCCCGATTCACAACATTCGTGCACTGGATTCGTCCCCTCCGGGACTCACAGGGGATGTCCACCTGCTGGCTTAGGCCCGCTCCTAAGCCGAAAGGTAGATATTCCCCCAGGAGTCCTTAGCACTGCCGCCGCCGAGGCAGGAGAGGCTCCCGCCACCGCCACTGCGCTCACCAGCCATGAGCCCAGCTTCTGGCTGAGTGGCGCTCCCCCTGTGGGAGTGCACTGACCACCAGAGGGCAGCTCCTACATTGAGTGTCTGTTCCCTGGTGGTCAGTGCACGTCATAGCGACCAGTCGTTCCACCATTTGGTCGATTTGCATATTAGCCTTTTATTATATAGGATGGCACAGAACAATGCATACAGTTGGCCCTCAGTATAGGCGGATTCCTAACCATGGGTGGAAATACTCTTCCATCCATGGTTGGTTGAATCCGCATATACACAACCCAGAAATACAATGTGCCAACTGCATATTTTAGTGAAAAAAAATCCATGCATAAGTGGACCACACAGTTTCAGTAGTGTTTTTGTTTTTCAAGGGTCAACTATATATATATAAGTTCAATTAATTTTGAAAAATAAAAAATGGGGTAAAGCCAATTATAATGATTAGATATCAGGATGCAGTTTATTAAACAGTCATCCCCAAACATTTTCTGATGCAGTGCTAATTATAATTTTTCCAAAGTTTTATGCCTTTGAAGGTAGAATTGTGAGCAAAAGTCAAGAAGACAGCTATATACTATGTGGACTTTTTTACATGAAACTACCTGAAGCTATGGAGGAGGTACATTTAGAAACAACTAGGTACAAATGAGTAGCCTGTCACAGAGAATGATTTTGAATAAAATCTTTTAATAAAACAAATAGGTTTATTTTTCCCTAAATAATTAATTTGAATTTATGGGTCATTATTTATATATGAGACTTTATCTCTCATGTTCACAAAATTCAGTGCCTCCATATTATTTCCTCATTAGCAAGCACCTAATAATACTTTACAACTTAAATAAATTTACGCGGCCAGCCATTCACAAATCTGTACACCAACTTCCCCCTCTAACTTGAGAATAGCTTGGAAAAGTATTTTTTACTCATAATTTGTAAAAAATATATAAAAAATAAGATATTGTTATAAAAAATGTGAAGGAAGTTTACAATGCAAACATCAAAAATCTTAGTTGATGGCCTGGCCAGTCTGGCTCAGTGGTTGAGCATCGACCTCTGAATCAGGAGGTTCCAGTTTGATTCCCAGTCAGGGCACAAGCCCAGGTTGCAGGCTCAATCCCCAGTAGGGCGGGGGGGGGGTGGGGAGGTAGCCAATCAGTGATTCCCTTTCATCATTGATATTTCTCTGTCTCCCTCTCAAATCAATAAAATATTTTTTAAATCCTACTTGAGAAATTTCAGGTTCTTCACATGTAAAACTTTGTGCCTAATACAGTATCTGGTACATTACATACTCAATAAATATGTATTCAACTGAACCAAAGAAGTCAAGAGAGATGTTTCCTGCACTGTGGAACTGCAGTTAGGCTGATGTCATGCCCAAGCAATTGGCCAAGGCAAGAGTGTAGGATATAGGAAAGAGAAAAATCATGTCAGATTACATGGGCCCATGAGGAAAGTCCAAAAATAAAAAATAAAAAGTGAAAACTAATCAAATATTCAAAGTTGCCACATATTGATGCAGTAATGAAATGAATAATCTAGAGAGGCCTATACTAATCAGTCCTCTCACACAAACTTCTAGGAGGTGGAGATGGTACTGTACATAGGATTCTGTACTATACTACACACTACCAATAGCTAATAGTTATTAGCAACCAACTAACAACTCAAATATAATATTGGAATTTTCTCCTTAAATTGAAAAATACACTTCAGAAATATAGCCAGATCAAATAAGGCAGTATTTTTCAAAGTGTGGTCCACAAACCATATCTGTTAGAAACCCTTGTTTCATTTATTAAAATATACATTTATATATGCCACCTAAGACCTATAAAATCAGAATGGGTAAGTGGAAAAGGGCAAGTGGAGCGCTAGAATACACTTTCTAACAAGATCTTAGGTGATGCACACTAAAGTTTAAGGCCTTTGATATAATAACTATAATTATATTCATTACTAAGGGAGATTGTTTCTTTTTCACTCCTAACTTTCCACTCTTCCCACTGTTTCCTTATTTTCTAAAGAATGTTTCCATACTCTTACCTTCACTAATTAGCCATTTTTCCTACTTCTAATAAAGTATTTGGAAGATTCCTTCCCATTCTCTTATACATAGCCCACCCACAAACTAAAATACATCTTTTTCTGTTTTGGGAATAATCTATTATGTTGTGTATATAAAATAAATTCTGACTTAAGTAAATATCAAACCAATTTGGTAACCAATAACCCTTTCATTTTTAATTCAAGTCTATTTGAATATAGAAATTCAATAATGTTAAACAATATTACTCAAAGAAGATAAACCATATTTGATCTCTACTCATTGACAATACCTTGCCTACTTGAGTAGTTTCTTTCAAGGTCATGTTGTAAGAGTCGACCAGGGAATGATGGTGTTTCTTTATTTAGCCTTAATTCAACCTAAAAAACATTTTTTTAAAAATTGGGTAAGAACTTAACAGTAAGTAATGAAGATAAGTACAAAATAACATATAGTAAGTGGCACATACTACAACATACAGATGAACCTTGAAAACATTATGCTAAGTGAATGAATCCAAACACAAAATGCCAAAAATTGTATAATTCCATTTATGAATAACTGAGAATAAGAAAACCTATAGAAGTCACAGTAAGGGACTTTAACACCCTGGCAATACTGGATAGATCTTCCAGATAAAAAAAACAACAAGGAAACACAGACTTTAAATAACACACAAGATCAGGTGGATTTTATTGACACTTACAGAACATTTGACCCCAAAGCTGTAGAATATACATTCTTCTCAATTACACATGGGTCATTCTCAAAGATAGACCACAGGTTAGGACACAAAATAAGTCTCTACTAGTTCAAAAGGACTGAAATCATATCAAGCATCTTCTCTGATCACTATGGCATGAAATTAGAAATCAACCACAATAAAAACACTAAAAAACATTCAAACACATGGAGACTAAATAGTATGTTATTAAACAATGAATGAGTTACCAATGAACTCAACTAAGAAATAAAACACTTAATGGAAACAGCCATGGCTGGTTTTGCTCAGTGGTTAACCTGTCAGTCCCTGACGGAAAGGTGGTGGGTTGGATTCCAGATCAACAGCATGTTACTGGGTTACAGTTTTAATCCCAGGCCTCATTCAGGAAGCTTAAGGGAGGCAGCTAGTGCATGTATCTCTATCACATCAATGTTCTTCTCTCTCTCTCTCTCTCTCTCTCTCTCTCTCTCTCCCTCTCCCTCTCCCCCTCCTCTCTCCCTTTCACTCTCTAAAAATAAATAAAAGGAAGAAAGGAAGGAAGGAAGGAAGGAAGGAAGGAAGGAAGGAAGGAAGGAAGGAAGGAAGGAAGGAAGGAAGGAAGTTAGTTAGTTCATAGAAACGAAAATGAACACACAACAACCCAAAATCTATGGGACACAGCAAAAGCAGTCCTGAGAGGGAAGTTCCTAGCATTAAAGGCCTAACTCACAAAACAAGAAAAGTTATTTTAGAAAGAGAACAAGAAAATCCCAAAGTAAGTAGAAACAAGGAAATAATAAATATTAGAGCAGAAATAAATGACATAGAGACGAAAAAACACTACAAAAGGTAAATGAATCTAAGAGCTAGCTTGAAAAAGATAAACAAGATTGATGAGCCTTAAGCCAGACTCATCAAGGAGCAAACAGAGAGAATCAAAATTAATAAAATCAGAAACAAAAAGGTGAGGTAACAACTGACACCATAAAAACATAAAGAATTGTAAGAAAATACTATGAACAACTATATGTCAACAAGCTGAAAAACCTGGACAAAATGGACAAATTCCTAGAAAAAATACAATCTTCCATAACTGAATCAGGAAGAATCAGAAAACCTGAATAAGCCAATAAAACTGATGAAATTGAAGCAGCAATCAAAAAAATCCCAGCAAACAAAAGCCCTGGTCTGAACAGCTTCACAGGGGAGTTTTACCAAACATTCAAAGAAAAACTAACACTTACCTTCCTCAAACTATTCCAAGGAATCCAAGAGGAAGAAACACTTCCAAGCTCTTTTAGGGGACCAGCATTATCTTAATTCCAAAACCAGATAAAGACAATACAAAGAAAGAGAATTACAGGCCAATTTTGCTGATGAACATAAATGCTAAAATCCTCAAGAAAGCATTAGCAAATTGGATCCAGCAATATATTAAAAAGATCATACACCATGACCAAGTGGGATTTATTCCAGGAATGCAAGGCTGGTACAATACTCAAAAATCTATAAATGTGATACGTCACAAAAACAAATTGAAAGACAAAAACCACATGATCATATCAATAGATACAAGAAAAAGCATTTGACAAAATCCAAAACCCAACTATATATATAAAAACCTAAGCAACCATTTGACCGGTAGCTATGAGGTGCACTGACCACCAGGGGGAAGACGCTCAATGCACAGGCATGAAAACATGGAACAGACTGATGAATCTCAGAGGGAAGGGGGGAGGGGGGAGGGCAGGAAGAGATTAACCAAAGATCTTATATGCATACTAGAGGCCTGGTGCACGGATTCATGCACCAATGGGGTCCCTTGGCCTGGCCTGCGGGGATCGTGCCAAAACCAGCAGTCCAACATCCTCCAAGAGGTCCCGGATTGCGAGAGGGTGCAGGCCAGGCTGAGGGACCCCATCTGTGCATGGCACCGGGCCTCCAGTTTTTTATAAAAACCCTTAGCAAAGTGGGAATAGAGGGATCATACTTCAACATAATCAAGACCATATATGGCCCTAGTTGGTCTGGCCCAACAGATAAAGCGTTGGCCTGAGAACTGACGAGTCCCAGGTTCAATTCCAGTCAAGGGTATATGCCCGGGTTGTGGGCTCAATACCCAGTAAGGGGTGTGCAGGAGGCAGCCAATCAATGATCCTCTCTCATCACGGGTGTTTCTTTCTCTCCCTCCCTCTCTGAAATCAATATAAATATATATATTTTTAAAAAGACCATATATGAAAACCTACAGTCAACATCATACTCAATGGGCAAAACTAAAAGCATTCCCCCTAAGAAGAGAAAGAAGACAGGAATGTCACTTTCACCGTGCATATTCAACACTAGAGGCCCAGTGCACAAATTTGTGCACCAGTGGGGTCCCTCGGCCTGGCCTCCGGGATTGGACCAAAACCAGCTCTCCGACATCCCCTGAGGGGTCCCGGATTGCGAGAGGGTGCAGGCCAAGCCAAGGGACCCCACTGGTGCACGATCGAGGCCGGGAAGGGACATGGGAGGTTGGCCAGCCAGGAAGGGAATGCGGAAGGGCTCCAGGGCATGTCTGGCCCATCTCCCTCAGTCCCAACAGGCTAGACCCCAGCAGCAAGCTAACCTACCAGTCAGAGCATCTTCCCCCTGGTGGTCAGTTCACGTCATAGCAACTGGTCAACCAGTCTATTGTCTTCCCCTGGTGGTCAGTGCATGTCATAGCAAGCAGTTGAGTGGCCTTAGCATAACATTAGCATATTACGCTTTGATTGGTTGAATGGCCAACCAGACACTTGGCAATATTAGGCTTTTATTATATAGGATAGTACTGGAAGTCTTAATCACAGTGATAGAAAAGAAGAAAAAATAAAAGGCATCCAAATTAGAAAGGAGGAAGTAAAACTGTCATTATTCACAGATGACATGATACTGTACACAGAAAACCCTAAAGACTCCACCAAAAAACTACTAGATTTAATAAATGAACACAGCAATGTAGCAGGATACAAAATTAACATTCGGAAATTTATGGCATTTTTATACACCAATAATGAACTCTCAGAAAGAGAAACTAAAAAGACAACTCCATTAACCATTACAACAAAAAATTAAGATATTTAGGAATAACCTTAACCAAGGAGCTAAAAGACCTGTACTCAGAAAACTACAAGATGTTGATAAAAGATATAGAAGAAGATATAAACAAGTGGAAGAATATACTGTGTTCATGGATTGGTAGAATTAACATTACTAAAATGTCCATACTACCCAAAGCAATCTATAGATTCAATGCAATCCCTATTAAAATACCAATGGCATATTTCACAGATCTAGAACAAATACTCCAAAAATTTATATGGAACTAAAAAAGATCTAAATAGCCGCAGCAATCTTGAGAAAGAAGAACAAAGTTGGAGGGATCACAATACTGGATATCAAGCTGTACTACAAAGCCACTGTAATCAAAACAGTCTGGTACTAGCACAAGAACTGGCATATAGATCAATATTTCAGAACAGAGAACCCAGAAATTGAGAACCCATAATTGAGCCATTATGCTCAATTAATATTTGACAGTGGAGGTAAGAGCATATAATGGAATAAGGATAATGTCTTCAATAAATGGTGTTGCAAAAATTGGACATGTATATGCAAAAAAATAAAACTAGATCACACAACTTAACCATACACAAGAATAAACTCAAAATGGATTAAAAACTTAAATTTAAGTCATGAAACCATAAAAATCCTAAAAGAAAACATAGGCAGCAAAATATCAGACATCTCATGAAGCAAAATTTTCACAGATACAAAGGAAAACATAAATGGGACTACATCAAACTAAAAAACTTCTCCACAGCAAGAGAAACTAGCATCAAATTGAAAGGGAACCTACTGCATAGAAGAACATGATACATGTGATAAGGGGTTAATTTCCAAAATATAGAAAGTACTATACAACTCAACAAAAGGAAAGCAAATGACCTAATTAAAAATGGGCAAAGGACCTAGCCGGTTTGGTTCAGTGGATAGAGCGTCAGCCTATGGACTGAAGGGTCCCAGGTTTGATTCCCACCAAGGGCACATGCCCAGGTTGTGGGCTAGATCCCCAGTGTGGGGTGTGCAGGAGGCGGCCAATCAATGATTCTCTCTCATCACTGATGTTTCCATCTCTCTCTCCCTCTCCCTTACTCTCTGAAATCAATAAAAAATATATTTTTTTAAAAAAAGGATTGGTAGAATTAACATTATTAAATAGACACTTCTCCAAAGAGGACATACAAATGGCCAAGAGGCATATGAAAAAATGTTCAATGTCACTAATCACCAGAGAGATGCAAATTAAAACAATGAGATACCACCTCACACCTGCCAGAATGGCTACCATCAATAAATCAACAAACAACAAGTATGGAGTCTCCTCAAAAAATTAAAAATCCAACTTCCATTTGACCCAGCAATCCCACTTCTGGGAATATATCCTAAGAATCCTGAAACACCAATCAGAAAGAATATATGCACCACTGTGTTCACAGCAGCACAATAGCTAAAACCTGGAAACAGCCCAAGTACCCATCAGTGGATGAATGGATTTAAAAACTATGGTACATTTACACCGTGGAATACTATGCAACTGTAAAATAGAAGGATTTATTACCCTTTGAGAGGGAGCTGGAGAGTATTATGCTAAGCGAAATAAGGAAGTCAGAGAAAGACAAATATCATATGATCTCATTTATATGTGGAATCTAATGAACAAAATCAATTGACAAAATAGATCCAAAGACAATGAAAGCATGATTTCAGAGGGAAAGGGGAAGGCAGGGGAGAGAGTGGGGGAGAAAGGGAAGAGATTAACCAAAGAACTTATATGGAAGGTTTGGGGAGGGGATGGGAATAGGGGAAGTGAGGTAGCAAGTGGGGAGAGGAAACATCTGTCACACCTTCACCATTAAAGTGTAAAAATATCTATAGACACAGAAAGCAGATTTGTGTCTTCCAGTGGCGTAGGGTAGAGGACATGGGGAGTGACTGCTTAATGGTTACAGGAACACCCCTTTGGTGATAAAATGTTCTGGAAGTAGACAGTAGTGATGAGTGCACAACATTGTGAATGTATTTAATACCACTGATTTGTACAATTTAAAATGATTAAAATGGTAAATTTTATGTTATGTGAATTTTAACACACACATACAATCTGAGTCAATTTTATGTGGTCAGATGAAACCATGCTCCCTGAGGCACTTCCAGTTCCTCCATACCCTCACCACAAATACAATGATTAAAAGAATCATTTTCTCACAAACATAAGGAAAAACATAAATAAAAACTAAATTCTGTTGGAAAAAAATCAGTTTTTATCACTAGAATTCCTTTAAGAGTTCAATTATAACATAATAAAATTATATACCTAAACCTTCTAACAAGGGATTTCTCTAAATTTATTTTAAATTATTTGATAGAACTGAAAAAAAAAATCAAACATCTCATGATTAGTCACAAAATAATTTAAATATGTATTTTAAAAGAATTATGATGCTTCTGATTCACCCATACTATAAACATTATAATAGCATTTGAATTATCTTCTTATGAATTATACGAGCTAAATGTGTTTTCTTAAAACATTATGTCCACATAAGAGAAAATGAATTGTTTGGAAAGAACTGGAATGAGGTACATCATTCTTAGAAACACATTATAATGGTAGGATTTGTCCAATGAGATCAATTAGCAAAGCTTTGGAGGGAATCCATTAAGGCCAATTATAATAGAGAATGTTTTCACTTAATCTAGCTAACTGTTATTTATTCAAGATGATCAAATGGTCTAATTTCCAAGTGTTCATTTTCATACACCAAATGTAAGCAACTGCTGCCTCCTTAACTGTGTCCTTCCATCCACCCTTCTTATGCCCCTCCTTACCCTCCTCGAGCTGTTATCTACAAACTCTGCCCTTTCCTTTAGAGTTCCTCCAGTGACATCCATTAAGCATTTTCTTCAGGGGGAAAAAAATGAATTGTGATGTTTTGAGGTGTAGAACTTGCTCAAAGGAGAAAAATTATATTCTGTCTTGATACAATTATGGGGAGGTATGTTTGAATGCTGAGGTTAGATAGGAGAGAAAGAAAAATGTGTACCTGAAAAATCAAATGAAAAGCCAGAAATTACGGAAATACCAGAGATATTATGGTAAAATTGTTTAGAAAAAAATCTCATCTTCATATCATAACTTCTAAATATCATTAAGCCTAATATATTTCCACTACAAATCTATTTTCCTCCCCTGATTTGAAATGGAATGTATAGATAGGCCCCTCCAAATTATTACATTTTATCCATTATAAGATTCCATCAGTAGTAAAACACACCTTTACCCATTACTAAGAAAAAGACTTTCCCAATTAAACTACAATGTCCCATCAATTTTAAGAAAGATCCTGATTTAAGAAATGTTTAAATATAAAAAACAAAATACAAAAACCTTACCACTTGCAATTGGTGAAATAAGATTCAGTTTTTAAAAGAGGTTGTTTTGTGGTATTTTTGGTTTTTGTTTTGGGGGATTTTTTTTTTTTTTTGGCTTTATGCAGACAGAAAAAAAAAAGGTTTAGAGTAGAGACTAAAATAAATATACTTAAAATTTCCAGTTCAGACTTTACTCTTTAAATCATGCTGCTATTTCTTACTTTGTTTTTCTCAGGAAAAGGTGATGTTTGAATAACCAGATGAAGCCCACAGTTCACCTGCAATGTAAAAATTAAACCATAAAATATGTTAACTTACACACACACACACACACACCTCCCCAAAATAATACAAATAAAGATACAACAAATAGAATGTTTGCTCTTTGTTACTGCTATATGATCATGTTCTGAGGATTTGCTGAAAACAAAATCACAACTAAGAATTAAAGGTTTCACTGTGATTTATTTTCTAAAATGTCTGCAGCAATTTAACCCTCTACTTAGCACCTCAGGATCTAGACACTTGCCATTTCAGGCCTAAGTAAATATCTCAGTGAAAAAGGTGAAGGAGTTGGGAGTGTCAATTAATAATAAATTATTTTCTTAAGCTAAAAAAATGAATTGACTAGTGAAAGGAGTTTAAATGAACCTTAGCCTTTCACAGCAGATCAGCTCCACCTCCTGGGAAGCGCGGATCTGGGACGAGGCTGAACCCCATCATACAATATTAACACCCTCAGGTGGCTGGGCCCGGTGCTCGAACCTCGAGCCGCGGCCAGACAATAGCTTAAGGCTCAGCCATCCTAGCCCGGATCACACATCACCAGGACAAAGACGCCACAGAAAGGACGATGCGAATGGAAAGAAGGGAAAGGAGGACACCCAACCTACGTTGTTCGTAGCCCGGCCAGAAACAGAGCGGAATTTCCCGGGAATCATGGCAGGAGTCAGTCCAGGATCTGTTGGATCTGCATTAGAAATGACGCTACAGCAGAGATTCAAAGAGACCAAAACGGGTCAGCTCCCAGGCAACCCGCTCAGGGGTTACTATGGAAACAACGATTTCCGGTCTGGTCCTCTCCCAAATCTGCGGTTTGTGGGGGCGGGGCCGGTTGGACCCCCGGTAGCTATGACAGCCACCGCTTCCGGTCCAGGCCTCCTCAGGGCCCACCTCTGCTCGCCCCGCGCGGAGCCAAGTATCCTGTGCGGGTGGCCACCTGCTCTCCCGCCGCGACCGCGGGAGGAGGAGGAGGAGGAGGAAGGTGTCCCAGGGCCAGCGCTCCCCCACTTGGGGCCCCAGTTCGACTCTCCCGGTGGCCGGAGGTAGGGGAAGGAAACGCGCGGAACCCCGGCTTCCCCGCGCCAGGCCGCCTCCGTGCCGGCCGTGGTTCCGCTTCCCCGAGGACCGGCCGCGCGGGGCCGCCGCGCCCACTGGCCGGGGGGTGACCTTGTGGTCTGCGCTGACCACTGCGCTCCCGCCTGTTGAGACGTCTCTTCGGTGATTCAGAAGAACCTGCGATTCGCCCAGCGCCTGCGGCTGGTGGCGGGCGCCGTGTCCCGCCCGGCGCCCCTGAGCCTCCCCAGCACCTACGGGGGTAACCAGAGGGGGCCACGGCGGGCCGGCCCTGAGAAGGACGGGAGCCCGGGCAGGCGGGTACTCCAGGCCGCCGCGTCCAGCCTCCCGGTTTGCCCCGGCCGGGGGAGGGCTGCGGCTTCACCGGGGAGGGGCTGGCCGGGCCACCGCGGCTGCTGGAGAGACCCTCGGACGGTGGGCAGGCGCCTCCGCGTGGGAAATCACTCGTCTCTACGGTGTCGGGTGTCCTCTATGTAAAATGAAGAGTGTGCTTTGAAGGCGATCGCCGAGATTCTCTTTAGCTTTAACACGTGGGAATTACAGTTCATTCCACTTACTCCTCCCTCAAAACCCACACCAGCCAACACTGTGGTCCTTCAGATTGTAAAGGCGTCTTCCCCTGGGCTCCAGGGTTTTTATAGTTTTATTTGAGCAAATCTCAAGGAATGGGGTGCTCGATACTGTTTTTGCAAAACATTAAGCAAGACACAAACTTGAGGAAATGCCAATTGTACGCCTCAAAATGGTGGGGAAGCGGATTGCTGATAATCCCTTCCTTCTCTTAAACTTCCTTTGCCACGAGCTGCCTTTAAGTTAAATGATCCTACTAAGGTGAGCTTCACCCATCTGCCTGCGTCTGCCTGCTGCCTTTGTCCTTACAAGCCATCTGGTCACTACCATCTTCTTCCCCACTTCCCTTCTTAAAGACTGCCCAGCCTTCTTTGAGACAATGAAACTTCAGCCCTATCCCATTGTGTAGATTAAATTATGATTCTTAATTGGATCTAAACGTTATTCTTTTCTACACATGGGAAGAGTTCACCAAAACATGACCAGTGTGTCAGATGGGTACTAGACTTAGGGGGTGATCATTTCATAAGTTATACTAGTATAAATGTTTAATCACTATGTTGTATGCCTGAAACCAATATGATATTGTATGTCAACTATAACTTAATCTTTTTTACTTTAAAATGTTTTTAAAATGTACTGTATGTTTTTGTAATTTATTGTTAATATTTATTGTTGACAATATTACAGATGTCCCCCATTTTCCCACCCTTTGCCCTCCTCTACCCAGCCCCTGCCCCACTCCAGGCCTTCATCACACTATTGTCTGTACCCTTGGTATATGCATGTATGTATATGTTTAAGTTCTTTTTAACTGACATTTTGGCTTTGAATATACAGAAATGTAGAATTTGAGCTGAAGGAAACCTTAGTGTTCATCTAGTCCAAATTCATAGTTTAGGCAGGAGGAAGTCACTCCAGGAGGCCAATAATTTCCTCAAAGGCCTATAATCCTTGCTCTAGGTCTGATTGCCAGACCAAAACTCTTTCTGCAATACCAACTTGCTTTCTGCATTGGTGTGGTTGCTTAAGATCCTTTCTTTAATGGCATCCTGCCAATATTAGGATAAAGAACAAAATTATTAACCCAATAGACAAGTCCTTGGGTGCTTTTTGTCCCTCCCTACCACACCAGTTCTATCCAAGGCCACTGTCCTTGTTGCTCACTACGTACCAGTCAGTTGCTTCATGTAATACCCTGGAATTATGCCCCTCCCATTCCCCATCATCATCAATTAAGTCCTTTTATTTAAAAACTAACTCAAGCATCCTTCCCCTTTGATATCCTAACATATGCTTCCATTTTGTATGTACGATATATGCTTCAATAGCACATAGACTTCATTATATTCATCACAACAATGAAATAACTGTGTAGTTTGTTCCTCACATTAGAATGTACGCTCCATGAGAGCAGGGATCATGTCTTATTTGTGCATTATTATATTGCCAGTACCTAGAACAATGTTTTGTAAATTTAAGGAATTCAATAAATATTTATGGAATGATTATGTGACTAGTAGAACAATTTTTGTAGTATAATAGAATTTTCAATTATCTGCCACTTTCCCTTCTCACCACGCTATATGCCACTCAAGACATTTGTCCTTACCTTGAACCACCTATCCACCATCACTGTCTTTACCCAAGCATATTTATGTGCATCTATATTTAGATAAATATATAGTAAGATAGATAAATATTAAACATGTGTCACACATTCTTACACCATTTTTCTTCCCATAATAATACCATCTAGTCAAAAATTGGGAGAAAAAGCCAGGCTAATGAAACAACCAAAGATTTTATAAAATAGCAAAGGCTGTTGACATATCCATAGAAGATAACAAATCTATTTTTCAATTAAGTATATCCAGCCAACATTTCTAACAATCCATATTACATTAATATATTTGGAGAGGCAAGGAGGAGAAGACTAGCATTTCCTCATTGCCCTACAGTGTCAACTTTGTCATAAATCAAGGTTCTATATACTCCAATTTTTTTTTTAATCCTCACCTGAGGATATTTTTTCCATTGATGTTTTTAGAGAGTGGAGGGGAGGGAGAAGAGGGAGAAGGAAGCAGATGTGAGAGGACTGGCCTACTGCCCAGATTGGAGCCTGTGGGGGATGGAGTCCACAACCGAGGTATGTGCCCTTGACAGGGAATTGAACTTGTGACCCTTTAGTCCATGGACCAATGCTCTAACCACTGAGAAATTGGCCAGGGCTGTTTCCACATTTTTAAATTCTGTTCTGTTTATCTGTTTGCCTGTCACAATGCCTTAAGTACAAGAGCTTATAGTAAGAATTAATATGAGTTGATTAATTCTTACTTTGTTCATCTTCGTGGATGTCTTGGCTATTTTGGGCCCTTTAATTTTCCATATATATGTGGTTCATCAATTTCCACAAATTACCTGTGGAAGTTTGATAGGAACTGCATTGGATTAAATGAATGTGCGGAGAAAGGGCATATTGACAATACTGTTTTTTCCCATCTATGGACAGTGTATCCATTTATTTGGGTTTTTACATTTCCCTTAAAAACATTTCATGGCATTCTACATAGAGGTCTGGTATACTGTTCATTAGATTTATTCTATTAGAATTTGCTATTTTAAATAGTATTTAAAATTTTCTTTTCTATAAATGTATATAGATAACTTGATTTTTGTTGTTGCCCTTATATCTAAAAATCTTACTCCAATAATTTGAAGATTCTTTTGGATTTTCTATATGTATAAAAAATTCTCAAATAGTTTTTGCTGCCTGTGTTTTTATTTCTTTTTTAAAAATTGTTGAAAGTATTACAGATGTCTCCTTTGTTTGTTTTTTATGCTTTTCTTTCTTATTCTTCCTGTTGCCCGAACCTCCAGTAGTACAGTGTGTGGAACAGACGAGGTGATGGGGACTCCTCATTGCTATTTTCAGAGGGAAAGCCTTTAACATTTCACTATTTAATAAGATTTTTCTAGTTTCTTTTTGTAGCTGTTCTTTACCATAAAAAAAAAAATGTTTTCTATTCCTAGTTGTTGCTACAGATTTCAATCACAAATGATGTTGAATTTTATCAAGTGTTTTTCCTGAATCTATTAATGATCATATATATTATTATTCTTGTGAACCCTGAAAAAAAACACACCTATTAAGAAGGATTCCTGGTGGCTAACTGAGCTCAAATAAAAAAATAAAAAAAAGGACACATATGTAATACCCTTTATAATACTTTAAGCAATAAAAAAAAAAAGTAAAAAAAAAAAAAGTAAAAAAAAAATAAAATAAAATAGAGCCTCGCAGCCATTTCTGCACTGGGGCCTCATGCAAACTGCACTACCAGGAAACTTCTGCGCTAGCTAGCCTGCCTGCACTGTTTCTACCATCTGAGCCAGCCCTTTTAAAAGAGTTCCTGGAGTCCTATTTCAACCAATAAAACTGATGGCTTTCCCCATTCAATTGGGTCTGCACAACTCTGACCAATCAGAGTGACTCTATTCTGACCAATCAGGGACCAGGGATGGGAACTTCTATCTAAGCCAGCCCCACTTTGGCTCCAAGAGTGCACTTAACAGGGAGACAGAAGATTGTATTTCCCAGGAGCAGACAGTGGCAGAGCAGAATAGATCATGTGGGATGTGAAGCTAGGCAGAGCAGAGTGGCCATCATGGAGCTGCCTAGCTAAAGAGGGGCCTGGCCCCAGGGCTGCCTCACAGCCTTTTTTTTCATTGCCATGCTGTAACACTATGGAGCTGTTCCACAGCAGTGTTGTTTTCACAGCCATCTTGTATTACGGTTGAGCCGTTTGTGCAAAATAAAGTTTCCTTCTTCACTGCACCCCAAATTGGGGATTCCTGTTGGCATTTGAAGTGGCACCAAAGACTATGGGTTGACATTCTGTTAATGTGGTGAATTACATTCTCTGGTTTTGAAATATACAATCAAACGTGCATGGCTGAAGAAAACCCAGTTTGGTCAAGGTGTGTTATTATTTTTATACATTGCTTAATCAGATTTGCTAATATTTTATTTAGAATTTTTACGTCAGTGTTCATGAGTAAAATGGGTTTCAGTATCAAGATTATGCTGGCCAATTTGGAGTTGTTCCCTCTTTTAATATCTCTGGGAAAGTTTCTATAAATTGGCATCATATATTCACTATGATAAATGTAGTATTAATAAATGTAGTATTAATTTTTGGTAGAATTCACTGACAATAGCACCTAGTCCTGGAGTTTTCCTTGTGGAAAGATTTTTAATGATGGATCCAATTTCTTTAGTAGTTATAGTTTTTTTCATATTTTGATAAATTTTCTTTGTCTAAAGATGTGTCAGTTTAATCTAAATTTTCAAATATATTGACAAAATTGTTCATGATAATTTTTTATCTTTAAAAATTCTGTGTGATCTATATTAATTTTTGCTTTTTTGTTCTTTTCTTGATCTGCTTCACCAGGTATATAACCATTGTTATTAATATTTTTAAAGAATGAACTTTGCTTTGTTAGTCTTTTCTCTGGTATATTTTTCTTTTTCATTTATTTCTATTATTATTTCCTTCCCATTAAGTTTTTTAAGCTTTATTTTTTAATTGATAAGTTGTATTTATAATTACTGAGCTAAATGATTAACAGGTCTTTTCACATCTGTTTTTTAATTAATCAAACTTGTTAAAAAGTGAAAACTTAAATACTAGCATATTTTTACATATTCAGATGAGGCATTTCGCACAAAGAATACCTTAAGGATAACTAACTTGCTTATGTGAAGACAAGACATTGAATTACCAAATATTTTCTATTTTGACCAACTCCTTACATTTTTTTAAAAGATTTTTAGTATTTTAAAAACTATTTTAAGATTATTTTTAGAATGGTTTTGCTTAGGTTCCTAGCAAAATTGAGGGGAAGGTAAGGAGACTTCCCATATACTCCCTGCTCTCACATATGCACAGCCTCTCCATTATCAACATCCCCCACCAGTGTGATACTTTGTTACAATTGATGAACCTACATGGACCCAACATCACCCAAAGTCCATAGTTTACATTACAGTTCACCCTTAGTCCCTCTATTTTTTGAATCTTTATTTACTATTCTTCCTTAACTTCTTGAGAAGTTAAATGAGATCATTTTCAGAATTTTCATAATGAATGGCAGATGGTGCAGCTGTTTTATGATCTTACTTCCCAGATGCAGGATTCAGTAGAATGAGATAGATAGGGAAAAACTGACTCTTGAAATGGGTACATGTTAGAAATATTTTGTGTAATACATTTTGCATGATGTCAATGATTCTAGTCTAAATTAATCAAGCCTAAATAATTTTCCTATACTATTATGTACATTTTAAGACTATAATTTCCTTCTAATCAGGCATTAACTGAATCCTACAAGTTTTAGATATAGAATGTTTTTCATTCTTTGTAAAATATCTTCTACCTATCTTTATGTTTCAATGTCATCTTATCTTTTGCTCATGAGGTATTAAAAGTATATTTTACATTTTCCAAACATACAGGCATTTTGGAGTAACATTTTTGTTGTAGATTTCGAGATCCATTACATTGTGGCCAGATAATATGCCACAGATGGACTTAATCTTTGAAATTTATGAAAGCTGTGTTAGGCCTAACATAGGTCTGCTTTCATAAATGTTCCATATGTACTTGAGATGTGTATGTGTGTTCTGCAGTTTGGTACAATGCTCCATATGTTGGTCAATCGTGTTGTTTAAATTTCCTATATCCTTATGGAATTTTTGTCTACTTATTGTATTAGTTACTGAAAGAGGTATGTTAAAAATCTTCCTCTGTGATTTTGAACTTACATATGTAGTCTTATAATTCTAACAGTTTTTGTTATATATTTTGAAGCTATGTTATTAGTTATGTAACACTAATATAGTGATTCCAGCTTTCTTTAGTTAGTGTTGGCATAGTACATATTTTCGCATCATTTTACTTTCTCTTTTTTTTCCCGTTTTTATTTTTTTATTTTTTTGCATCATTTTACTTTCAATCTTTCTGTATCCTTAAGGGTTTAGGCATTATTCTGTCTTATGGTTGCCCCTTTGAAGGAAATGTATCTTTAGTCCTCTGGCTGCCCCTAAGTTTTTCTCTGTGGTTTTCAGTTTTACTATAATGTGCATAGTTATGGTTTCCTTTATTTTTATTCTGATAAAATTTTTATTTTAATAACATCTGAGAATTTGGTAAAGTTTATTTGTTCAAATATTGCTTTTATGCCATTTTCTTTCTCTTTTCCTCTGGGACTACAATTAAAATTATAAATTAGACTTTTTCATCTTATCCACTATTTCTCTTGTGGTCCTTTCTATATTTTCCATCCTTTTGGCTCTCTTAGCCTCACGCTAAATATTTTCTTTTGACTCATGTTCCAGTTAAGTAATACATTCCTGGAAATTCTGCTTCTTAACCTTTTACTATGAAGAAGTAATGAGATATATATATACACAAAGATTTCCATTAGGACATCAAAAGAATGGCAGAGTGCGAGAGCCCCTTATCCTCTCTCCCTGAAATTGCAACATGAACCAACTATAATTCAACAATAAATCCTTGCTCAACACAGACACATGCCTGAGAGATCCACGCATTTGAACATCTAAAGGTGGGCAACCAGGAATAAGCAGGAAGACAAGGAGGGAGGAAATTGCAGACGGCCTGCAGACACAGCCCTGCAGTCCGGAGCTCCTGGCTCAGCCTGCCAGGAGAGGGAAGAGAGATGGGGTAGCAGGTGCTTCCTTTGGCTGGGAGGAACAAAGAGCTGGTGGTGGTGAGTGGGGGGAGCAGGGCAGGGACCACCCAGCAGGGCAAACAGCCAAGGGAGTGAATAGTATCTGAGTCAGCAGACACCTGACAGAGCATGGGCTTCTACCTTGTTGGGGCAGCAGTGAAGTTTCAAACAAAGAAATGGAACCACAGAGCCCTGCCACCGCTTGGACTCCCAAAACTCGCTTCCCATTCATTGCCTTTGGAGTTGGGTCCAGGAGCATATCATCTGGAAACCAAGAGCTATTGCAGTAGAACTGCTGTTTCCATCTGTGACTGATCCCTAGGATGGGTGCTTGGGGTGGAACCCCACGGAGGTCAGGGGTTGCCATTATAGTGAAAGCAAAACAAACCCCACCCCTAAGACTAGGAGATCAGAGATTAAAGAATCTTGCAATTCAGCACCATCTACTGGAAAATGGTAGAAAGAGCTCTTCAGAGATAAATGCAAAGGCAAAGGAGAATAGCAAATACCATAAATAATCACAGTAACAAGGATGATCAGAAAGAAAATGAAAAAATCTCCAGAAAGCAAGCTGGAACACAAGGAAATATGTGATATAAATGACAAAGATTTCAAGATTGCAGTTCTGAAAATACTCAACAAGATGCGAGAAAATAGGCAATTCAATGCACTCAGAAAACAAATCAATGAACAAAATGAGTACTTTACCAAAGAGATTGAAACCTTTAAAAAGAACCAACCAGAAATCCTAGAAATGAAGTATGTAATTAAGGAGATTAAGCATGAAATACTGAGCATAGATGGAGGAAGGAATTTGTGATATCAAATATAGGAATCTAGAAATGACACAGAGGGAAGAAGAGAAAAACTGAGCATAAAGAAAAATGAAAGAGTTCTGCAAGAACTATCTGACTCCATCAAAAAAGCAAGGCTGTACTGTCTTATGGAAGAGGCAGAAGGCCACACCTGCCTCTCCCATCTGCCTGTCTGGCTGGCAGGGAAGGGAAAAAACTTGCATGTTGGTGCAGGAACAAGCTGGGTGGGATGACAGTGAAATCTAGAGTAAAACCAAGCTAGTCCAAGGTGTCCTGCAGGCTGTAAAATGCAGTTTAATCAGAGTGCCATTTTTTTCAGATAATTCTTTCAAATACCTGAAAGAGAGAAATTACCAGCCACGAATAATATATCCAGCAAAATTATCCTTTAAATTAGAATTATAGGCATTCCAGAAGAGGAGGACAGGGAGCATGAATCAGAGAGTCTATTCAAACAAATAGTGGATGAGAACTTCCAAAACCTATGGAGAGAACTAGATCCTTAAATCCAAGAAGCAAATAGAACAACTAGTTACCTCAATCCAAAGAGGCCCTCTCCAAGGCATTTTGTATTAAAAAAAAAAAAAGGAAACAGAAGAAAGAAGTATGGAATACCACCAAACAAAACAACAACAGAAACACAAAGGAAAAGAACTACCAGAAAAAAAAAGATAAAATGGCTATAGGAAATCCTCACACATCAATAATTACCCTAAATGTAAATGGTCTGAACTCACCAATAAAGAGGCACAGAGGAGCAGAGTGGATCAAAAAACAAAACCCAACCATATGCTGCCTACAAGAGACACATTTAAGTTGCAAAGACAAAAGTAGATTCAATGTAAGAGGGTGGGAAATTATTCCCCTAGCAAATAATATCCACAGAAAAGCAAATGTAGCCATACTTATATCTGACAAAATAGATTTCAAGATAACAAACATAATAAGAGACAAAAATGGACACTTTATAATGATAAAGGGAACACTGCATCAAGAAAACATAACACTTCTTAATAGTATATATGCACCCAACCAAGGAACACCAAAATATATAAAACAGCTACTCACAGAATTAAAGGTAGGACAGATAAAACACAATCATAGTTGGGTACCTTACTACTTCATTGACAGCTCTAGACAGATCAAACAAACAGAAAATCAATAAAGAAATAGCAGCCTTAAATGAAACACTAGACCAAATGGACATAATTGACATTTACAGAACTTTTCATCCCAGAACATCAGATTATACATTCTTATCCACTGCACATTAAACACTGTCTCAAGGACAGACCATATGTTGGGTCACAAAACTAGCCTCAATAAATTGAAAGGGATTGAAATCATACCAAGCTTATTCTCTGACCACAATGCCTTAAAATTCGAAATCAACTGCAACACATCAAAATTACAACTAAAATACAAAATAATTATCATTCAGAACTGCCTTGATTCTGGCTAAATGGAAGCCCTACAACTAGAGAATTAAAGAAGAAAGCAAGGCTGGTAGGAGGGGCAGAGGTGCAGAATGGGCTGGATCAATACCCACGTGTATTGTTGTTGTTGTTGTTTTAATCAGGGGGAATATCTATGCTGCAGAGGCCTTCTGTGAGGAGCAAGGGGTCCCAGCCCCACACCAGACTCCTCAGCACAGGGTTCCAATGCTGTGGAGATAAGCCCCTATAACTTCGGGCTATATTACCCAAAACACTATACAGATTTAATGCAATCCTTTTCAAAATCCCAATGTCATTTTTTTTAAATGGTCTCACACATTTATTACTGAACCAACCTACTATTGCAGGGGAAAAAAATCAACAGAGCAAAATCACAAGTCCATTAATTTTCCAATTAAAATGCCCCAACTGTCCAGACAGTAGCATCTTTTCAATCATTTAAAGGTGTAGGCAACCTGGATACAGCATAAATATGTGAGTCATCTCTCATGTGTGATTTCTCATAGACCCAGTTTGGTTCTTCTCCAATGTCTCCTCTTCGAGTTGTAACTGATTTTATTACCAGTTTTCATCTGAATCCATTGGGGAATGGGCCAATTCTGCTTTTGTTTCTTGGCCAGGAACCTCCTGATCCTGAAAATCTTGTGGGAAGACATGGTGAAGGAGAAGCAAACACACGCACCTCGATGGAGGAGAGAGAGAAGGAAGTGGAAGCCCCAATGTCATTTTTTAAAGAAATATGATGAGAAATCTTTCAGATTTGTATGGAACCACAAAAGATCCTGAATAGTCAAAGGAATCCTGAGGAAAAAAAGAACAAAGCTGGAAGTATCATGCTACCTGACTTCAAATTATACAACAGAGCTACAATAATCAAAACAGTATGGTATTGGCAGAGAAACAAACACAGAGACCAATGGAACAGAATAGAGAGCCCAACTATAAAACCACAGATAATTTTCAACAAAAGAGCCAGAAATACACAATGGAGTAAAGGTAGTCTCCTCAATAAATGGTGCTGGGATAACAAGAAAGCCACATGCAAACAAATGAAACTGGATTACAGTTTGTCCTCATGTACAAAAATTAATTCAAAATGGATCAAAGACCTAAATATAAGACCCAAAACAATAAGTTACATAGAAGAAAATATAGGTACCAGACTTATGGACCTGGGTTGTAGAGAACATCTTATGAACTTGCCCCCAAAGGCAAGGGAAGTAAAGACAAATATAAATGAATGGGACTATATCAAACTAAAAAGCTTCTGCACAGCAAAAGAAACTGACAACAAAACAAAGAAGCAGCTAACCAGATGAGAGATGATATTTGCAAACAGTAGCTCTGGCAAAGGTTTAATTTCCAAAATATATAAAGAACTCATAAACCTCAACACCAAACAAACAACCCAATAAAAAAAAGTGGGCAGAGGACCTGAAAATACACCTCTCCCAATAATACATACAAACAGCCAATACATATATGAAAAAATATTCAACCTCACTGGCAATTAGGGAAATGCATACCAAAACTACAATGAGATACCACCTCACTCCAGTTAGAGTGGCCATTGTCAACAAGACAAGCAATAACAAATGTTAGAGAGGTTGTGGAAAAAAGGGAAAATATTATCCACTGCTGGTGGGAATGTAGAGTGGTACAACCACTACGAAAAACAGTATGGTGATTCCTCAAAAAATTGAGAATAGAGCCACCATACGACCCAGTAATTCTTCTCCTGCATATATACCCAAAAACCTCAAAATAATGTATTTCCAAAGATATATACACCCCTATGTTCATTGCAGCATTATTCACAGTAGGCAAGACATGGAAACAACCAAAGTGTCCTGCGTTAGAGGACTGGATAAAGAAGATGTGGTACATATACACAACGGAATACTACTCAGCCATAAGAAAGGATGAAATAGAATGATTTGCAACAACATGGATAGACTTTTAGAATATTTAAATTAGAATATTTAAATTATGCTAAGTGAAATAAGTCAGTCAGAAAAAAGGTAAGAACCACATGATTTCATTCATATGTAGGATATAAAACTGAAACCCATGAACACAAACAGCAGTGTGGTGGGTGGTTGCCAGAAGGAAGGGGGTGAGGGGAGAAGAGAGTCCTAATATATAGTGACAAGAGAAGATTTTACTTTGGGTAGTGAGTACATCATGCAGTATACAGATCTTGTAACATAGAAACCCACATCTGAAACCTATATGTTCATGTTGACCAATGTCACCCAATGAATTTAATAAAATAAAAAAATATTTCCAATAATATGGTTTTAATAAATTACTGTATATCTGTACAATAAAGTGTTTGAAGCCATAAAATCATGATGTAGGATATTTAGTAACATTAAAACATGATATATTAAAGGAGAAACTATATTATAAAATACATGAGTCCAAATTATTTAAATGCATAGATAATGACAGAAAGTATACCAAAATATAATGTTGTTAGCTGTGCATGATGAGATTATGACTGATTTTTTAGGTTTTTGTTTTTTTGTTTGTGTGGAGTTTTTTGTTTGTTTTTCGCTTCTCTGTATAGTGTAAATTCTCTTCTCAGTGATAAAATGTATTGTTATTTAGGCAACAAAAATTAATTTTTTAAAATCTAATTAAATTACTAAAACTCCTTTTTGTTGGGCATACATCTGTTCTGTAAAGATAGACATGCATATTCTAGACTTTAAAATGCTTGGCTTAGATGTAGACATAGTCAGTGGATATTAGTCATAATTTTATAAACACAAATAAAGATAAGATAATTTTTTAAGTCTTTAATAATATCAGATATAATTATTCATGGTACAAAGGAACTCTTTACAAAAGTTTCTTCATAGGGTTTTTTTTAACTTGCGTATTAATAGCCTGTGTTACAACAACCAAAGATGCCAATAAAATATTTTTCCAGTGGTCTGAAGACAGTTGAACCAGAACCATGGGTAACATTGCAAAGCACTATAATTTTGTTTTAATTTTCTATCACTTCTTATTTTTTCTTCTCTCAGGCCCTCTTATATTTTTTAGATGTATTTTCTTAGCCTCTTCCACATAATCTATAGGTACTTAGTCTTATGTTACTTTCTAAGTTTCCAAATCCTCATCCTCTCTATCACTTCTACCACAAATCAAAATTTCCATTTCACATTGTAATTTTCCTCAGGGAAGTATAAAAACACTATAGCCAATCTTATTATCTTATTATGTATTTCTCTGTAAGGTATAAAGGACCAATGATTGGGTTTTCTAAAATAGTGCTAAAGCTCTGATATCTAATAATTTAATATTAGTAACATTACCATAGTCAGCTGTTGATTTAGAAAAAATAATGGTTGTAAGCAAAGAGATTAATAGTTTATAGATTTCTGCTTGACCAGAATGTTTAGCAATTTATGGTTTAGAAATGGTAAAGAACAGTATGGAAGAGTCCTTAAGAACTTGGACTATGGAGCCAGTTTGCCTAAGTTCTAATTCCAGCCATCCTGATGTGATCTTGAAAAGTATTATCTATACTCTTTTACTACTTGAAACTTTTGGAAAGATAGAACTATATAAGTTTACCTTTAATATAATTCTCCTATGACTTACATTTTTGGATTGCATTTGAAAATGAAGTTGTACAAACACAATACATGTTGATAATCTATTAAATGATGTCACTTCAGCACCTATTCACTGTGAAGAAGGCTCAGTGCATAAAAGCAAACAGATTTCTCTGAAAAGGGTCCTCACCGTAGTGTGGGTATGTTTTGACTCTTCAATTAACTGATCAGTTGAATTGATCTTTTGTATATGGAAGATATGTGAAAAGCAAAGTCAAACTCATTGATAATTTATTCTCTTTCCAGTATTCAGGCCAAAGTGAAAGTGTTTGGGAAACTTCTGTGTAATGCAACTAGTCAGGCTGATGAATTATAGTCTAGAACTTCCTCTATCTTTGGCATTTACTCCAATGACTCAGACAGATTCAGCCTTGGACATCAAGAGTGAACAGAATAAATTGTCTTATATAGCTAAGCAAGTGAAAGAAGAGACCAGTTAAAAACACAACATCAAATGATTTGATGTGCTATAGGTTTTCAAATCTTGACTCATATACTTATCTCTTTGCTTTTGCAAATCTGTCACTTCCAGTTAACTTGACAGTTGAGTATCAGCAAAATATGTTTAGCTCTATGCAAAATTTTACCTGCCTGCCAAAATAATGAAGATAATCCTGTCCACAACCCCGAACTCCCTCTTTCGCTTTCTTATTCTTTTTATCTTTTTGGTGAAAATCCAGTTATAAAATAAAACCATATACTTGCCAATGATACTATATGTCCAAGTATAGTTTAGTTCAGGTAATACAAGATTAGCTTCAAATTAAAAAATCAATCAATTCAATTCACGAACTAAAAGAATAAAGTATACAAATCCTATGATAATCTTATTAGATTTAGAAAGAATAGTTGACAAAAATCAACATCCATTCATGATAAAAAAAAAATTCTCAGCAAAATAGGAATAGAAGGGAACTTATCTTCTCAACATGATGAATTTCAGCCATAAAGCATGTACCAATTATATTATAGTTAATGTTCAAGGGCTGAAAGTTTTATATCTAAAATTAGGAACAAGGCAAGGATGTCCATTCTTCAATACTTTTATTTAACATTGTATTATAGATCCTAATTAGTGTAGTAAGGGCAAAAATGCATAGAAGTTTAAAAGGAAGATATAATCTGTCGTTTTTCTATAGATGTCATGATCATGTACACAGAATGCCTATGGAATTTACAAAATCTTCTAGAACCAATAAGGGAGTTTAGTAAAGTCAATGTAGAAAAATCAACTGTATTTTTATATGCTAACAATCAACAATTATAAAGTGAAATTAAAAAGCAATACCATTTACAATATAGAAATGCAAAGGATTTAGAATAAACAAGTGTTAGAAAAAGAAAGAGCAACTGAAACTCATTCATGGCTGGTGGGAATGTAAAATGATATAACTACTTTGGAAACAGTTTGTCAAATTGTATAAAGATAGGAGACCCACATCATTCAACCATGCAATTACACTCATAGGTATTTATTCAAGAGAAATTAAAACATATAGTCACACAAAGACTTTTACACAATGTTCATAAGAGCCAAAATCTAAACACAACCCTATGGGACGCGGCTACAGTGTTTTGGACAGGTTCAAGCCTTGGACTGATGAGAGGGCACAGTCCTCTCATTGCCACGTGCAAGTCCCAGCTTGGCGAGCAGAGCCCTCCCAGCACAATTATAGCCAACAGCTATAGTAGTAAGCTTGAACCTATGGTCCGAACACGTGGCCCCACGTGCCTGAGTGATGTAGGCTTGATAGAGTTCAGGTGCATGTAGTTGAGTAGGAGTGAAACTCACGAGAATGTTGTAAACATCTTGATCACGGCCTTACTTTGCCTCGTGGCATCTGCTATAAAATAAAGACACGGCTTGTGGGCACTGGCGCTGTCTCTCAGAGAAGCAGCGTCCCACTGAGACCCAGCTTTCCTTCTCTTGTCTCTTTTCTTAATCCTTTCACCGCTCCCACTCAGGGTCACTGAACCAGGTTGAGCTGGCATGGCACATAAGGCGCCCTGGGGCTGAGTATGCCATGGACGTGCCGGCTCCCCACACAACCCAAATGTTCATCAACAGGTGAATGAATAAGCAAATAATATTGTACAACTGAAACCATACAAAATTAAACAAACAAAAAGCACAATGCAATTCTCTTCAGTAATAAAACAGAACAAACACACATATAACAACATGAATGAGTTTTTGAAACCATTATGTTGAGTGAAAAAATCCAGACTCAGATAGAAATACATACTCCATGTTTTCGTTTGCATGAAATTCCAGAAAAGAAAAAGTTAATCTATAGTAATGAAGAAAATCAGTGGTTTCCTTGGACTAGGGCAGGGGAACACTATGTGCAAAGGGGCAGAAGGAAATGTTGGGGGTGATGGGCATGTTTTATATCTTGAAGGTGATGATGATTACATTGGTACATACAGTTGTAGTTGCCATGTAATTTATACCTTTTATACAGTTGACTAAAGCAAAAGGCAAAACATGCTTATTGTCAAAAGGACCAGTACACACAATAAATTCTGTAGTTTTTTAAGGTAGGCTTTATAAAAGAGGCAAAGTTGTAATGGCTCTTTAAGAAGTGATAGGATAATGTTCTTCAGGTCCATCCAAGCTGTCGCAAAGGGTAAGATTTCCTTCTTTTTCATGGCCCAGTAGTATTTCATTGTGTAAATGTACTACTCAGTGGTAAAAAAGAAGGAAATCTTCCCCTTTGCAACAGCATGTATGGGCCTGGAGGGCATTATGCTAAGTGAAATAAGCCAATCAGAGAAAGACAAGTCCCATATGATTTCATGTGGAATCTAGTGAACAAAATGTACTAACAAGCAAAATAGACAGATTCATAGATATAGAGCAGGCAGACAGCTGTGTGAGGAGGTGGAGTGAGGAGAGTGGGAGTGGGGGGGGGGGGTTGAGCAAAAAATAAATAAAAATAAAAAGAACTCATGGACATGGATGACAGTGTGGTAATTCCAGGGGCGGGGGGAGCAGGGAGTAGGAGGGATACATGATGATGGACAGAGACTTGACTTGGAT
>NW_005871089.1:1633185-1634442 GCF_000147115.1 Myotis lucifugus | reverse complement strand
GAGCTCTTCCAATCCCCCTGCACGGACACCCTACCCCAGGCCCCGCACCCCTGTGGAGGGATGGACACCCTACCCCAGCCCCTGCAGCCCACACCTCCGACTCCCGATCTCTTCCCCTGCCAGGGGCACCCACAACAATAGCACACCGGCAACCACCCGTCAGCGCCCCTGAGGCACCCAGGGCCCCCTCCACTGGGGCCGGGCACGTCTCTCCTCCCTACAACTCCAGACCAGGGTGGAGGCAGGCCTGAACGGCCCCCCAGGGTCAGCCCCTTCTCCCCCCACACACACACAAAGCAGCAGCACCTTCTCTGCAGCTGAAGCATGCAGAACCTCGCTGGAGGCGCGGCTAAACCCGCCCCTAGCCCACCTGGCTCCGCCCTAGCCCGGACCCAACCCTGCTCCAGGATATTGGAGCCCCGCCTTGAGCAGGTACAGCTGTGAAATAGCCACTTACAATTTAAAGAAAGGAGCTAAGTGGGAAGGTTTGACAGTTACTCCCCCTTCAGCCTTGCTGCCCTCCTAGTGCCCCCCCTAACTCCCTGCCCCCCACCAGCACCTCCAGGGACGACCACCACTACAGGGTTGCTGGCCAGAGCCTGCCCCTCCAAGGCCTGCGGAACCCTCTGCAAAGCTTCCATAACTACAGTCCCAGGAAACAATCATGCCCTCCTCCCTTAATCAGCACCTGCTACCTGTGAGGGTACCCATGAGCAGTTGGGGGCGAGCAGGCTGGCATTGGAGGGCAGTTGTGGGCGATCAGGTCGGCAGGCAGAGTGGTTAGGGGCGATCAGGCAGGCAGGCAGGTGAGTGGTTAGGACCAGGGTCCCGGATTGTGAGAGGGATCCCAGATTGGTGAGGGTGCAGGCCAGGCTGAGGGCCCCCCTCTCTGTGCATGAATTTCGTGCACTGGGCCACTAGTCTATATAATAAAAGGCTAAATGACCATTACCGCAGAACAACCAGAATAACTGGTCACTATGATGCGCACTGACCACCAGGGGGCAGATGTTCAACAAAGGAGCTGCCCCCTGGTGGTCAGTGCACTCCCACAGGGGGAGTGCCGCTCAGCCAGAAGCCGGGCTCACAGCTGGTGAGCTCAACAGTGGTGGCAGGAGACTCTCCTGCCTCCACAGCAGCTCTAAGAAGCAGCGAGCCAAGTGGTAAGGAGCAGCGAGCAGGCGGGCAGTAAGAACCCAGGGGTCCCAGACTGCAAGAGGGATGTCTGCCTGCTGGCTTAGGCCCACTCCCCTGAGG